>NW_027528855.1:56595-56972 GCF_008692635.1 Crocuta crocuta | reverse complement strand
GTGTTCCTTCTCCACATCCTTTCCAGTGCTTGCTTTTTCTTGTCCTCTTGATAATAGCCATTCTGACAGGTGTGAAGTGGTACCTCATTGTGGTTTTGACTAGTATTTCCCTGATGATGAGTGATGCTGAGCGCCTTTTCATGTTCCTGTTGGCCATCTCAATGTCTTCTTGGAAAAATGTTTATTCAGATCGCCTGCCCATTTTATAATGGGATTGCTTGGGTTTGTTGTTGTTGTTGTCCTTATTGAATTATGTAAGTTCTTTATATATTTTAGATATTAAGCCCTTATTGGATATATAATTTGCACATATCTTCTTCCATTCAGTATGTTGCCCTTTCATTTTGTTGATAGTTTCTTTCCTTCACTGTGCAGAA
>NW_027528855.1:46683-56582 GCF_008692635.1 Crocuta crocuta | reverse complement strand
GAAGATACAAAGCAGGCTCCATACTGACAGCAGTGAGCCCAGTGTAGGACTTGAACTCAATAAATGTGATCTGAGCCCAGACTGAGCCACCCAGGTGGCCCCCCTGCCTGTGTTTTCTTCTAGGAGTTTTATGGTTTCTGGTATTACATTCAAGTCTTTAATCCATTTTGAGTTAATTTTTGTGTATGGTTTACGATAGTGATCTATTTTCATTCTTTTCCATGTGGCTGTCCACTTTTCCCAGCACCATTTATTGAAGAGACTGTCCTTTCTCCATTGTATAGTCTTACCTCCTTTGTTGTAAATCAATTGACCACACTTACACATAGGTTTATTTCTGGGATCTCTCTTCTGTTTCATGGATCTATGTGTCTGTTTTTTTTTTTTTAAATGTTTTTATTTATTTATAGGAGAGAGAGAGAGAAAGACAGCGTGAGCAGGGGAGGGTCAGAGAGAGAGGGAGACACAGACTGAAACAGGCTCCCGGCTCTGAGCTGGCAGTCAGCACAGAGCCCGACGCGGGGCTCGAACCCACGAACCGCGAGATCATGACCCAAGCGAAAGTCGGACGCTTAACCGACTGAGCCACCCAGGCGCCCCTCTATGTGTCTGTTTTTATGCCAATATCATACTGTTTTGGTTACTATAGCTTTGTAATATAGTTTTTAAAAAGTTTTTATTTAAATTTCAGTGTAGTTATCATACAATGTAATATTAGTTTCAGGTGTACAATATAGTGATTCAACACTTCTGTACAATACCCAGTGCTCATCACAAGTGCCCTCCTTAATCCCCATCCCACATCCCTTATGGTAATCATCAGTTTGTTCTCTATAGTTAAGAGTCTGTTTCTTGGTTTGCCTCTCTCTTTTTTCCTCCTTTGTTCTTTTTTTCTTAAATCCCACATATGAGTGAAATCACATGATATTTGTCTTTCTCTGACATATTTCGCTTAGCATTATATTGTCTAGCTCCATCCATATCATTGCAAATGGCAAGATTTCATTCTTTTTTATGGCTGAGTGAGTAATATTCCATTTGTGTGTGTATGTGTGTGTGTGTGTGTGTGTGCATACATACATACATACCACATCTTCTTTATCCATTCATCTGTTGATGGACACTTGGGCTGTTTTCATAATTTGGCTATAGTAGATAATGCTGCTGTAAACATCAGGGTGCATGTATCCCTTTGAATTAGTATTTTTGTATTTTGGGGGTAAATACCTAGTAGTGCAGTTGCTGGATCATAGGGTAGTTCTACTTTTAACTTTTTAAAGACCTTCCATACCATTTTCCAGAGTGGCTGCCCCAGTTTGCATTCCCACCAGCAGTGCAAGAGGGTTTCCCTTTCTCCACATCCTCATCAACACCTGTTTCCTGTGTTGTTGACTTTAGCCATTCTGACAGCTGTAAGTTGGCATCTCATTGTAGTTTTGATTTGTATTTCTCTGATGATGAGTGAAGTAATATAATATGAAATCAGAAAGCATGATGCCTCCAACTTTATTCTTGTTTCTTAAGATTACTGTAGCTTTTTTGGATGCTTTGTGGCTTTATACAAATTTTAGGATTGTTTATTCTAATTCTATGGAAAAAAATGCTATTGATATTTCAATAGGGATTGCATTGAATCTGTAGATTGCATAGGGTAATTTAAACATTTTAACACTGTTAATTAGTCCAATCCATGAACATGCATTATCTTACCATTTATTTGTATATTCAATTTTTTCATCAGTGTCTTACACTTTTCAGTGTACAGGTCTCTCAGCCCCTTGGTTAAATTTATTCCTAGATATTTTATTATTTTTTGCAGTTGTAAATGGAATTGTTTTCTTCATTTCTCTTTCTGATAGGTTGTTTTTAATGTATACAAATGCAACAGATTTTTGTGTATTGATTTTGTACCCTGAAAGTTTACCAAATTAATTTCTCATATCTAATAGTTTTTTTGTAGAGTTGTTAGGGTTTTCTATATATAAAATCATGTTGTTCACAAATAGTGATAGTTTTACTTCTTCATTTCCAATTGGATGCCTCTTATTTCTTTTTTTCTACCAAATTGCTCTGACTAGGACTTCTAATACCATGTTGAATAAAAGTGGTGAGAGGTGAGCTTCCTTGTCTTGTTCTTGATTTTAAAGGAAAAGCTTTTAGCTTTTCACTGTTGAGTAGGATCTTAACTGTGGACCTGTCATATATGGCCTTGATTATTTTGAGGTACATTCTGCCTATACTCACTTTGTTGAGAGTTTTTATAATAAATGGATATTGATTTGTGTCAAATGCTTTTTATTCTTTTTATTCATCTATAGAGATGATCATATGATTTTTATCTTTCATTTTGTTATGTGGTGTACCACAGTGATTGATTGGTGGATGTTGACCCATCCTTTTATCTCTGGAATGTAACTTGATCATTGCATATGATATGTTTAATGTATTGTTGAATTTGTTTTGCTAATGTTTTGTTGAGGATTTTTGTATCTATGTTCATCATGGATGTTGGTTTGTAATTTTCTGTGTTTGTGGTATCCTTGCCTTGTTTTGGTATCAGGGTAATGCTGGCCTCATTAAATACATTTGGAAGAATTCCCTCCTCTTCAGTTTTTGGAAGATGTTGTGAAGGATAGGTATTAAATCTTTTAATATGTTCTAGAATTCACCAGTAAAGCCATTTGGTCCTGGACTTCTATTTGTTGGGAGGTTTTTGAATACCAATTTAATCTCCTTACTAGTAATCAGTCTATTTGATCTTTCCATTTATTCATGATGCAGTCTTGGAGGATTGTATGTTTCTAGGAATTTATCCTTTTCTTGTAGGTTGACCCATTTTTTGGTACATAATTATTCATGGTAATCTTTTATCGTTTTTATTTCTTTGGTATCTATTGTAACTTTTCCTCTTTCATTTCTAATTTTTGTTTGAGCCCTCTCTCTTTATGTCTAGCTAAAGGTTTGTCAATTTTGTTTATCTTTTCAAGGAGAAGCAGCTCTTAGTTCACTGGTCTTTCTGTTGTCTTTTTAGTCTCTATTTCATGTATTTTTGTTTATGTATTTCCTTCTTCCTACTGACTTTGGGCTTTTCTTCTTCTTCTTTTTTTTACTTTTTTAAAATGTTTTATTGATTTCTGAGAGAGAGAGAGACACAGCGTGAGCAGGGGAGGGTCAGAGAGAGAGGGAGATACAGAATCTGAAACAAGCCCCAGGCTCTGAGCTGGCAGTCAGCACAGAGCCCAACACGGGACTTGAACCCACAAACCGTGAGATCATGACCTGAGCCAAAGTCGGACCTTAACCGACTGAGCCACCCAGGTGCCCCGGGCTTTTTTTCTTCTTTTTCTAGTACCTTTAGGTTCACACTAAGATTGTGTATTTGAGATTATTCTTGTTTCTTTAGGTAAGCCTGTATCAATAAACTTCTGTCTTAGAACTGCTTTTGCTGCATCCTATAGATTTTGGTATATTGTATTTATGATTTCAGTTGTCTCAGGTGTTTTTTCATTTTTCCTTTGATTTCTCCATTGACCCATTGGTTGTTCATTAGCATGTTGGTTAATCTCCGCATATTTGTGTTTTTCTTGTGTTCTTTTTGGAAATGATAGTTTCGTTCCATTGTGGTTGGAGAAGATGCTTGATATGATTTCAGTCTTCCTAAATTTATTGAGTCTTGTTTTGTGGCCCAAAACATACATGATCTGTACTGGGGAATGTTTTATGTGCACTAACGAAGAATGTGTATTCCACTGTTTTTGGATGGAATGTTCTATATATATCTTGTATGTCCATCTGGTCTAATGTATTATTTAAGGCCAATGATTCTTTTTTTTTTTTAATTTTTTTTTTTAATTTTTATTTATTTCTAGGAGAGAGAGAGATAGACAGCGTGAACAGGGGAGGGTCAGAGAGAGAGGGAGACACAGACTCTGAAACAGGCTCCAGGCTCTGAGCTAGCTGTCAGCACAGAGCCCGATGCAGGGCTCGAACCCACGAACCGTGAGATCATGACCTGAGCTGAAGTCGGACGCTCAACCGACTGAGCCACCCAGGTGCCCCATAAAATTTCTATTTATATATTAAGGAAATTAGGGCTTTGTGGTGGTATAAATGGCTAACATTTTTTCTCAGTGTATTTCTCTCTTCTTTTCCATGTAGAAAGTTTGATTTATATATGGTAGAATTTGTCAAATTTTTAATGGAATCCAGTTTTAGCATGTACAATTTCTCTAAACTTATCAGTATATCAAATTTAAATAGACCTGTGCTTTCTCCCCCTCAAGTCATTGACTTGTTCATGCTCCCATTTCCATTAACACCTTTAGAAGTCATTTACAGGGGCATCTAGTTGGCTTAGCTGGTTAAGCATCCGACTCTTGATTTTGGCTTGGGTCACCCCATATCTCTTGGGTTTTGCTGAGGTAGTTTGGAATTTTGGTTCCAGGCTACATTTTCAATTAGAAAACATCTCTTCTGTTTCAAAAATCCTTGCATTTCCTCATTCATTTATCATTTATCCTCATTCATTTAGCCATAATTATAAAAATGATAAGATTCACTGTTCAGTGTTGTTTCTTGTACTTTGTTCAGAAGATTTTTGTTATGATTTAATTTTCATTTAGCCAAAATACTTTCTTGAATGAGTTCTTCAGAAGTGAATTCTTAGCCCTTGCAAGCCTTAAAATATCTTTTCCTTTGTTTTTCATATAAGTTAGACATTGGCCAAGAGGTGTTTCTTTCTTTCTTTCCTTCCTTCCTTCCTTCCTTCCTTCCTTCCTTCCTTCCTTCCTTCCTTCCTTCCTTCCTTTCTTTCTTTCTTTCTTTCTTTCTTTCTTTCTTTCTTTCTTTCTTTCTTTCTTTCTTTTTCTTCCTTCCTTCCTTCCTTTTAAATGTTTATTTATTTATTTTGAGAATGAGCAAGCATGGGTGGGAGAGGGGCAGAGAGAGAGGGAGAGAGAGAATCCCAAGTAGTCTGTGCCACTGGCTGTCAGCACAGAGCCTGATGCAGGGCTCGATCTCACGAACTGTGGGATCATGACCTGAGCTGAAATTAAGAGTTGGAGGGTTAATTTACTTAGCCACCCAGGCGTCCCCCAATAGACATTTCTTAGCTACAGTTCTTTTCTCTCAGCAAACTGTAGATGTTGCTGCACTGTATTCTAGCTTCTAGTATCACACACAACTTGATGGATGTTACTCCGTTTATTTTCCTTTAATAAGAAAACTTTCCTTTCTTTAGAAGCTTTTAAGAATTTTTTTTTTTTAACCTTGGAGTTCAGAAAGTTAATCAGGGTATGTCCAACTGTGTCTATTTCATTAACCATGCAGGGGTCTCAGCAATCTCTTAGAGTCTCAAAGCTCAAGTTATTCTTTAGCTCAAGAAAGTTGTTGCTATTATATGGTTGATGATGTACTTCTTTTCTATTACTCTTTTTTTCCTAGAACTATTAGTAATCATGTTAGGTTTTTGGGATCTTTCCTCAGTGTCTCTTATTTTTTTATTCATTAGATTCATTTGTTGTTCTTTTTTGTCTAGCAGAAAACCAATCTGAATTTTAGTAGATACTGTTCCTTTTAAAACTTCTTTATTGACTTTAAAAATTAAGATATCATATTTTCCAGTTTCTGAAACATTTCTTTGTGCATAAGTTGAATCATGTTAAGACCTCATTCAATTTCTTAAATTATTTTCTGTTTCTTTTATTAATTCTCTCTCCATAAGAGCTGCCCTATTCAGGTCATTCACCTTTAAACAGTTTGGGATCTCATTTTTATTCCATTAGTATCAAAGCTTTCTCAGTATATCTGAAGTTAAATAAGGCTATGGTATCTTGGGTACCGCTGCATCATCAGATGATAGGAGATGCAGTGGGAGTTTATCCTCCAAAGGACAAGCAGTCCACAGTTTGGCAAACTGGGACTCGGATCCAAGTCTGCCATGAGGAGGCCTCTTCGGTGTCAAGAAGGAACTGTGAAGGAATGTATTCAACCTGGTGATATGGACAGGGACGCTGGCCCTTTCCTAGAAATGAAAATGGTGTTCCTCTCTACTGTGAGGGAACCCGCTAGGGTAAGGTGAACTCCACCAGATCTTCATCCTTCATTCTCCCAGACAACTATGGAGACGTCTCTGCTCCACATTCCATTGCACAAGCGAGCCTGTTTACAAAGTTCTGGGTTCTAGGTCAGCTGATTTTCCAGCAATACAACCAATGAAGTTCTACCACTGAATTTTCTTTCCAAGTAAGACTGTATCTCACATATCGTCATGGATCTTGTCTAGGTCCCAGCATGTTGTCAGGGTTATTTTTAGTTGTTCAGTTGGTGTTGCAAAGAGTTGTCAGGAAGAGAGAAGCAAGGACTGAACTCAGGATGCAAGGACTGAACTCAGGATACTCTCTTCCCAGAATGTCCCTCTCCCTCAATTCCATTCCTAATAGCCATCTTACGGAAGAGGAAAGATGGAGAGTGAGGTTGTAGCTCTGCTGCCCTGCCCTTTCTCTTTAGCATGTCCACTAGTACCACTGCCTTATGCTCTCGTGGTCTCAGCTCTTCTGTCATCAGGAGTAGCATGATTCTTTGGATTTATTCTTTATTATAGCCCATGATCCCAAGGGGCTTGACAGAGTATCCCCAGGGTACTAAGTGGCCTGACACCAAAGGTTCTGAAAACCATCTATTCCTTCTGATCCCCACTGAGCTGCCAACTGTGGGCTTGTTTGAGCCGGGGTACCTCACTCACACATACGTTCTTTGCTACTTGACAAGCCGACCAGGTTGTTTTTGTTCTCTGACTCTGCTTAGGAGCCACTGTTCTTCACCTCGTCAGTGGAGGTTTCCTCACTGTGCCCGTGGGTCTGTCAGGTAAAGATATCCTGGCTGGCACATCCGTCTGGATCTCTGGATGTCCTTGAATTTGGTTTGAATACTTTGCTTAGGTCCTTGCTCTGGGGAACTGACCACCTACCACTTCCCTTACCTAATAGTGTTCATATGATGTTGAAATGAGACAGTGTTTGCAAAACTGCCATGTACTTAATGTAACTGCCCTAACGTTTGTTGTATGTGTGTGAGATCTGAGCTCGTATCCTATATTTAAGGGCACATTAGTGTGCTTACTTTCCTCCAGGGTTTATTTAGTACTTTTGATGTTTCATGCAAGGCATTCCACCAGTTTTAAATGCTATGCTGTCTCCTTGCTACCACACTACCCTTTGCCTGTTTCAAAACTTCTTGAGTTTAATGTGTTTTGATACTAACTCTTCCAGGTAACACACCCTTGTCACATGTATATCCCGACATCACTTTATTCAGCTAGCTAAGTGCATATTTGAATTACATGGTTTGGGACTTTTCCATGTATCTTTATTGTGACTCCTGTTTTATTATACACTTCTCTCTTTTTAAATTTTAGCTCATTTATTTTGACAGAAAGAGAGAGAGAGAGAGGGAGGGAGGGAGGGAGGGATCATGATCAGGGCAGGGGCAGAGGGAGAGGCAGGGAGAGAATCCTAAGCAGGTGCCACACCCAGTGTAGAGCTACACACAGGGCTCGATCTCATAACCATGAGATCATGACCTGAGCTGAAATCAATAGTCAGATGCTTAACCAACTGAGCCACCCAGGCTCCCCTCATTATACATTTCTTAAAAGCACAGACCTAACTTACTCTGTCCTTTACACCTTTCTCAGTACTTGGTGTAATACGGCAAGTGCTCAAGAAACAGAACTAAAGTGATTTAAACAGCAGCACTGCCCCCTCCCCGTACAACTAAAAGCTAAAATTCACCTTTTTCTTTCCTAGAAGGATTTATCTGGGGACACACATATGCAAATATTTCACTTTTCAATGATTTTCTCTATACATCTGTGTGAAACTATGCATGCCATCAGGCCCACCTTTAGGAATTGGAGTTAGTTTTGAAAATGAAAGAATATATTAGTACATTACCCTTGCCACTTGTGTGGGTGGGGGTGGTGGGGAGCAGGAATGATTAAGAGAGAGAGAGGTAGGTAGATAGATGGAGAGATAGGTGATAGATAGATAGATAGATAGATAGATATTTTGTGCTAGGTTTTGGAAACCACCTTTAAAACCCACAAATTCTGTTTCTTAAGAGGCTTTTCGAAATCAGGGCTAGGGCACTTGGCAGAAGACAAGCTGGAAGAAGCCTGGATTTGGCACTCTGCCCACACTACCGGTCTCTGAGTACCGAGTCTAATTTTTCCTTGTGTCTTTCTGTTTAATTTGCAAGAAATGATGAGCAGAGAAGCTGTGTCTCAGAGAGAGAGAGGTTTGGTAGTATGAATTCATTACCCGAATTTCAACCTCCTATTTTATGAAAGACGTTTTAGTCCAGAGTGCTCATGACTTGTTTTGCAGCACATGGGGTAACAGAAAATACTAAGGGTTGTGAGACAAATATGACTCCTTGAGTGCTGCCATAAAGGGGACCTGCCTGCTCTTTGAATTCACAGGGCTAATTAAAACCAGCATCTTAGGACATACAGTGCTAGAGAGAGAATGTACTCAGTTGTTATCACTGAATATGTCACTAGAGATTGCTGTTATATTTATGGCTAAAAGGCGTTTGAAAGTGCAGAATAAATACTGTTCTGCAAATAGCACAGAAAAATTTAATCTATGGTCAATCTCACTATGGAATGTATAATTCTAGTAATGAGGGCTGGAATGGGCTAATTGGAACCTGGCTTCCAAATGTATTATAAAATACAGAAAAAAGGGTTTAATGCATGAAATAAGCCTGCTGGTTAACCTAAGAGAGTGGAAACTTTCAGGTTCAGTGTTATTTTCAAAACCTTAGAAGTTGAGAAGGTGTTCTGGAGACTGAACATGTCTGCTGGTTTTCACAGTCTGTTGTGAGGACTCAATTTCTGTGTCTACGAGTCTGTTCCGTTCTTCAATTCATCTTGTCATATCAATTTGGACCTGCCCTTTGATGGAAGACTGCATTACCGTGTAACTAGGAAACTATTAATTAGAGATCGTATTTAAAATTATATGCACCGAGGTAGTCTTAGGAGTGAAATAATTTATTTTAATGAGGGGTCCTCTGGGAGTAGATCTATAACCATCTGACTACAGCATAGCTTGATTAGAAAACACAGTAAGTTTCCAGCACATACAAAACTAAAACCTGAATGACACCACCAGCAAACCCTCTCTTCTCTAAGAATGCAAAGCATTATGGTAGAAAGCATCTTCAGTCCTGAATTTCTGTTTTTCTCTTAATGTTTTGAAGAAATACCATCTAGAAATTATATTTAGAAAGCATACAATTATTTTGGTGTTTCTATCAATAAGCTGATTTGATTCCAGAAAGTTGGAAGGTTTCAAAACCTAGTTATTTGAAAACATTTGGTTTAAGCAAATGAGGTTTTTTGTGTTTTGTTTTTTGATTTATTTTTTGTTTTGTTTCTGTTTTTGAATGGGATTGGGATGTCTGGAAATAAGGAGCTTTGATGCCTCTAGATGTCCCTTTATTTTATAATTAAAGTGCAAAAAGACCTCCCTTGGAATGTTTGCTTTGGAGTTTTGAAAGAACCTAAACTTGTGCTCAGATATTTCCTTAAAGAATCCTATCTCAGTTTTGTAACTGTGGTTTTAGATTGCTTGTACATGTTTCACTCATTTGAGGACATGCACAGTTAACTTTAACAAATTTGGCATTAAAGTCATTCTACAGGTGCTGCAGGAATTGCTCATAGAAGAATGTTTCTCAAAATGCACTTAATATTAATGATTTGATTCTTATATTTGAAACTGTAGAAATGTACTATTCTATTTCTTAGAAGTAGAATAAGATGAATAATTCACCAATATTTTATGTTTTTTCTAAAATCTATTTCACCCCCTAATCATATTAGAGTGGCTAGA
>NW_027528855.1:24960-45341 GCF_008692635.1 Crocuta crocuta | reverse complement strand
AGTGGCTAGAGTGTAAAAGTCAAGAATTACTTTGTCCTAGCAAAGGGATAATATGTTCAGCAGTGTTGGTAGGGAAAGAAAGCAGAGTTGGCATAAACGTGTCTACCTTATTAATAAATGAAGCCACAGGACTTCCTTAGTCCAATGCAAGTTTCCAGACACAGTCTTTTGGAGATTGGGGGCGTCTTTGTTTCTCTATGCCTTGTCGTCTGCTGTCTTGCATGTAGCAGGTGCTCCCTAAATATGTGTTGAAAGAGAGTGAAACCCACTACTCATTGGCTGTCTACTGTGTGCCGGGTAGCCCACTAAATAGCTTACTTGCAACATCTCATTTAATCTTATGTATTTGCATCACTCCCATTTAATAGGTAAAAAGATTAATGTACATGTATTTTGCCTCATGCCAGAAAAGTAGGAGGTGCGTGAGAATCCAAGCCTCGTCTGCCTGATTCCGAAGCCTCTGATAGTTGGAGCAGACTGCTTGCCCAGATGAATGTAGGAATGAATAAATGGATTCATAGTATATCACCCCATGATTTTGAAGCTACCTAATTATAATTTCCTTGAATTTTTACCCACATATTGATGTCTCACTCTGAATTGATATCAGGATAAAACAAACAAGCAGTCAGACTTTTGTCTTCTATCACACTATCTTAGAATGCACTATTCAGAAATGTTTTGCATTTAAATGTGGGGATGGCCTTTAGTAGGCTTTCTGAGGAGACAGAGATGTGAATGGATAAGGAAGAGTTCTGAAGACCCAGTGTTCAAAAGTTTTTCCCTTTTCTGTGCTGCTCAGAAATTGGCAAGTTTTAGACATTTTGCCCTCATCTGGTCTTCCAATTGTCTGTATGAAAAGATAGTGCACTTTAGCTGCTGTGAAAGGAAGTCATTAGGATGTTTGCACTGAATCTTGGTTTCTATTAGAGTATCTTCTGATACTTCCCTGGAAAGTGGCCATGGGCTGAATCTCTTAGCTTACAGAGTTCTGAATCCAGTTCCCAGTTCTTAGACTCCTAAACATCAGAGGACATTGACCAAAAGAATATCCACTTTCTCAGATGTAATTGTCTTTAGCCTCATTCATGTGCTCCTCTGCGTGTTCTAAGTAACCCGCACCGCCGATGTGTTCCCATTACATTAACCAGAATGTTGATTGAGTAAAGAGATTGCTTATTTAGCATCATGAAAATTCAGCCATAATAAATATATATCCCATGGGAAAGAAAATCCATGGAAACATCCATAAGCTCTGTCATCACTTTCTGCCAGATCCTAATTTTGTGCTGCTTTCTCTGTTTCATTGTGTGTTGAGAGCTACCCCATTCTCCCAGGCACCTGAGTGCTAAGCTAAGAGCCCTCTTTATTTCCCGTGCTTGGTTGTCTCCTGGATCAAGTCCCCCAGATCAGATGAATTTTGCGTGCATAGTATCATTAGCATTTGTTGGATTTCATCTCTGCTGTAGAGTCTAGACCACCACTGTTCCTCCTGTGGACTACAGCAGGCTTCTGAAAGGTTTCCTCATTTGTGTTCTTGTATTCCTGCAGCCCATTTTTCTACACTGCGGAGTGCTCTTTCTAAAGCGAAAGTCAGATATTGTAGCTGCTCTGATGAAAGGACTTCAATGTCTTCTTGTTGTTCACGGCAGAAAGTGAAAACTCCTACTATAGCGTTCCAAGTATCTACAGTCTGCTTCTAACACACTTTTGGGGATGTATTTCTTGATATTGCTCCTCCCACACTCTACACTCCAGTGGTAGATGGGCTGGCTAAGTACAGTCGATGGAGCAAGAATTGTGGAGTCCTAAAACCTACCTTATTTTGAATCCTGGCTTTGCCATTTACCAGCTGTGTGACTTTTGGTGAGTTAGCTAACATCCCTGAGTCTCTCTGTTCCCATCTGTAACAGTGGGGATAATGGCGTGTGCCTCAAAAGTTGTCAGGAAGATTTAATGAGACAATGTCTGCACCTAACATCTGGTGAGTCTATTTCAGTGTGATCCCATTCTGCCTCGTGTTCCAAGTGTTGTTGGCATCCTTATTTTCTCTGTGTTGTAAGTGCTGCAGCAGCTGTACTGTGTCTTGTTCATTTTTCTATCACACATAGCACTTAGCACAGTGTCTTACACATAATAATTGCTCCAAAATGTGTTGAATTGATGTGAAATAAAACGACAGCCCACCAGTTCAATATCTGACTTTTGGTAACAACTTTCTGAAGAACACAATGTGAGTCGCACATTGGAGTGTTCAGGTATATATGTATACATACTAGACATTTTTGCTCATTAACGAAAATACAGTATCATAGATGATTTTTCAACTCTCCCTTATATCATGTGCCCCTAATTCTGGCCATACTTTTCTGAGATCTAATGGCTTTGCGTTTGCAAAGTGGAGCTACTCTAAAAATATAGCTAACAAGAATGAATGCTTCCATTTTCTCCTCTAGTGCAACTGTTTTATTACTCTCTGCAGGTGTACCTCCTTTTATGCAACAAACTTATTTATGCATAATCTGCAAATATTTATAGATTGGTTCATATTTTAACTGCAGAGAGCCTGTTGTGAATATTTTTTGCAGAGTTAATGAATTTTTAAAAGCTAATTTATTTATTTTGAGTGGGCAGTTTGGGGTCATCCATACTGTATTTGTTTTTCTTAAAGTGAGGCATCATTTCCGTGTGTCAAAAGCACTTAGTTTCATCCCTTGGGTGTTCTTATCCATGCTGATCAGAGATAAAAAGGACCAGGGGGTTAGCTGGGACCTGGGTAAATAGGTCAGAGAGAGAGAGAGAGCCCGAGCTAGCTGCTTAGCTGTGTGCAGAGCTCACACAAGCACTGGTCTGATGGATGCTCTGGAATTGGGGAGGGGTGGCTCATTATAAAGTGATGACTGAGTCCTAACACATGTTGAACCTCACATTTAGAAATCTCCCCATTATGTGCCTTTGTTTAATGGGGCTAAGTGGAAACAACCAAATCCTGCCTCTGGTCATTATTGAACATATAAGGGCAGCATCCGTTTCCAGCACTACTTCAGGAAATATACTAATCTGAAAGAAGGTAATCTGGTCTAACAAACACAAAGAGCCACACGGTCACCCCAGTCCTAAGTGGTTTAATTTGAACAATGTTTAGCTTATAAGATCAATGACCACTTTCAGAGCCTATAATATTTTGGCCTTCTAGTGTCTCTTGGATAAAAAGTGGGACTTGTAAACAAACTAATGAAAATATTTTAATGTCTTCATTTTAACAAAAAAATGAAGAAATTTGAACCATGATCAGCAAACCTTTCCCCATCATGGGAAGCCAAAACAGGAAACACCAATTTGGTACCTTTTAAGTCACCTGGATGAAATTAATAATCAATCAATCAATCACCTGGATGATTTAAAATGTCAACATTCAGGTATTTGAAGCTATGGTCATTGCAGCTGTCCATGTTAAAACAAGATATATTTGGTTTAATGCTAACAGTTAGGTCTCATCTTTTGATTAGATTTTCTCTGTAGGTTACAACCTTATCTCTGGCATCTCCCCAGGCTTGTACTTTATGCTCTGTGTTATGAACTGAATGTGCCCTCCCCAAATTTATTTGTTCCCAACCAAAAACACTCTCCTGGGCCAGCTCGATTGCTGCTACTTCTGTGTGATAAGGCATTGACTACATCACAAAGCAGTTCTTATCATAGGGGAATGATTCTATTTTTAAAATGTTTTTTCCTTTTCATTCTCTTCTTTTTATGTTTTATCTTTATCTTTCTTTTTTAATTTAAATTTTATTTAGTTAATACACAGCATAATATTTGGTTTCAGAAGTAGAATTCATTGATTCCTCACTTACATACAACACCCAGTGCTCATCCCAACAAATGCTCTCCTTAGTACCCATTGCCCAGCTAGCCCATCCCCCACCCACCTCCCTCTGTCAACCCTCAATTTGTTCTCTACAGTTAAGAGTCCCTTATGGTTTGATTCCCTCTCTCTTTTTTTCCCGTTCCCCTATGTTCATCTGTTTTCTTTCTTAAATTCCACATATGAGTGAAGTTACAGTATTTGTCTTTCTCTGATTGACTTATTTTGCTTAGCATAATACATTCTAGTTCTATCCATGTCATGGCAAATGGCAAGATTTCTTTTTGATGGCTGAGTAATATTACGTGTGTGTGTGTGCGCGTGTGTGTACCACCTTGTCTTTATCCATTCATCAGTTGATGGACATTTGGGCTCTTTCCATAGTTTGGCTATTGTTGCCAATGCTGTTATAAGCATTAGGGTGCATGTACCCATTCAAATCTGTATTTTGTATCCTTTGGGTTAATACCTAATAGTGCAATTGTTGCATCATAGGTAGTTCTATTTTTAGTTTTCTTTTGAAGAAACTCCATAACGTATACCAGAGTGGCTGCAGTTTGCTCTCCCACCAGCAGTGCAAGAGAGTTCTCCTTTCTCCACATCTTCACGGACATGTGTTATTTCGTGCATTATTAATGTTAGCCATTCTGGCAGATGTGAGGTGGTATCTCATGGTGGTTTTGATTTGTATTTCCCTGATGATGAGCGATGTTGAGCATCTTTTCATGTGTCTATTGGCCCTCTGGATGTCTTCTTTGGAACAATGTCTATTCATGCCTTCTGCCCATTTCTTTTTTTTTAAGTTTATTTATTTATTTTGAGTGAGAGAGAAAGAGAGAGAGCATGCACGAGTTGGGGAGGGGCAGAGAGAGAGGGAGAGAGAATCCCAAGCAGGCTGTATGCTCAGCACAGAGCCCAATGCAGGGCTTGCTGTTTTGACTGTGAGATGAAGACCTGAGTTCATATCGAGTCAGATACTGAACCGAGCCACCCAGGCACCCCTCTTCTGCCCATTTCTTAACTGGGTTGTTTGTTATTTGGGTGTTGAGTTTGATAAGTTCTTTATAGATCTGGGATACTAAATCTTTATCAGATATGTCGTTTGCAAATATTTTCTCCCATTCCGTAGGCTGCCTTTTAGTTTTGTTAATTGTTTCCTTCGCTCTGCAGAAGCTTTTTATATCGATGAGGTCCCAATAGTTGATGTTTGCTTTCGTTTCTAGGAGAATGATTTTAAATGGGAGATTTCCTTGTTCAAGGCCAAATCTGTCTCCCGGGGACTTTTCTAAGTTCTCAGTATTTACTGAATGAGGCCATCCAGGATAGGGAACAGAATAAGTCTCTTCTTTCTCTCAAGGGACAGCCCTGCAGGAATCAGAAGACAGTGAAACACCCTGAGGCCTTTAAACCGCTTCTCGTATGTCTGTTCACCTTTCGCTGTCTGAGTGACTGCTGTCTAGGCATGTCCCCCTAAATGGCTGCCCGGAAGTGAGCCCGCTGCTTCAGCTGTACAGAGGAGGATGGAGCTAGCCCACCTCTTGTTCGAACACTGCTTTTGTTCCTGCAGTCCAAGGTCAGGTTAGCCCTCTGGCAGTCACACAGCATTTCTTATTTCTACTGAACTTGCAGATGACTACAGTCCCTGTTTTCTTTTCACATACTGTTGCTAAGCCGTATCTCCCTCGTCCATTCTTATGTATTTTGAGATTTTGGACTGAAACAATGTGTTTAAACTTCATAATGGGAACACGGGCCTGGCATTCCTGCTTGGTGAGATCTCTGGGCACCCAGATTCTACCGTCTCCTGCTATTCCTTCATGCCATCTCCGATTTTGATGTGCAGGCCGTTTATGTCTTCACTTTGTAAATGCGCAAGGGGTAGGAATTCCTACGTGCCTGGCCTCTGCGAGGAATGAGCCTTTTATCAGTCAGTCCTTGACACAACTTTCTAAGTAGGTTTGAGGGTCATTTCCATTTTTCAGATTAGGAAATGGAGATTCAGGGAGATTGAGTCCTTACTCAAGGCCACACAGCTAATGTGGGGTAGATCCAACACTTAACCCGCTGTGTGTTTGATGCCATGCCCATGTGCTTAAGCACTATACTATAGCGTCTTCATCTTCTGCAAATCCAGTCTTCCCCAATCCAGAGTTACATTACATGTAAGATACATTCATCCAAGCACAGGGAAAAGATCAACTAGTGTGAGACAGGATCATGTCTGAGAGCATTCAGAGATGTACTTGGGACCTGTATTATGCTGGGACTTGTAAGCCTTTTGACTTATACTTTGAGTGAAATGAGGGACTATGGGAGGGTTTTGACCAGAAGAATGACATGACCTGGCTCTTATTTTTTTAATTAAAGTATAATTGACATACAGTATAATGTTATATTAGTTTCAGGTATGCAACATATTGATTCAACAAGTCTATACATTACCGTGATAGGTGTAGTCACCATGCAAAGTTATTACAACATTATTGACTGTATTCCCTATGCTGTATCTTTCATCTCTGGGACTTATTTACTTTATAGCTGGGTTTGTACCTTTATCTATTTTGCCCACTCCCCTCTCTTATATTTTTTTAAGAAACCTAATCTTGTTGCTGTCTGTGTTGAGAATAGAGTGTGGAAGACATGGACAGAGTACTAGGGAGCTCAGTGGAGAAGGTCACATGTTAGGAGATGAGGGTTAGAGGGAGGGTCAGAGAAGGCCAAATTTTCTCAGAGCTAAACCCAAAGGGCATGCATTATAATACACTCAACATTGGGAATGCGACTTAATTCCTTTGTATGGGAGATTGCAATTAAACTTAATTTTCTCATCACCAGATCAGCTTTGTTCACAAGACTTCCAGTTGAATTCCCTGATCCTGAGAGTACTTTTTCTCTTTGTCACTAGATGGCACTTTTGAGTACTTCACGTCTCGAGAACATTTACTCCGACAGCATTTACACTAGATGGCGCTCTGGCCATTTCCCCCGAGACTGGCTACTTCCCAGTGTGTGTTGACATAGAAGCCTAGTTAACCTCTAGTGCACAAAGATCCTAAGAAATTCATCAATGCCCAGTTCTGGTAAAACAATCAATTGTATTCTGACTACTTTTCTGTCAGTGTTGAATAACACATGTCCAATGCAGCGATTCTGAGTCAAATCCAGAATTCAACTTGGATCCAAGATGATCTCATGTTTACTTTATCAATTTGAGAAGGAGCCTCCCATCCTCAGCCTACCATTTGCCTTTGAGGTTGGAGTTCCATGCACAATCTGCAGTGGGAGATAGTTTTTCTTGCCTGTGGTCAGCTATGTGATCTTAGGTTAGTTGCCTGCTACTATATTGTTGAAAATCTCCTTGATGAAATGCCTCTTAAAGCCAGAAAACTGAAAGATGATTCCCTTGCTTCCCAGCTAACATTCATCTTTTAGTTTTTTAGGGATGCTCATGCCTTTTTTTTAAAAAACATTAGAGGCTTCTGGCATCCCCTCTCCCTTGTGCTTAGTTCTGACTTTATTATCTTTTCCTAGTTGAGATATATGATCTTAACTGGTCCTTGAGATAGGAATGCATTTCCTTTTCACAGTTTATCTTTCAAAGCTAAACTGACCAAAAGAGTTTGTATTCCTCGGAAGGCCTTCATCATCCTTGTAGCACTCTGATGTCCTCCAGGTTTCCTCTGGAGTTTTTCATGGAAAGAAGACCAGACTAAAAATCCCAAGACCTGGATTTAGGCTCAATCTAGCCTTTTTACTAATTGTGGATCCTTGGACTTGAAACAATATTGATCTTACCTTCACTTTTCTCATCTGTAAAATGGGAGACCAGCTCTAAATTACTGCGAGCTGCCCTCTGTTCTTTCCCATCTAATCTGACTTTATGCTGAGGAGAGTGTTTCTTTTCTTTTAGGCCTGACTATAAACTAGAAGTGGCTCCGGGAACCCTTCATCTTCGGTGGGTGTGAAACATAGTATCTGTTCTGAGAAGAACTGACATGTATAACTACACAGTAAGAGTGCAGAAATTCACACACAGACGCATATACAACAACAGCAACTTTCTTTGCTCTTTTGCAGGAGAGCAATGTAGTTCTAATCTCTCACTTTGGGAGAATTTCCAAAGCATATTCACATCTCGTACCTCATCTAATCCTCCCCCAGATCTGGTATGGAAGAAGGCGTGCAGCCATTCTAGGTCCTATTTTACAGATGAAGTATGCGGGTTTAGGAAAGGCAAGTGCTGGGGCATCTGGGTGGCTCAGCTGGTCGGTTGCGCTTCCGACTTTGGCTCAGGTCATGATCTCACGGTTTGTGGATTCGAGCCCTGCGTCGGGCTCTGGGCTGACAGCCAGCTCAGAGCCTGGAGCCTGTTTCAGATTCTGTATCTCCCTCTCTCTCTGACCCTCCCCTGCTCATGCTGTCTCTCTCTGTCTCTCTCAGAAATAAATAAAACATTAAAAAAAATTTTTAGAAAAGAGAAGGGCTTAGCTCAAGGTCGCAAGTTATGGGTGGTGGAACAGGGATGTGAGACCAGGTCTCTGTGAGTCCTGTGCCACTGGGGACCCACGTGACTAATGCTGGCTATTAGAGTGAACAGGGTAAGGTGTCTTAAAACATTTGCCCACTTGTTTGGAAGCATGTGATGTAAAGCACAGAAAAGGGGAAAGCTAGTTACCTAAGGTCACGTAAAGAATCACACAAACAGAAGATTGAAGAAAGAATGAAGCCAATCTAATTTCAGTCCATGTTTACAACAAAACCTCCTTTTGTTTATTTAGTTAAGGGCCAATGCCTTATAAAAAGGAATCTTTGTTCTTTTCAAAAGAACCAAACACATTTCTAAATGTTATTCCCTTTATTAAAATCCTAAGTATAAAAAGTAAGAAATGTTTATGCTTAAAAAACAAAGGTTCCCCCTTTGTGTTGAGCAGATGGGAATCCTTTGATTGAATCCAAACTTTCCTATTTCAGGTATGGCTATGTGGTTGTTTTAAAGAAGTAAAAATGGAAAACATTCAGTGCTTTTAAATACCACCTTTCTGTTTCTCAGTTTGCATGCTTATTATTAATACAGTTTGAATGTATTCTTGCTTTGACATGGAAGTTTATTTTTAAAAGAACCGTGGATAATCTGTTACTATAGCAATAATTTCTCACTCTGAAGCTATTTAATCTTAAAGCAACAACGGACTTTGAATGCAGCACTTGACTATACCAATAATTCAGGTGTTTGTGATGAAGAGGAATGGAGTTTTGGGATTTTGTTGTTTGTTTTTAATTTTCTTACTGTATCCCTCACCTGTTAGGTGTTCTCATGGGAGGGAGGGAAGCCATTTGCATGTAATGTCAGCATCGATGCCTAGAGTGCTGGCAACACATGAGAAGCGATTAGCCATGTGCGAGCCACAACTGTTTGTTCCCTGGGGATCTCTGGAGGAGTGCAGAGATGCCCATGTTGCACGTTCTAATGCAAATATGCACCAGAAAATGGAACAGTGAGTTCTAGTGAAGCATGCCCGTGGGTAAATCACTTCTCCGGCTCAGCAGGTTCTGAACCCAGCATCTGGGAAAGGACTACCTTTCACTGCCAGTAGCCATGGTACTGTTTGGACATGTCTTCTGGGGAGGAACCACAATCATAAGAGGCGGCTCATGCACTTTGGTGTAGCTGCTACCAGGTGGTGCTTCGGTTCAGAGCCAGCTTCGGTGCTCTTTCTGGAATGATCTGCCTGCGACTTGGCCTTTATTTACCAGGATCCAGTTGATCCTGTTCTGAAACATATATGTACATCTATGTATATATACGTTGTGTATACATGTAAGCATATATAGTTTTTCAGCGGAAATGAGAATGACAAAGATATACAACCTAAATTAAATCCATCATAGAATCATAGACCTGTGTGGCATTCTTCCTTCCTGTTTACTTGGCCTGTCCGGAGGAAAACCGCTAGCATGAACTACAGGCATCTGCGGACCTGATCGTGTACCCTACTTTTCCCCTCTTACTCTCGCTGCTCCAACCACACCACAATTTAAAAAATTCCTGACAGTGTTCTTTCTCACCTAGGGGCCTTTACATATGCTGACCCTCTGCCTGAAAGCTAGCCCAGTTTATTCTATGCTGCTGCTGTTTTTTACCCGGCTAATTCTATTTATTGCTTAGATCTCATTTCAAGGTCATTTCCTTAGAGAAGCTTTGCCTAAACCCCAAGATTAGAAAAGAACCCTTGTTATGTATTCCCATAGCATTTTGTATTGCCCATGACATAAAACTCATGCTCATTGAGGTTGCTTATTCAATGTCTGTCTCCTCGACTAGGCTCTAAGTTCAGCGATGTCAGGAATCTGTCTTGTTTACCATGGTGTTTCCAATGCCTAGCTCAGAGTGGGCACTTAAATGTGTGTTGAATTAATGAATGAGTTATACGCAGCTTTGGTGGTAGAAAATAAAGGCTGCTTTGTTTCGATCCAAAGTCATGCTTTAAGGTAAGCCATCTCTGACCTGAGCTAGGATAAGGAACGCATCTGGCTTTTAACATGTAGATAAGAATGTACCTGTAAAAGCATCTGCTGTGTCCTCCAAACCTCTTTGAGAAGAGGCCTTTAGATCCTGGGGCATATTTTTTTTTTGTCCTCAAGTGAAGATTTTCTTAAATTTTGGAGAAGGTTTTTAGGAGCATTAAATTCATTAATTGATTCATTCCACAAATTCTATTTTCTTTTTCTCAGAAATCAGGTGTGACTAGTAACTAATGGACCAGTTTTCTTGTATGACTCATAAACTGACTCGGATAGCTGTTCAAGAAGTTACATTTGTAATGAAAGGCATGGAGATTTTATTTTACTCATTTTTGAAGTCACCGTACAAGCCAGACTTGTGGACTAACTTTGTGAATAAGCCAAGCATCTATTGAAAATTATACATATTACTCAAGTATCTCACGTTTGGAGTGCATTTTTTCACAAAAGACACGCCCGGCTCCAGGACCACACCTAACCCCAGACAGGTGGGATCCAAGGAGCAAACAGGGTTTCATCCGTAAGGCTTGTTTCCTCTTCTCCATCCCTGACCTGTGGCCCTGGTCATCTATTTGTAGCTTCTTTAGAATCTGTGTCTTACTTGCTGAGCTTTCTTCCTGGCATCTGTGGGTGGGCAAATCAAGGTGTGTGTTTCACCCCTTCTAGACCTCATTGGCATATACCATTAATTCTGTTTAACTCACATGTGTTGAACACAAGGGCAGGTCTTTTGCTAAGCACTAAGATTAAGGAGATTGAGAATACATGGGAAAACTACAGGGAAGTTATAGTCTAAGAAGAAAGCTGGATAGACACTTAAATAATTACCATCAACTATTGTGAGTAGTGCACCGACCCATGTACATGCAAGACTTGAAGGAAGGCAGCTATAGGAGGGATTTATTTCCCTAAGAACCTCACGCCACAATGCGTGTCCATTCTGTAAAGGACTGTGGCAGGCATGGGGTGCCACATCATCTTGGAATGTAAGGGAGAGGGGTCGCCCACAGCCTGCCATTCCACCTTGGGGTGACATGTTTCTTCTATAGCTCACGATGGTGTTCAGGGAGTACATTAGTTCCCTATCGCTCCTATAACAAATTGCCACAAATTTAGTGGCTTTAAAGAACACAAATCCATTGTCTTTCACTTTTGGAAGTTGGAGGTCTAAAATTCAGTTGTCTGCAGAGCTGCATTTTCTCCAGACGCTTCAGAGGAGAACCCTTCCTGTGGCCTTTTTCAGCTTCTGGAGGCCGCCTGCATTCCTTGGCTCATGACCTCACATCATTCCACCTCTGGCTTCTGTCATTGCATCTCCTGCCACTCTAACCTTCCTGCTTCCCTCTCGTAAGGACTCTTGTGATTACAGTGGAGCCACATGGAAAGTCCAGGATAACCGCTCCATTTCAAGGTCCTTAACTTAATCTCATCTGCAGAGTCCCTTTGGCCATGTAAGGTAACATGCAGGTTCCAGAGATTACAGCATGGACATATTTGGGGGCCATTATTCTGCCTACCACCGGGATTAAGGCAATGAAAATAGCAACGACGGGAAAGAATTTGATGCTATGTCAATCTTTCTTCAGGCCATTAGCCCCTTAAATCAAAATCACTGACAGTGACTCATCCAAATATTTTCTTTTTTTATTTTTACTTCAAAATTTTCTACTTCGTCAAAACCTATGCCATAAGAACGTACTACCCACTACCTCTCCTTGTTGATGTTAACTTTCTACATCCTGATTACCACCACCCGTCTCCTCATTAACTTAAGACTGTAGAACCTGATTCACTGTGTTCCTCTCTACTATTATCATCATTTTTGCTGGCTTGACCTGTCCAACACCAGTCTTCATTTGGTGACCTTCTTTTTATCACTGGTCATTTTCCTCATGACCAAATCAGCCACATAGTTCCTTGTTTACAATTCTTTTTGTCTTCTTTATATATATATATATACCACATCTTCTTTATCCATTCATCAGTTGATGGACATTTGGGCTCTCTCCATAGTTTGGCTATTGTTGACAATGCTGCTATAAACATTGGGGTGCATGTACCCCTTTGGATCTGTAATTTTGTATCCTTTGAGTAAATACTTTTAAAAGTTCAATCATTAGATAATACGGTAGTTCTATTTTTAGTTTTTTTAAAGCTTATTTTTTTTTATTTTGAGAGATTAAGAAAAAGCATGAGTGGGGGAGGGTCAGAGAGACAGGAGAGAGTGAGAATCCCAAGCAGGGTTCAAACCCACAAACCATGAGATCATGACCTGAGCTAAAATTGGACATTTAACTGACTGAGCCACCCAGGTGCCCCAATTTTTAGTTTTTTGAGGAACCTCTGTATTGTTCTCCAGAGTGGCTGCACCAGTTTGCATTCCCACCAGCAGTACAAGAGTGTTCCCCTTTCTCCACATCTTCACCAACACCTATTGTTTTCTGTGTTGTTAATTTTAGCCATTCTGACATGAGGTGTAAAGTGTGGAGTGGTATCTTATTGTGGTTTTGATTTGTATTTCCCTGATGATGAGTGATGTTGAGCCATCTGGGTGTCTTCTTTGGAAAAGTGTCTATTCATGTCTTCACCCCATTTCTTCTCTCTCTCTCTCTCTTTTTTTTCCCCTTTCATAGTTTATTGTCAAGTTGGTTTCCATATAACACCCAGTGCTCTCTTGTCCCCATTTTTTTACTGAGTTGTTTGTCTTGAAGGTATTCAGTTTGGTAAGTTCTTTATACATTTTGAATACTAACCCTTTATCAGATATGTCATTTGCAAATATCTTCTCCCATTCTGTAGGCTGCCTTTTAGTTTCTTTGATTGTTTCCTTTGTCCAGAAGCTTTTTATCTTGATGAAGTCCCAATAGTTCACGTTTGCTTTTGTTTCCCTTGCCTTCGGTGATGTGTCTAGTAAGAACTTGCTCTGGCTAAGATCAAAGGGGTTACTGTCTGCATTTTCCTCTAGGATTTTGATGGTTTCCTGTCTCACATTTAGGTCTTTAGTCCATTTTGAATTTATTTTTGTGTATGGTGTAGGAAAGTGGTCCAGTTGCATTCTNTTCAAACCCACAAACCATGAGATCATGACCTGAGCTAAAATTGGACATTTAACTGACTGAGCCACCCAGGTGCCCCAATTTTTAGTTTTTTGAGGAACCTCTGTATTGTTCTCCAGAGTGGCTGCACCAGTTTGCATTCCCACCAGCAGTACAAGAGTGTTCCCCTTTCTCCACATCTTCACCAACACCTATTGTTTTCTGTGTTGTTAATTTTAGCCATTCTGACATGAGGTGTAAAGTGTGGAGTGGTATCTTATTGTGGTTTTGATTTGTATTTCCCTGATGATGAGTGATGTTGAGCCATCTGGGTGTCTTCTTTGGAAAAGTGTCTATTCATGTCTTCACCCCATTTCTTCTCTCTCTCTCTCTCTTTTTTTTCCCCTTTCATAGTTTATTGTCAAGTTGGTTTCCATATAACACCCAGTGCTCTCTTGTCCCCATTTTTTTACTGAGTTGTTTGTCTTGAAGGTATTCAGTTTGGTAAGTTCTTTATACATTTTGAATACTAACCCTTTATCAGATATGTCATTTGCAAATATCTTCTCCCATTCTGTAGGCTGCCTTTTAGTTTCTTTGATTGTTTCCTTTGTCCAGAAGCTTTTTATCTTGATGAAGTCCCAATAGTTCACGTTTGCTTTTGTTTCCCTTGCCTTCGGTGATGTGTCTAGTAAGAACTTGCTCTGGCTAAGATCAAAGGGGTTACTGTCTGCATTTTCCTCTAGGATTTTGATGGTTTCCTGTCTCACATTTAGGTCTTTAGTCCATTTTGAATTTATTTTTGTGTATGGTGTAGGAAAGTGGTCCAGTTGCATTCTTCTGCATGTTGCTGTCCAGGTTTCCCAACACCATTTTTTGAAGAGACTTCTTTCCATTGAATATTCTTTTCTGCTTTGTCAAAAGATGAGTTGACCATATCATTAGGTCCATTTCTGAATTTTCTATTCTGTTCCACTGACCTATGTATCTGTTTTTGTACCAGTACCATACTGTGTTAATGACTACAGCTTTGTAATATAGCTTAAAATCTGGAATCATGATGCCTCT
Source organism: Crocuta crocuta (assembly GCF_008692635.1). Lineage (NCBI taxonomy): Eukaryota > Metazoa > Chordata > Mammalia > Carnivora > Hyaenidae > Crocuta > Crocuta crocuta. The sequence goes on along the minus strand of NW_027528855.1, from coordinate 30,851 downwards.
AGTTTTGTTTTTCTTTTTCAGGATTGGTTTGGCTATTTGGGGTCTTTTGTGGTTCCATACAAATTTTAGGATTGTTTAGCTCTGTGAAAAATGCTGGTGGTATTTTTATAGGGATTGCAATAAATGTGTAGATTGCTTTGGGCAGTACAGACATTTTAACCGTGTTTGTTCTTCCAATCCACGAGCATAGAATGCTTTTCCACTTGTGTTCTCTTCAGTTTCGTTCATAAGTCTTCTATAGTTTTCAGACTAGAGATGTTTTACCACTTTAGTGTGGTTTATTCCTTGGTATCTTATTGTTTTTGGTGCAATTGCAAATAGGATCGATTCCTTGATTTCTTTTTCTGCTGCTTTGTTACTGGTGTATAGAACTGCACCAGATTTCTGCACATTAATTATATCCTGCAACTTTGCTAAATTCATGTATTAGTTTTAGCGATTTTTTGGTGGAGTCTTTTGGGTTTTCTACATAGAGTATCATGTCATCTGCAAAAAGCAAAAGTTTCACCTCTTCCTTGCTGATTTGAATGCCTTATTTCTTTTTGTTGTCTGATTGCTGAGGCTAAGACTTCCAGTACTATATTAAATAGTAATCATGAGATTGGACATGTGTGTCTTATTCCTGACCTTACAGGAAAGGCTCTCACTTTTTCCTCATTGAGGGTGATTTTAACTATGGTTCTTTCATACATGGCCTTTATAATGTTGAGGTATGTTCCATCTATCCTACTTCATTGAGGCTTTTTATCAAGAATGGATGCTGTATTTTGTCAAACCTTGTTTATAATTCTGAAATTCCAATTTCAAGCATGCTAATCTCTAATCATTTCCTTTTATCCATTTTGCTTACTTACTATGATACTTGCACCAATAGAATTTGGTTTACCCTTTCTCTTTATTTATCTTTCATTTTGTGACCTTAGGTATCTCCTTACCAAATATACTGTATGATCTATCTTCATATTCATTAATCTACTCAAATATTAATTGAGCAACTGCTACATGCTTGTCTGGGATACATTGGCAAAAAAGTAAAGGTCTTGCCCTCATAAAACTTACATTTTAGTTAAAATATAATCACTCCCATATAATAGTTCATAATCCCCTTGCACCACTTCTGAAGTTTCAATTTCAAACATTCTTTTATAAAACTGAGACTTCCAATTTATTAAACCCACCATTCTATTCTCTATATCACCACTCTTTTCTTCACCTTCATTGTTTTGTTCTTCAAACTTTCCCTTTCACATGGTCTCAGCTGATGACCATACTTCATACTTGATTGAGAAAAGAGAATTAATAAAATGAGAAACCCTTCATCTTCCCACGAATGTTTCCAAATCTTCCTGCATTTCCTGCATCCTGTATCTCTGATATTCCATCCATTACAGTGAAAGGAGTGTCCTTGTTCATATCAAAGGTGGACACTTTTTAATTTTTTTGCCTACTGTGGCTATCACTCCATCAGTTGTTCCTCCTCTTCTCTGTCATCGGTTTCTCTCTTTCTATTGCATCATCTTGTCAGCATACAAACATGCTCCAGTATTTTTTGTTTTAAAATATTTTTTTAATGTTTATTTACTTTTGAGAGACAGAGAGAGACAGAATGCAAGTGGGGGAGGAGCAGAGAGAAAGGGAGACACAGAATCCAAAGCAGGCTCCAGGCTCTGAGCTGTCAACACAGAGCCTGACATGGGGCCTGAACTCACAGACCACGAGATCATGACCTGAGCCAAAGTCAGCATTCAACCGACTGAGCCACCCAGGCGCCCCAGTATTTTCTGTTTTGAAACAAAGAAGCAACAAAAACCTGTTTTGATCACATATCCACTTCCAGCTACTGACTCGTTTCTAGGCTCAAATCATCTTGAAAGAGTAAGGTACCTTCTGGGATACCACTTCCTCATCCCCTGTTCACTCCTCAAGTCACCACAGTCTGAGCTTTGTGAAAACATGTACACTGTACCCTTGAGCATCATGGGTTTGAACTGTGCGTGCCTACTTGTGTGCGAATTTTTTGGATACAGGATAATAGTGTGAATGTATTTTCCTTATGATTTTCTTAACAACACTTTTTCTTCTAGCTTACTTTATTGTAAGGATACCATAGTTAATACATATGACGTACAAAAAAACTGTGCTAATTGACCCTTTTTGTTATTAGTAAGGCTTCTGGTCAACAGTAGGCTATTAGTGGTTAAATCTATGGGGAGTCAAAAGCTGTATGTGTAATTTTCAACTGCTTGGAGGTCGCACCCCTCACCTCTGCATTTTTCAGGGGTCACCTATACTGTTGTCAAGATCAATATTCATGACACCAATGTGACATTGATATTCTTGTCATCAAATCTAGTGAATACTGCATATATAAACAATGGGATGCTCAGTATCTCCGCTTGGATGTTTGTAAGGTTATCTACCTTAATTGGTCTAAAATGGAACTCCAACTCCTAACCCCAAGGCTGTTATATCCCCAGTCTTTACTCCTCAAATCTTGTTGCATGCACAAATGCATCACAAAATTGTGTGTTGAAATATCTCCAGTCTGTCCACTTTGTTCCGGCCCAGTCATCTCTAGTCTAGTCTCCCACCTGCTTTCCTGCTGCTGCTCTTGCCTCTCTATTATCCGTTCACAACCCAGATGCTAGAATGATTTAAAAATCATTCATGCTTTCCTCCATTTTTCATTTGATATAGAACAGGGGTTACAAACTCATCTGCCCCCCAGGGCCAGGGAGATAAATGAGTGACGTAAACCAGGTATAGTTTTTCCTTAAAGAAGCAAAATCTACCAGAAAGCTAAATTGAAGTTTTTAAAATTTTTACTGAATTATAGTATAAACATGGAACATAATAATGGGGATGGTACTGTAGATTACATTTTCAAATTAAATTATAAAAAAGTGATAAATTAAAACCAGGAAAGTTTACTTATCCAGCTTTTGTTTTCTTATCTTTGACAGATGCATATCTCTACTAAGAAAAACAGTGCAGCAGTGACGATAAATGGTGATTAATACACCCTTGGACTCAGAGTGGGGAAGTACAGCAACAGGTCTGTAAACTATATTCATGGTTTTTCCTTTTCCAGAATGTCACATAGTTCAAATCACACAGTATGTAGCCTTTTCAAATTGGTTTCGTTCACCGAGTAATATGCATTTAATGTTACTCCATGTCTTTTCATTGGTCAATAGCTCATTTCTTTTTAGTGTTGAATGACGATATTCCATTGTCTGGATTACCAAAGTTTACCCATTCACCTACTGAAGGACATTTTTTGGTGGTTTCTAAGCTTTGACGATTATTAATCAAGCTGCTCTAAACATCCATGTGCAGGTTTTTGTGTGGACATAAATTTTCAACCCATTTCGGTAAATACCCAAGGAGCTTGGTTGTCATATTGCATGGTAAGAGTCCGTTTAGCTTGGTAAAAACCTGCCAAGCTGTCTTCCAAAGTGGCTGCACCGTTTTGTATTCCTACCAGCAGCAAAGTTCCTCCACTGTTCTCCACATTCTTGTCAGCGTTTGGTGTTATCACTGTTTCGGATTGTAGACATTCTAATAGGTGTGTAGTGGTGTCTGATTGTTTTAATTTGAAATTTCCTAATGACATATGATGTTTAACATCCTTTCATATGTTCATTTACCATTGTTCTTTGGTGAGGTGTGTGTTCGGGTCTTTTACCATTTTCTTTTTTTATGGTCTCTGCATTTATTTTGTAATAACTTTTTGAGGTATAATTGGTATAAAGTAAGCTTCACATACTTAAAGTGTGCAAGTTGGTAAGTTTCCATACACACAGATCCATAATCAAAATCAATATATTAAACATATTTATCACTTCCTCCCACCCGTAGCCACTTTGACATCCCTAGACAATCATGAATCTACTGTTTGTTAGTATTGATTAGTTTTATACTTTCTAGAATTTAATATAAAGGAATTACATAGTATGTAGTCAATTTTGTCTGACTTCTTTAACTCAGGGTATTTTTGAGATTCATCCATCTTGTATCAATCATTCATTTGTATCTGTAGTTCATTTCCCTTTTATTGCTTAACAGTAATCGATTGTATGGATATGTCACAATTTATCCATTCACCTGTTGGTGGACATTTGACTATTACTAATAAAGTGGCTATGAACAGTTGTGAACAAGTCTTTGTATAAACATATTATTTTATTTCACTACACTACATACCTAGAAGTGGAATCATTGCATCATATGGTAGATATATTTAACTTTTAAGAAGCTTCCAGAATTTTTCCAGAATAGTAGTGCCATTTTACATTTGCATCAATAGAATTTGANTACATCAATAGTATGTGAGAATTCCAATTACTATACATCCTTAACGAATCTTGATACATTAGCCTTTTTAAATTTTAGATATTGTATTATTTTTTTAAGTTTATTTTTTGAGAGAGAAAGAGAGAGAAAGAGAGGGAGAAAGTGAATGCAGGGGAGGGACAGAGAAAGAGGGGGACAGAGGAACCAAAGGAAGCTCCATGCTGACAGTAGAGAGCCCAGTGTGGGGCTCAAACTCAAAAACTGTGAGATCATGAACTGAGCCGAAGTTGGACACTTAACCGGCTGAGTCACTCAGGTGCCCCTTAAATTTTAGATATTTTCGTGGACATGTAGCAGTATCTCATTGAGGTTTATTATTATTTTAAATTTAATTTGTAGTTAGTTAAATACAGTGCAATATTGGTTTAAGGAGTAGAATTGAGTGATTCATCACTTCTGTACAGTGCCTAGTGCTCATCTAAGGAGTCACTTTTTGCCAGTTTCTTAAGTGGGATGGTTTATTTTCCTATTGCTCATTCTTAAGAGGTTTTTTGTTTTTTTGTTTGTTTTTTAGAGAATTTTATAGATAGCACTCCTTTATCAGATTTGTGTTTTGCTAAGATTTTCTCCCAGTCTGTGGCTTGTCGTTTCATTCTGTTTACAGTGTCCTTNGAGAGAAAGGGAGACACAGAATCTAAGCAGTCTCTAGGCTGTGACCTGTCAGCACAGAGATCGTGACCTAAGTGAAAGTCGGATGCTTAGCCGACTGAGCCACCCAGGCGCCCCTATAGTTTTACTTTTATACTTAGTTCTGTAATCCACCTCAAGCTAATTTTTCTGAAGGGTANCCACCCAGGCGCCCCTGTTTTATTTATTTCTGAGAGAGAGAAAGAGAGACAGCGTGAACAGGGCAGGGTCAGAGAGAGAAGGAGACACAGTATCTGAAGCAGGCTCCATGCTCTGAGCTAGCTGTCAGCACAGAGCCTGATGTAGCGCTCGAACCCACAAACTGTGCGATCATGACCTGAGCCAAAGTTGGACGCTTAACCGACTGAGCCACCCGGATGCCCCTGTCAGATACTTTTTAAAAGTTAAGGCCTTCAATGACTTACAATTTGCTTTGTGGTCAAATAGATGATTTTCTGTAATTTTTACAATTAACTTCTAAGAGCAGAATTACTATCCCTGTATAAGGAGGAAGCTTGATGGCGGATAACTTACATTGCATGCCTAAGAGTGGACCTGCTACCTTTTTGGTGAAGGAGTCCCTGAGCAGACTGTCTACCATGGCTGATATCCAAAAACCTCAAAGACGGAATCAGTGCCATGAAGGCACTATTTGGAGGTGGCAGGGCAGGATAATACTGTGCTCCAGTTTGGTATTAAATTTTAAGCATTGTTTTTAAGCTAATGATCATGTACTGTGGATGGAAGTATTTACTGCTGGGTCAGGTTAGATTCCCTTTTGATGGGCAGGCAAAACACAAAACAGGTAAACCTGCTTCACTAGAAATAGAAGATGGCAGTAAAATGTGGTGTTGGTTTTTTTTTGTTTTTTGGTTTTTTTGTTTTTTTTTTTTTTTTTTTTTTTTCTC
>NW_027528855.1:14814-24942 GCF_008692635.1 Crocuta crocuta | reverse complement strand
GATAATGTTTCCTGAAAAGGGAAATAGCTATACTTTGCATGAAAAATTCTGTTCCTCTATTCCATACTCTGTTCCTAGTAGACAAGGATACAATCTTGATGAAAAAGTATAGTTTGTTTTCATTATATCTGGACTACCGAATTCATGATTTTTTCTATTCTGTTATTTATTTCTTTTAATCATCCAAAGTATGTATCTGAAGTATGTTCACAAATACTATACATATAAAATTTACTCCACCAACCAAACCACACCATTAACATGTACATTTTAGCTGGTGGAATAAGTTGTTTTGTTCCCATTCTTTAACAACAACANATTTAGAACAGTTCTTATAACTTTTTTATATGTAATTATTACCTGTAGGACAACCTGTCTTCAAGTAGGGATAACTTACTCTAAAACTAATACTAGGCTGTTGTCTCTTTATGACAAGCGTCTTATCATTTAAATAAGAATTACCTTTATTGATTGTTTAAGAGTTTTTGTTTAAATTCCAGTTAGTTAACATAGAGTGTAATATGAGCTTCAGGTATGCAATATAGTGATCCAACACTTCTGTGTAATGTCTGGTGCTCATCACAAGTGCACTCCTTAATCGCCATCACCTATTTCACCCATTCCCCATCCAACCTCCCTTCTGGTAACTATCAGTGTGTTCTCTTTAGCTAAAATGAAAATGACATATGTGGCAAACAGCAATACTTGCATTTGACATATGTCCAAGACATCCTGTATCATGATTATAGAATCCTACCCCTGACAGCAATGTCAGGGATGGGCTAGTCCAACTTTATTATTTTACACTGAAGAGAAGGGAACGGGACAGAGAATAAGTGGCTGAAGGCTCCACACATCTAGTTAGTGCCCAAATCAAAACTAAAAGTCAGGATCTCCTGGTCTAGATGGATCTTGGGGTCATGGGAAGGTCTTAGCCTTTGAAATTGGATAGGCAAGTTGTACCAGTTTTACAAACCTGGGAAAATCCCTAAACCTACTTGAGTATCATTGTCCTCAGCTCCAAATTAAGGGATCCATCCATTCATTTATTTCTTCATTCATTCATTCATTCATTCATTCTCATATCTTTATGTCCCAGACAATAATAAGGACAGAAGAATGGTTGTTAAGATCTGAAAAAGAGCTTAGAAGTATCTAAATGAGCTGTAAATGCTAACTTACAATATTAATGCTCTTTCTTTGCTCCACATGAGATAGTTTCATATAAATCACAACAGACTTGAGAAAAGTAGCGCAAGATTATATATTATCCTCATTTTGTAGTCAGAAAATTCATCAAAGATCAGGAAACTCCTCTACGACCAGGGCAAATGAAAAACAGAAACCAAGCAGAGTCTCTGTGAAGGGTTCTGAACCTTGGGTGCACATGAATCTATTGGAGAGCTTTTTTCTTCCTTCTTTCCTCCTCCCTCCCTCCCATCTTTCCTCCATTCCTTCCTCCCTTCCTTCCTTCCTTCCTTTCCTTCCTTCCTTCCTTCCTTCCTTCCTTCCTTCCTTCCTTCCTTCCTTCCATCCTGATGCCTGGATCTCACAGCAGGAGGTTCTTATTCAGTTGTTGGGGGTTTGGAGGAGGGGGAAAGGACATTCTTACAGAAAGCTTGCATGTGATTCTCATGTGCAGATGGGTTAGAGAGGCCCTGTGGGCAGGACTTAGCAGAGTGAGTTTTCACTGGGCTGTGTCAGTTGACAAGCTTTCCGAGGGTCATGTGGTTGGGTAGCATGAAGAGGCTGAAGGCCTCAGCAGGAAAGCTCCTAGGTAGCCAGTGCTGCTCCCTTAATATCTTCCTAGACTCAGCTGCCATCTTCAATAGCCCTAGCTGAGCCATTTCATTTGTACTGCTTTTTATTCCAAACATAATAGCAGTTATAGTCAGGCGATGTTGGCATGAAGATCAGAAGAGAGTTGTTTGTCAAATTATATATGGTGCCCCTGCTATTTATTTCCTGGATAGCTTGAGTTTGGTTTTGAAAATGACATTCCCTACCCACGGGGGTGGGGGATGTCTGAAGAACACTATGACAAGTTGCAATCTTAGCATGTCACAGCTTTGTATATTCTTGTTCAAGTATTTTCTTGGAAACTACTTAGCCTAGGATTACCTTTATTTTCTGTCTTAATTAATCCATGAGGAAAGTGGGGCTCAGGCAGGGTCATTGGAAACCTATTCTGGCGTCCTTGGCTAAGTTTTCACCGTGTTATGCCCAGGAAATGTCTAATAGGAATATTAACGTAAATGTCTATTCGTCAGAACGTTCTGAGTCCTGGGGGACAAGAGACAGAAGGCAAGGTACATACCTTGAGCTATGAACAACAGAATAAGTAAACCAAAGAGGATATTTTATCAGGATGCTTTATTGTAATTGTGGAGTGTCAACCTGATCTTGTTTCCTTTGTATTCACCAGCTCTCTTACCATCACACACACACACACACACACACACACACTCCTTGGCTTTCCTAGTACTGTTAGACCCATCCCAGTTCATATTTTTTTTTGAGAGAGAGAGAGCACGCATGTGTGCATGAGCAGGGAAGGGGCAGAAGGAGATATATACATAGAGAGAATCTTAAGTAGGCTTCGTGCCCAGCACAGAGCCTGATGCAGGGCTCGATCTCACAACTGTGAGATCATGACCTGAGCCAAAATCAAGAGTCAGATGCTTAACCAACTGAGCCACCTGCGTGCCCCAGACCCATGCCAGTTCTTAATAGGTCCTGACAAAAGAGGAGTTTATATGTCTCTATAGCCTCCACCTCCTCATCTTGTCTATCCATGAAGTCCTGGGGATAAATGGGGTTTCCCAAAACTAAGGTTAGGATCTAGTCAGCAGTGTATTCTTGTCCTCTCTCTTACCTCCTATGTTAGCCTTTGCTGCCCAGCAGATTGTGACCAGGGAAACCCCTGAATCATGTACTCTGCTCTCCATGGGCTAGTCTTTGGGACTAATCTGGTTTGAGGCAATCCCCTTCCTCAGAAATGAATCCTGCCTTCCCCACCTTGGCCTTTTGGCTGGTATACTGTTGTATGTAAACAGCTCTGTAGATCATACTGGCCCTGCATGTGAGATGTCTGAGCACAGACGGACTCCCCATGCCTCCCCATGCCTCCACATGAATGCAATCTGCAGAATGGGCTAGTGCCTGCACTATGGACAGAACTGGCCACAACCCATCAGATGCAGGGACCAGCCCCAGCTCCTTTGTGTCTCATTTGTCTCTGTGTCTCTGTTATCTGCCTTTCTATGCTCTGCCAGCTGTATTGGTGCCCTTAAGCCTGAGACATTCTGAGTTTCCTACATGACACCAGGGAGGGATTAGATGGCCTGGCTTACTTGGGATAAGCTTTGTTGCCCAGCCCTCCTTAAGCTGACCACACTTTGAGCTGCTACACTCAGGCAGCCAACAGGAAAGCTTGTGCTATTGTTAGGTTTGAGCATTTTAGACCTTTGGTTTTCTATTTGGTTTGGATCTTTTGCATTAACTTTCAGTCCTAGGGAAGGCCCTGTTTTCAGGCCTGGACACTCAAGAGTTAGCCTATACCTTCTAGACAAAATGGAACCTTGTGTCTGTTTGTTCCCAGCCATTACCAAATCGGTCTATGTTTTTCCTGTCTGGTATTTGGGAAATGTTGACATTATGTATGAACATATATAAATCTCTCCTTGTTATTCTTTCCCTTTGATCCATGTGTTATTTATTCTTAAACTGTTTTCCTCATAAGACCCATAGGTTGTAATATATAGTTTTTTTATGTTTTTATATTTCAGCAAAATACAAAAAATGCCTTTGGCTTCTAGATGCTCTGTAAGGAAAACATGCAGTGTTGTGACTGTTCATTTTCATCACCTTCTTGCTAATGCTGTTTTTCCTTTAGAAACTCAGCAAGAGTGGGCATCTGGGGAAGGAGGAAATCTGCCTCTACAAAAGCATATTACCAAGGCCTTTCTAATACTATTTATTTTATTTAAAATAAATCTATAAATCAACTGTATTTAGCGAATATATGTGGCTAGAAGTCCATGATTTCATGCTGGGTTGAGCCGTCTGCTGTACGCTGAGCCTGTTCTGTTCTCAGGCCCACATAGCAGGATGACATGTGTGGGAGGAGGGCACGTTATCAGACCACGTGGTTTGTCTAGGTTATTTCTGAACCATGATGGCCTCAACCAAAAAGATAAAGAGAGAGTGCGAAAAGGGAAGGAGAGGTGAAGCCTTATTGTAGTATTTGTAGTTATGTTTTAATTTAAATGGCTACATGTGGCTAGCATCTGTGGTATCAAGCAGCTAAGCATTTGAGGATTGAATTCCAGAGGGTGTGGCTCTTTGATGGCAATGTCGGGCTTCTCACGGACTTGCATGCCCATGATTCAAGGCGGGGATTGTCAGCACTATGGCCTGCCTCCATCACGAGAGTGCTTCGGCTTTATTAGTCCATTTCCTTTACTTCTTGTAGATTCCTGTGTACCATATTTGTTCAACAAATCTGTTCTAATGCATAGAGTGTGGTGACATGTGCTATTTGTAAAGTTATGCACCTTTCATTCAAAATGGCATTCATACAGATTTGATGAAAGACATTTAATTTGCTTCTACAAAGTGAGTTGTTTGGTGTGAACAAGTAATTCTCATGTCATTGTGAATATAGACTTGAGGAAGAGGTATAAACAGAGGGAGGAGAGAGAGAGAGAGATTTTTAATTTACCACTTCTGACTACTGGTATCTCATTTAGTACTTTAAAAAAAAGCACTCATCAGTTAAGATAGATCACCAAATCCAAGGCCTGGAATGGATCATGGGGAATCTGGTATAATCTCCTCTCAAGTGCTGCTTTTCTCCTTGCCACTGTCCTTCCTAACCTCTTTCACCACAGTGAGCTATTCAGCCTCTTCCAGAAGTTTCAGTGACAGGAACTCTTTCTCTTTCCTTCCTGACGTGCTTCACTCCATTGTTGGCTGACTTCCATTCTTAGAAGCTGCCTCCTTATGGTGTGATGAAGTCTGTTTTCAGCCATGGTGTCTACTTGTGAGATAACACAAGCATATGTAATTCTATTTCCGTGTATTGGCCCTCCAAATCTTTTAAGATAAAACTCTTTTTTACATAGAATTCTCTGGATTGGTTTTGAATGCATTTATTCATGGCAGACTTTGAAGTCTCCTCACTGTCCTCTCTTATTTATCTTGATCCAGACATATACTAATTTCTCAGTGGTCCACTTGACGTAGTGCCCGAAACTGAAAACTTTAGGTGAGGTTTATCAGTAACATAGTTGAGCAGAATGCTCACTTTCTGACTTCTAGAGGCTATACCCTTACTGATAGTTTATGATTACTTTAACTTATTTTTTGTTTTTTTTATTTTTTATTAAAACATTTTTAAATGTTTTATTTATTTCTGAGAGAGAAAGACAGAGAGAGAGGGAGACACAGAATCTGAAACAGGCTCCAGGCTCTGAGCTAGCTGTCAGCACAGAACCCAATGTGGGGCACGAACCCATGAACTGTGAGATCATGACCTGAGTCGAAGTTGGATGCTTAACCTACTGAGCCACCCAGGCGCCCCTTTCATTTTTTTTTAAGTGGAGCCCCACCAATATTCATATTGACCTTACCGTCAGCTAAATGGCCATAGCATTTTCACACGTGTTAAGTCATGCCTCTCCTGTATTGGAACAGTTGTATTTGGGTGACCAAGTACAGCACTTTATATTAGCTCCTGTTCACTTTCATCTTGATAACTTTGGTGTGCATTGTGGGTGCCGATGCATTGCCTGATCTCTCTCTTCAGACATGAGTAACTTGTTTCTCCAGCAGCTGGGAGTGCTGTTGTCAATAACCCTTATCTGTCAGTAGTCTCTCTTAACTAAAGAAAACTACCTTGCCAAGCCCACACTTACTTTTAGGGACAGCCTCCATTCACTGATCAGCTCAGGGGTGTAAAGTCCACCCCTTTCTTTGGGACCACTTTTCAGGACCATCTCAGGTCCAGTATTCCCTGTGGGGTGGAAGCTGGGCCTTCATTGGGATTGCATCACAAATCAGTCTTGTCCTTTACTTGTCTCTGGTTTCTTTTCCTTCCTTTCACACATGTTGATCCCAAGAGCCCTCCCTAATGCCTTGCATGCTACTTTCTAGCTCAGAGTTTGCTTCACAGAGAGCCTCATTTGCATTCACATATTACTCCAGTCTGTGGAGTAAATTCATTATGAATCCTACGTCTGTCATCAAAGGTATCAACTTTTCTCATTTTCCTGAGGTCCAGAGTCATACTTTAACTCTTCACCCGCTCTCTCTAGCTTGATTTGTCATAGGCATCCCAATGTCAACACAGCCACCACGGCACTCATGATTCTCACCATCTTTCCTTCTAAGCCCACTCTTCTTATTGCATTAACTCAGTCACCCACAGTAGAAATCTTCTCTTCTCCCTCAGCGTAACGTTCAAAGCTTTCTTTCCTACTGCCATTTCCCTAATTCAAGCCCTTAGCATCCACCACTTACACTATTATAAGAGCCTCCTCTCTGGCTTTCTGTGCCACCAGTTTTTACACATGACACTCCACTTGTCTTCATACGGCCCTCAGAGAATCTTTCTAAAACATAGGGCTGATCATGTTACCCTCTGATTTAAACACTTTGATGCCCTTCCCCTACACCCTTCCTTAAAGGATCAAACTCATACTTTATAAGCTTTAAAGTCTCTTATTTAACCTTTCTCTCCTTCCTGTTTTGTCTGCTTCTGTCCTCTTCAGATGTGCATATGTACCACCCTACTCTCCTAGTCTCCAAATATCAACACTGTCCTAGAAGTGCCTTTGGGGAACTTTTCGCTTCACTGTCGCTCATGCCTAGTGAATTGCCCTTGTCTCCCAGGGGATTATGAGCTTCTTGGATGCATGTAGTTCATGCTTGCTCTCAATCTTGCTCTCCAGCATGGAATGCAGTGCCCGACACATTGTGGTTCCACTGGGTCACCTGTATGCTGCACAAGTACTAGGGTGTATGTCCCTTCCAAAGAATTGAACATGGGATTCAAAGTTAGAAGCTGAAGAAAGGGAAGGTGCTGAAAATCAAGGTCATTCACAGTATGGATTTATAGGTCTATTTGAAATACTTTTATTTATTTTAATGTTTATTTATTTTGATAGAGAGAAAGAGAGAGAATGAAAATGAATGAATTCCAAGCAGGTTCTGTACTGTCAGCACAGAGCCCGATGCAGGGCTTGATCCCACAAACCATGAAATCATAAGTTAGACACTTAACCGACTGAGCCTGTCAGGCAGACTTATTTTAAGTACTTTTAAAATGGTGTGACATTAAACTACTTTTCTTACTATTAGTAAATCCTGGAAGTTTGAACTTTTTATATTTTGTTGATGATTATACTGGTATGCCCCAGACTAAGATGTCATGGTAGATTAAAAGTACATTTCCGTAGGGGCACCTGGGTGGCTCAGTGGGTTAGGTGTCCAACCTCGGCTCAGGTCATGATCTTACAGCTCATGAGTTCGAGCCCTGTGTCACTTTCTGTGCTGAGCCCACTTTGAATTCTGTGTCTCCCTCTCTCTCTGCCCCTCTCCCACTCATGCTCTGTCTCTCTTTCCTTCAAAAGTAAATAAACATCAAAAATCAATATAAAAGTACATTTCCATAGAGAATGTAGAGGATTCTTAGAATTTCTTAAGGAAAACAAGAAAAAAAAAGTTGCATAGGTGGTTTAATGAAGCGGTAAACATACTTTCCCTACAAGAGACATGTTTATCCATATTTTCCTGAGAAGGCAAATGCCAGATTTAGACAGTGTTTCTTGGTCTTGAATTTCACGTGAGGTGTGAGTTCCAAGGTAGTGATTCTGTGGTCTAGTGGTTGTATGGAATTACTGGAACAAGTTGAATAGTTTAGTAGCTTCAACTTGATTAAAAAAAAAAATGGAAAGAGTCAAAATCCTCCAATATGACCCAAATGGGAATGTGAGACTGAAATCAGCAAGAGGAAACATATAAAAAAAGAATTGCATAATCCTGAATTTAACTTTAAAAATGTTATCACAAGATGGAGGGGACCTGACTTAGAAGTGGTTTATGTGAACCAAAAAAACTGTTTTTGTAAGCCAACAGTTTGAGGTGACTTAAAAAGAGGAGACAGTCTTGTACTACCATAACTACAACGTCCAGATCACAAAATAAAGAGCTAGCCAATGTCGTATTGATTCAAATATGTCAGGAATATTGTATTTAGATCTAAAAGGAAGTGATGACAAATAAGGATGCCTTCAAAAAAGGGTATTTTGGATGGGGAAAGCTCTGTTTTCAAGTAGGAAAGATTGAAACAGCATAAATGCTAAACTGGAGAAGAGGGGACCATCAGACGTGTGGGGGGGGGGGGGGGGGTTCACATTGGAAGCATGATCACTGTACAGAGGACCAAGCACTGGGTTATGTCAGTTGTGAATATCAGTGACTAAAAGTTAAAAGAATGGCAATTTTGTCTCAGTAAGACTTTATATTCTAATGCATCAAAATATGTCTAAAAGTAAAATGTCCTGCCCTTTGTTGTAATGAATTTCATGTCATTAAGTACCAGGCAAATTAAGGCTGTATGGCAAACATCAGACGGGAGGTTGGACCAGAAGCCACCCAAGGATTTAGGTTTCCGTTTAAGATGGTATGAGCTCACCTAGTGTCACATCCACAGCAGTGGATGAAGACCATTTTGGATTCTCAGCTATTTTTTTTAGTTTTACCAAGGTACTGTTAAATTTTATTATGTAGTATTTCTTCATTTTTTAAACATGAGAGTTATGTTCTATAAAAGCAGGTAAGACTGTGAGTGGCATATCATGGAAGTTAAGAGAAGAATGTTTTTGTCTTGGCTCTACTACTTGCTAGCTGTGTGACCCTGGGTAAGTCACTTTGCTTCTCTGAACATTAGTTTTTTTTTCCCCCTCATTGTTAAATATTACTAATAATAGTACCTATATTAAAGGTAGTTGTAGGAATGAAATAAAACAATGTAAAGCATTCAGGTCATATTCAGTAAATATTATTGTTGTTGTTACTATTATTACTTGTTTCTCTGTAATTATTGGAGGTTAACACAAAAATATTCCCTCCCTGTTGAAATAATGCAGACATTTTACACTTTGCTCATAACATAATAAGGTTCCCTTTGTGGTTGCAGTTTGTAATTATTTGATAAGTTATCCTTATTAAGTCTATGGGAAGTTTCAAACTTTTAATTCTTTCACCTTTATTTGCAACATAAAAAAATAACAGAATTCATGAGGCAACAGATGAAAAACGTTATCACTTTTTGAATAATACATTCAGTTGAAAATTAAATGATTTAAAATATAATTGCTTCTGGAAATGACTTTATGAGCAGTGGAAGGATTTAGTGGAAGAATGACAAAGCAACCGCACAGAGCATGATTTGGTTTTTCCCCATGGCTTCATGTGGGAGTCACTTAGTGCCCAGGTTTTCAGAAACAGGCCCCTTTGATAATAGTAAACATTAGTGTTCCATTCTCTAGTCACATATTTCAAAATATGGTTAGTGCGTGTTTATGTTGGTGAAGTTAGGACTCGAATGCAAGTTACATTTTTTCTCAACTGGAAACACAGACTGAATTAAATAGAACTTTCTTGTTCCTTTCTTGGCTTTGACATTCTTATTTTTTTTTTTTAATATTTTTGTTTCTTTCTAGGAGAGAGAGAGAGACAGCGTGAGCAGGGGAAGGTCAGAGAGAGAGGGAGATACAGACTCTGAAATAGGCTCCAGGCTCTGAGCTAGCTGTCAGCACAGAGCCCGACGCGGGGCTCGAACCCACGAACCGCGAGATCATGACCTAAGTGAAAGTCGGACACTTAACCGACTAAGCCACCCAGGCGCCCTTGGCTTTGACATTCTTGACTTAACCACCCTTACATAGTAAAAATATCCTTTTGTACAAGCTAGATGTGGCTTGTAGGAGTTACACTGTCCTTGACTGTGCTGCATGTAGCCCCTGGGATCCAGATAGACTGTTGAATGCTGAGGGTAGATTTGCCTCCCTGCTGCATTTTGCACAGGGTTTTTGGTTGCCACTGCTGGGCACATCGCCACCC
>NW_027528855.1:14279-14759 GCF_008692635.1 Crocuta crocuta | reverse complement strand
TGTATAGCTTTAAATCAAATTTAAATGCCATCAATACAAGAGTCTCGTTGGGCTTTAAGTAATTTAGGAAAATGGAGCCATCTTGAACTTAGTCCAAATCTGACCCATTTAAAGTGAAAGGAAAGCAACTTGTTGAGGATTTTAATCCTTTGTTGGGTCATATGGTAAGCACCTCTGCTAAAGTGTTTTCCAGAATGGCTGTATCATTTTACATTCTCACCAGCAACGGATGCATGATCTGGTGTCTTCACATCCTCTTCAGCATTCGGTGGTGTCACTATTTTCTTTTTTGACTATTTTGAAGGTGTGTGGTGATGCGTCATTGTGCTTTTAATTTGCATTTCTGTGATGAACTTGAACAGCTTTCATGTGCTTATTTGCCATCTCTGTATCCTTTTTGGCGAAATGTCTGTTTTTCTCTTTTGTCCATTTTCTTTTTTCTTTTTTTTTTTTTTTTTTTCAAATATTTTTTATTATCTG
>NW_027528855.1:13793-14269 GCF_008692635.1 Crocuta crocuta | reverse complement strand
GCAAAGGATACAATCCATAAAACTAATAGGCAACCAACGGAATGGGAAACGATAGTTGCAAATGACATATGAGATAAAGGGTTAATATCCTCCAAAATCTATAAGGAACTCACCAAACTCCACACCTGAAAAACAACCCAGTAAAGAAATGGGCAGAAGATATGAACAGACACTTCTCCAAAGAGGACATCCAGATGGCCAACAGACACATGAAACGATGCTCAGCATCCCTTTTGTCCATTTTCTAATAGGATTTTTTTTGTTGTTGAGTTTTGTGAGTTCACTGTATATTCTAGAAAAGCATCATATCTATATATGTGGTTTGTTAACCTTTTTCCCATTCTGCAAGTTTGTATTTTCATCTCTTTAGCAAGTTTTTGCAGAGTAAATGTTTTAAATCTTGATGAAGTCTACTTTATTGGTTTTTCATTTTACGTAAAATGATTTTTATGTTATATCTAAGAACTCTTATGGAC
>NW_027528855.1:8336-13611 GCF_008692635.1 Crocuta crocuta | reverse complement strand
TTTAATTCAAAGGCTAAAAATTCAGCAGTAGTTTATATGTTTATAATGTTAGGGATTTCCCAGAAATGTATACAGGTGTAGTTCTTGAGGATTTCTGTGTCTTGTTGGTACTCCAAACAGTGCTGGGCTCAGTAAATGCTTCGTTAAGGAGGCAGAAAGATCTGGGTTCACATTCTCCACTTGGGGCACTTTATTATTTAAAAATATTTTTTTAATGTTGATTTATTTTTGAGAAAGAGAATGTGAGCTGGGAAGGGGCAGAGAGAGAGGGAGGCACAGAATCTGAAGCAGGCTGCAGGTGCTGATCTGTCAGCACAGAGCCCAACGTGGGGCTCGAACTTACAAACTGCAAGGTCATGACCTGAGCCAGAGATGGACACTCAACCAACTGAGCCACCCAAGTGCCCCTTTTATTTGTTTTTCACTTAGAATCACTTAGGGGACTTTGAACAAGTCAGAGTCTCAATTTCTTCATAGGCAAAACTGGATAACAGTTCCTTGACTATGGCTCTCTCATAGATCAAGTGAACTAATGTATGCAAAAGTTGCTTTAAACAAATACTGTTTAAACTGTAGAGTACTTAAACACTTCTAGGATGATCATGGATTTTATTAGTAAGTGTAATAGAATTGTGCTATAGCCCAAGTGTTGGCGGCTGCCTCCCTCTCTGTCCCTCATCTTTATAGGAGCACAGGAGAAATGAGATGGTTTGGTCTTAACTCTTTTCCTTTCCGACCCCTTGTGTCTTTGTGAGGTGGCTGTCTAACACCACCTCAACTCTGACATGCCATTCCCTTGTCAACTCAATATGCCGAGGTCTGCTCCACTGGAGCCTGGGAAAATGTCCTGCTTTCCATTGTCCATCACGGTCCCTTAGGTCCACCTTCAGGACCGACGCACCCGATGATTCAGATTTGGAAGTCCATGGTGCTGCCACAGAAATTTTACATTAAATGAGCAGGCTTTTTCATAATGTCCAGTGTGGTACAAACATTCCCTTCCATTTTTTCCGCAGAGTCCATTTTCCCTGAGTATCTTGGAACTTCCTCCCCCTTCCCCAAGATCCTCTGGTCTTTTTTTATCACCTTCCCTTCCCCCTTAGTCTTAACTTCATCCACAAGGAGGAAGCAGCAAATCCTTGAAGTCCTGTAACAACTTCTGATTGTCAAATGGAACCTCTTTAAAAAGCCTACCCTGACCGTACTGCCTCAGGCAATCCACGCACCGCTTTCTGTTCTGCTAGCCTCTTTTATTTTACTTAACACTGATCACTGTTTAATGATACATACATATTTGTTCTCTGCCTCTCCTGCTACAATATCTGCTTCATGAAATATTTTTTGAACCAATCATTGAAATTTTCAGAGTGGACTTGCTATAAGACAAATATTTGACCATCTTTTATAGCATGGTCATATCTCATAGTTTAACTAGTTTAGTTTATATGCTAACAAAGTTCTTCTCTCTTTTATATGCCCTAACCCCCCCTTTCCTTACAGGGTATATGGGGGGATAGGAAGGAAGGAGCGAGGAGGAAGGAAAAGCCTGTGCTGCCAAAAGATGCTTTTGGAGGAAGTGAAATGGAAGGCAAGGACACAGCGACTAGGAGACTTGGGTGTAATAATGAGATAATAGATTTCTATCCTTGCTAGGCAAGACAGCTGTGAACATAATAAACAAATATAAAACTATGCAGCAGAAAATGATTAGAAGTAATTAGTGGTGAATGGTTTATTAGTCAGGGAAAAAGACAAATGAAAGGGAGGTTTGAGGATATTGCTGAGGGAAGAACAGATATCAAATCCATGGCCTTTGTGGTCAGCATTTGGAACTTGCCATACAGGGAGGGGCAGGTTTATGAAAGGGAAATGTAGCTCCCCTCCCAAAAATGCATTTCTCTTTCTCTTAAATGCCTTCACTGTGTTAATAATGCATTTTCTGTGTACCAGGCACCGTGCTAAGTGTATGGTGTGTATTTTCTTTAATCTTCACTATAACCCTATGAAGGAAGTGCTACTACAACATTTTACAGTTGAGGAAACTGAGGCAAAGTAACTTGCCAGAGATAATAAGTTTCCTCCTAGCTAGTTAGGTTCATTGTGCTTTGTTTTGGTTAGAACCACAGAATGTATTTTGATATTTCGAATGATGTGACTATGACTTTAATGCATAAAATAAAGTCCTCTAAGTCATTAGAACTGCTATGACGCAAGATAATAGGGCAGATTTTCCCAGGGACTGAGGCCCCCAGTAGATAGGTAAATCAGGATACCTGGATGGGCATCAGCATTTTAAGGACATTAAGCAAACTTCTAACTATATATAGTTACTCTGTGCTAGGCATTCTCCCAGGTGATGGGGATACAACAATCAACCAAGTTGTTAAGGCCCCATCTCTTATGACACTTAGGTTCCAATGAGGAGGAAGAGAAAGAAGGGTCTCTTTAGGTAAAGGGCAAGAACCCCTGAAGGATGAGAAGGAAGAAGGTGGAGAGAAAACATTCCGGAAAGAGACATTACCTCACACTGCTGTTTGAAACACTGCAGTGGTGTCAGCCCCATAGTATAAGTCTACATTCCTGAGTGTGAGACACAGGTATCTTCATGGGAAGACTCCTATACGCCTGCGTGTGCAGCCTTGTCTCCCATCAGTCTCCCCTTCTGGCCACTGCACACATTGTGTCCACAGTTCCTTTCCCAAAATTGTTTCCTGGTAAACTGCTATTGATCCTTCAAGACTCAGATCAAGGACCAGCTTCTCTCACTTCTTACGTAGATCTGATTATGTTCTCTTTTAAGAACCTACTCTATTTGGTAGCTCAAGCTATTTTAGCACTTGTCACACTGCAGTGCATTTACCTATTCTCATATCAGACTTGTGTTCAAAACCCGGCTTTGCTACTTGACCTTTGGAATCATCAGCTTCTCAGAGGTATACTTCAATAGTAGTCATTGTAATTAGTACTAATATCAACAATCTGTTACTGGTCTCCAAGCCTCTGCTTCATAGACCCGTAGATTATAGGGGCTTAGATTTCTTCCATTATAGACCAGAATAGAATTCTATAACACTGGAAGGGTCCTTAATGATCTTCAAATTGTGCGTGTAGAGGTTTCAGGAATCTCTCAGAGGTGTTTCTGGGGCTCGGTTGGCAAGTTTCTGGGCTACCACCTTGCTTTACCCAGAACAACTATTTATACATATTTAATCTCATTTGCTGGTTTCATAAGATTTCATTTGCATTTTTAAACATTTCAACTGTTTTTATGAGTTTGAAAGTCATTCATCTCATCCAACTCCTCGTTTTACAGAGCTCTAACTTTTGCAAGGAAACAGAACTAGTTACTGGTAGTGCCAAAATCTCGGTCTCTCAGCTCCCACAGAGCCCTCAAGGAAGGACTCGATACCATCATTTTGTGATTCCAGGTCTTGCTTTGTACTGAATGAGCACACCAAGCCTAGATATAGAATTCAAGAGAATCCTAAGACTCCAGGATTTTGTTCTGTGTTTTAGAATCCGGAATTCCTGATTGTCTACTAATAAATCCTGTAACATGCTTGATCTGTTCTTCTCCATGTGCAAAGATATTTATGCTACAGAGAAGACCAGTGAACCCAGAGGTAGAAAATGCTGTCTCATGGGTACTCTCTGAGTGAAAATGTGAACAAGGCTGCCCAAGGCACACGAATCTGGCACATGCCTTTACGAAGAGAGGAGGGTTCTTCTCCCTCTCTTTGCTTTCCATGTTACTTACCCTGGTCACTAATGTCTTGTGTGAATTGGGTTTGAATATGAAAACGTCACCTCATATTTCTCACATTTATAAACTTTCGCCATCCTCTTTCCTTTTCTCAAGTAGAGGTTATTTTTATTTCCCAGTGTCGGATACCATAATTGTCCTAGTAGCAGGTTTTATACAACTTATGTTTTAATTTCAGACTTGAATGTTTAACTTCTAGTACCTTTTGTGTTAAAACCCATATGTTTGCTCTAAATTGCATGAAGTGATTAATTGAGTCATTAAGACAACGGTTGCCTTATTAGGGATCCAAGAAAGCTGACCGGAATGGTGCAAGTGCAAACTAACCACATTTATTTAGCTTTCACTGCACATGTGCATGTGTGTTTTCCAAGCAAATGATTCTACAGTGCAAATTTGCAAATGATATGAGACTAGAAGAGATCGCTGAGGCTTTAGAGATAGCTAATGCCTTAGGATCCAAACAGATCTTGACAGATCAGAAGGAGTGGCCAAGTCAAACAAAATAATAAAGAAAAAATGTCCACTTGTGCCCCTGGCTCCAAAACACCAACTTGACAGGAGAGATAGTCTTTAAATTGAAATTTTTGGTTGGTCATAAATTCAATAAGAATCAATCTTACCTACAGTAATAGGAGTATAAAATCTAGAACAGAATAAGTGATAATATTGATATCCTCAGTGCTGACTGGGTCTCATCCTTCAGTCCTGTGTGTAACCAGGTCTAGGAATGGCCTGTTTTATTTTTTCATTGTTGTTGTGTGGGTTTTTTTGTTTTTTTGCCTCCTATAATGTTCATCACCTTCAGTGATCCCCCTTTCCCCCCATTTCCCTGTAACGTTTGTTTGGGAGACTTGACATTTTCTCAGTCTTCCCTAAAATGCTATAGGCACATAGTGTCTCTGATCAGAGCTCTTCCTTTCAACCAGATTGCCACCCAATAGCCCCACATAGAGAAATTCTGGAGTAACATTTTAAGAGGTTTTAGACAAATCTGAGCACATTCAGAGGAGGGTGTTGAAACCTTCATCCAGTGAGGAGTGGGGTGGAGATCCAGTATGGTAATCTGAGGAGAAACTATTTGTGAGTGGGAGCATTGGAGAGGCTCCCTTAGGCAGGGCTGCCCTGTTTGGGCACTGGGTCCACATACCCTTATCACCCAGCCAACGCTGAGAGGGCCTGGGACAGAGACTGTACTTAGACTACTGCATAGGATGGGTGCATCTAATCCCAGTTTAAGGGTGACTTACACTGATGATGATTTTACCTTAGGATTGCGTATATCCTGCAATGGAAGGGAGGTTGTTGTTGCCACAAGTAACTAACACAGTAATTCCAATGGGAATCATCCCCAGTCTGGGGAGAGTAATATACTTTCCACAAATAGGGGAATGTGGGTTCCAGGAACACCTGTGTCTTAAGGAGTTGACATTAAATGATTCTGCTGATACATGTAGAAGTGAAAAGGACTGATAAATGTCCTTTTCTGATTTTTTCTGATTTCTGACTGAT
>NW_027528855.1:1461-8240 GCF_008692635.1 Crocuta crocuta | reverse complement strand
GTCTTAATGACTTAAAGTCATAAAATAAAGTCATTAAAAAAAAAAAAAAGAACACTTGTCACAATTCTTGCCATGGAATACATGCTAAAATACGTTGTTGTCATCATTATGGTTATTATTACTAAGAGTCAACTTATGTTTAAGGTATTTTGAGCAATTGGAATTGTGATCCTCGTCTCTGGCTGTGCCTTTCTCACTCTTCTGATGTGGATTCTAGGTTTCCATGGCCCTGTCTCTGACCTCTGGCGTCTATGTCTGCATCTGACCCAGGTCCAGCCAGACAGGATGCTATCAGTGTGGAATCATTCTCACTCTATTCGCATTTGCACAATGTTCTGTCCTTAAAGTATACAAGTTTATTGTCTCCATTGTACAGAGTTTGCTGATTGCATTTCTAGTGCTCTCCTCTTCCTAATTTTTATTCTTAATTGCAAGTGCACATATCCATGTGATGCTTCTCTGCTGTGTTAACTCCCTTATAAAACTCTAGAATGCCTTATGTTTATTTGTCTTGTGCAGGGTGAGGTTTTGTAATCAGAACTTCATGGTTTTAGGCAAGAAAAAGAACTTCCCCTGTGCTGAAAGCTTCCTGGAACATGTTCGCTCGTTACCCACCCTTTTCTTGGGGTACTTCCTGGCTATTAGGATAAATATCCCCACAGCAAACATAACATCAAAGGAACTGTCTGGCCCAGTATTTAACTGTTTCATACCCACTGCGCGTACAACACAGTTATTCCTAAGTAATTAAATCCTGTGGTGGCCTATGGTTTTTAAATATATCAGATGCTTTTTCCCTTGCCCTAAAAATAGAAAGACAAGTATCTATCTATGAGCCAACAGCAGATTTTATTATAATGAGCCAGGCCATAAGAGGCAAATGGCCCTGTTATCTATGTATTTGTAGAAGCTGTTTAACATAAACTTGGACAAAATAGATCATTTAAGCCCTTCATCTAAAAAGTCACATGTCCATTTGTTCAGTTCCCCTGACTGTATTTTGTTGCTATTTTATCCTACAAAAATAGCCAAAAGTAATTTTGTTTAGAGCTGGGTTACCTACAAGAATATCATTGATTTTTGTTTCTCATTATAACACTACTTTCTTTTTAACTCTTTTCTTTATAGAAAATTTAGAAGTACAGAAAAAATTCAAAAAAGGGAGAAAAATCACTCACAAATCCCATAATCCTATTACTCACTAATATTTTAAGTCCTTTTGGTCATCTTCCTGTCTATTTATGTTATATACATATATTATGTGTATGTAATATACATTTGTCAGATATATCAAAATTATCATAACGCTGTATCCATATTTATAGTTTTTATATTTGGGAAAATATAAATACTTTATCATATCATGAGTTTTTTCACTTAATATTCTATTATGAACATTTTTCCATGTCATTGATATTATTTTATAATGATATTTTAGTTGAGTCTAGTTGACACAGTGTTACGTTTCAGGTGTGCAACATAATGATTCCCCAAGTTTGTACATTATGCTGTGTTCACCATAAGTGTAGCTACCATCTGTCCTGATACACTGATACATCATTATGACAGTATTATTGACTATAGTTCCTGTGTTGTGCCTTTTATCCCCATGACTTTTTCATTCTGTAACTGGAAGTCTGTATTTCCCATTCCACTTCACCCGATTTGCCCATCACCCCCTCCCCCCCACCACCGGCCCCAGCAACCATCAGTTTGTTCTCTGTATTTGTAGGTCTGATTCTGCTCTTTGTCTGTCAATTTGTTGTTGCTTTTTAGATTCCACTTATGAGTGAAATCGTATGGTATTTGTCTGTCTCAGTGTGACTTATTTCACTTAGCGTAATACCCTCTAGGTCTGTCTATGTTGTCTCAAATGGCATGATCTCATTCTTTTTAATGGTTGTGTGATATTTCAGTGTGTGTGTGTGTGTGTGTGTGTGTACTACATCTTCTTTATCCATTTGTCTATTGATAGGCACTTAGGTTGCTTCCAACTCTTGACTATTGTAAATAATGCTGCAGTAAACTTAGGAATGCATATATCTTTTGGAAGTGTTTTCACTTTCTTTGGGTAAATGGCTAATAGTGGAATTATTGGATCATATAGTTTTTTCCATTTTTAATTTTATAAAGAAACTCCATATTGTTTTTCACAGCAGCTATGCCAATTTACATTCCCACCAATGGTATGAAAGGCTTCCTTTTTCTCCACATCCTGACCAACTCTTATTATTTCTTGTCTTTTTGATTTGAACCATTCCAACAGGTGTAGGGTGATATCTCATTGTGGTTTTGATTTGTTGATGATGATTAATGATGGTGAGCATCTTTACATGTGTCTATTGGCCATCTATGTGTGTTCTTTGGATAAATGTCTATTTAGGTCCTCTACCCATTTTTAATTGGATTATTTGGTTTTTGTTTGTTTTTTGGTGTTGAGTGGTATAAGTTCCTTTATGTATTTTGACTATTAACTCCTTATCTGATATATCATTTGCAAATATCTTCTCCCCTGCAGTAGGTTGTCCTTTTGTTTTTTCAATGACTTCCTTTGCTCTGCAAAAGCTTTCTATTTTGATATAATCCTAATAGTTTATTTTTAGTTTTATTTTCCTTGCCTTAGGAGATAAATCTAGAAAAATATTGCTATGGCTAATGTCAGAGAAATTACTGCCTGTGTTCTCTTTTAGGAGTTGTGTGGTTTTAAGTCTCACATTCAGATCCTTAATTCATTTTGAGTTTATTTTTGTGTATGGTGTTGAAAGATAATCCAGTTTTATTATTATTCTTTTGCTTGGTGCTGACCAGTTTTCTCATTACTTTTTATTAAAGAGACTGCATTTTCCTCATTGTACATTCTTGCCTCCTTTGTCATAGATTAATGGACCATATAATTGTGGGTTTATTTCTGAGCTATCTATTCTGTTCCATTTTTCTATGTTTCTATTTTAGTATCAGTACCATACTGTTTTGATTACTACAGCCTTGTAGTATATCTTAAAATCTGGAATTGTGATACTTCCAGATTTGTTCTTCTTTCTCAAGATTGCTTTGACTGTTCAGGGTTTGTGTCTCCGTACAAACTTTAGTGTTGTTTGTTCTAGTTTTGTGAAAAGTGCTGTTGATATTTTGATAAGGATTGCACTGAATCTGTAGATTGCTTTGGGCAATACAGACATTTAAAAAATATTTTTCAATTTTTTTTTGAAAGAAAGTGAGAGAGAAAGCGAGTACAAGCAGGGGAGGGGCAGAGAGAGAGGGAGACCCAGAATCTGAAGCAGGCTCCAGGCTCTAAGCTGTCAGCACAGGGCCCAATGTGGGGCTCGAGTCCATAAACCATGGGACCATGACCCGATCCAAAGTCGGACGCTTAACTGACTGAGCCACCCAGGTGCCCCTGGGTCATACAGACATTTTAACAATATTTGTTATTCCAATCCATGGGCATGGAATGTGTTTCCATTTGTTTGTGGCATCTTCAGTTTCTTTCCTGAGTATTTTATAGTTTTCAGAGTATAAGTCTTTCACCTCCTTGTTTTTTTTTCCAGCATATTTTATTATTTTTGATGCAATTGTAAATGGTGTTGTTTTGTTAATTTCTTTTTCAGCTGCTTTGTTATTGGCATATAAAAATGCTACCAATTCCTGAGTATTGATTTTATATCCCACAACTTTACTGAATTCATTTATTACTTGCAGTAGGTTTTTGGTGGCGTCTTTAGGATTTTCTACATATAGTATCATGTCTTCTGCAAATAGTGACAGTTTAACTTCTTCTTTACCAATATGAGTGAGTGCCTCTTACTTCTTTTTTAGTCTGATTGATGTGGCTAGGACTTCTAGTACTGTGTTGAATAACAGTGAGAGTGGACATCCTTGTCTTGTTCCTGACCTTAGAGGAAAAGCTCTCAGTTTTTCACCATTGAGTTTGATGCTAGCTGTAGGTTTATCCCATGTGACCTTTATTATGTTGACGTATGTACCCTCTAAACCTACTTTGTTGGCAGTTTTTATTATGAATGGATGTCGAATTTTCCCACATGCTTTTACTGCATTGTATTGAGATGATTTTCCTTTTGTTTTTACTTTTCACCCTTTGTTTTATTTACCCTTGGTTTAATTTACCCTTTGTCTTATTGATGTGTAGTATCTTACTGATTTACAAATATCAAAACATCCTTGCATCCCCAGAATAAATCCCACTTGATTACGGTGAACAATCTTTCTCCTGTATGGTTGTATGCAGTTTGCTAATATTTTATTGAGGATTTTGCATCTGTGTTCATTAGGGATTTTGTCTTGTAGTTTTCTTTTTGGAGTATCTTTGTCTGGTTTTGGTATCAGGGTAGTGCTGGCCTCATAGAATGTATTTTGAAGCTTTCCCTTTTTTATCCTATGGTTTGGAATCATTTGAGGAAAATACCTCCTAACTCTTCAAATGTTTGGTAGAACTCACTGGTGTATCCCTTTGGTCCTGGACTTATTTTTTGGCAGTTTTTTGATTATCAATTCAATTTTGTTTGTAATCCATCAGTCTGTTCAGATTTTCTGCTGCTTCTTACTTCAATTTTGGAAGATTGTATGTTTCTAGGAATTTATCCATTTCTTCTCATTTGTCCAATTTGTTAGCATATAGCTTTTCACAGTATTCTCTTCTAATTCTTTTTATTTCTGTGGTTGTTACTTTATCTCTCTCACTTCTGATTTTATTTATTTGTGTTCTTTCTCTTTTTTCTTGATGAGTCTGGCTAAAAGTTTATCAATTTTGTTTATATTTTCAAAGAACCAGCTCTTGGTTTCATGGATTTTTTCCCCTCTTTCTTTTCTTTTCTTTGCTTTGCTTTGCTTTGCTTTGCTTTTTTCTTTTCTTTTTCTTTTTCTGTTTTGTCTCTATGTCATTTATTTCTGCTCTGGTCTTTGTTATCTTTTCTTCTACTCATCTTGGGCTTTGTTTGCTCTTCTTTTTCTAGTTCCTTTAGGTATAAGGTTAGATTGTTTATTTCAGCTTTTTCTTATTTCTTGAGGTGAGGCTTATATCACTATATATCACTGCCTTTGCTATGCCCCCAAAATTTTGGATCACTGTGTTTTCATTTTCCTTCCTCTCCATGCATTTTTAAAATTTCTTCTTTGATTGCTTCATTGACCCATTGGTTGTTTAGTATCATGTTGTTTAGTCTCCATGTGTCTGTGTGTTTTCCAGTTTTTTTCTTGTGATTTTTTTCTAGGTTCATACTGTTGTGATCAGAAAAGATGTATGGCATGATTTCAATCTTCTTAAACTTATTAAGGCTTGTTTTGTGGCCTAATATGTGATGTATTCTGAAGAATGTTCCATGTGTACTTGAAAAGAATGTAAGTTCTATTGGTTTTGGATGGAATGTTCTATATGTATTTGTTATGTCCACTTGGTCCAATGTATAATTCAAAGACATTGTTTCTTGTTGTTTTTCTGCCTGGATGATCTATCCATTGATGTAAGTAGGGTGTTAAAGTCCCCTACTATTATTATATTACTATCAGTTTCTCTTTTTATGGCTGTTAATATTTGTTTTATGTATTTAGGTGTGTTAGTGTTCGGTGCATAGATACTTACAGTTATTATATCTTCTTGTTGAAGTCATCCCTTTATCATTATGTAATGCCCTTCTTTGTCTCTTATTATGGTCCTTTTTAAAAGTAGGCTCCACACCCAATTTTTGGCTTGAACTCACAACTCTGAGATATATAGTTACATGCTTTACCAGTGGTGCCAGCCAGGTACCTCTATAGTCTTTGTTTTAAAGTCTGTTTTGTCTGATGCAAGTATTGCTACTCTATATTCTTCTTTTTTGCTTCTATTTGAATGGTCAATGTTTTCCCATCCCTTCATTTTCAGTCTGTATGTGTCTTTAGATTTGAGGTGAGTCTGTTGCAGGCAACATAGATGGGTCTTATTTTTTTGTTTTTATCCATTTAGTCACATTGTGTCTTTTGATTGGAGCATTTAGGCCATTTACATTTAACATAATTATTGAATATAGCTATTGCTATTTTCTTGTTTTTTGGTTATTTTTATGGTTCTTCTCTGTTCCTTTCTTCTTCTCCTGCTCTCTTTCTTTGTCATTGCTGAGTTTCTATAGTGTTATGTTTGGCTTTCTTTATTTTTATTTTTTGTGTGCCTATCATAGATTTTGGGTTTGAGGTTGCTATGAAGTTCATCTATAACATCCTAAGTAAATAACAATCTATATTAATTTGATATTCATTTAAATTCAAACACATTTTTAACAAACAGAAAAGGGAAAAACCTTTCTTTTTCCCCTATCTTCTTTCCTGTTTACTCCCTCCTCCATGTTTTTAAAAAATTTTTTAATGTTTTTTATTTATTTCTGAGAGAAAGAGAGAGAGAGACAGTGTGAGTAGGGGAGGGTCAGAGAGAGAGGGAGACACAGAATCTGAAACAGGCTCCAGGCTCTGAGCTAGCTGTCAGCGCAGAGCCCGACACTCTGAGCTAGCTGTCAGCACAGATCCCGATGCGGGGCTTGAACCCACGAACCATGAGATCATGACCTGAGCTGAAGTTGGATGCTTAACCAACTGAGCCACCCAGGTGCCCCTCCCTCCTTCATGTTTTATGTATAGGTTTATAATGACATAATTTAAATTACTGTGTAATATTCCATTTCAATTTGTATATAACATTTTATTTGATTTCTCATTTATGATGACAGGACATGAAGATCGTTTCTAATTTTTCACTATCACAAGTAATGCTGTGAAGGAAAGCTTACTAAATA
>NW_027528855.1:834-1183 GCF_008692635.1 Crocuta crocuta | reverse complement strand
TAATATATATATATATATAATGGTTATAAATAAATATGTAATATTTATTTGTATTTATATATAATAAAGAAACATACAAAATATGTTGGGTGATGATGTGTGATATGGCAGAAAATAATGCAGGGCATTGGGATGAAGGGCTCCAGGGTTGAGCATGGGGTGGAATGACTATTTTCATGAAGGAGTCAGAGAAGATCTCCCTACTGAGGTGGTATTTGAAGGAAAATTTATAGTCTTTGAAGAAGGAAGGGAGGGAGGCTCATATATCCAGAGAAGGATTTCAGGCAGGGAAAATGGCAAATGTATAAAGACTCCAAGCCAAATGCATGCCTAAGGTATTTGGTGGGCC
>NW_027528855.1:0-771 GCF_008692635.1 Crocuta crocuta | reverse complement strand
CCATGCAACCAGAAGAATGGATGGGTGGGGGGCAACAACACATCATCATGTAGGGTCTTATAGGCCTTTTTGGAGTTTTTGGACTTTGAGGGAAGTAGAAGTTTATTGGAACGTTTTGACCAGAGAAAACATCTGACTGACGTTTAACATTATGAACAGATTGCTCTCCAAAATGATTGTACCAATTTTTATCCCCCACCCCCAGTGNNNNGGTCTCCAGAAATCATCATTTAAAAAAAAAAAAAAGAAATGGAATAAAAAATTTTATTCATTTAATTTCTTCATTTGACAAAAATTGGGTGCCTACCCTGTGCCAGGTGGCATACTAAGCACTATATATTGGTAAATAAATGGTATTCCTTGGGACGCCTGGCTGGCTCAGTTGGTAGAGCATGTGGCACTTGATCTCAGGGTCATGAGCTCGAGCCTCATGTTGCGTGTAGAGATTGCATAAGTATATTTTAGGGATGCCTGGGTGGCTCAGTCAGTTGAGCAGTCAGCTCTTGACTTCAGCTCAGGTCATGATGTCATGATTTGTGAGATTGAGCCCTGCATTAGGTTCTGTGCACACAGTGCAGAGCCTGCTTCAGATCCTCTGTCTCTCTCTCTATGTCTCTTCCCCACTCGTGCATGTGCTCTCTTTCTTTCTCTCTCTCAAACAAATAAGCATTTAAAAGCTTAAAAAGTAAATATACTTTAAAAAATGATATTCCTTACCCTTGTGGAATTTTTTTTTTTACAAATTGTTTATTGTCAAGTTGGTTTCCATAT
>NW_027528854.1:0-566 GCF_008692635.1 Crocuta crocuta | reverse complement strand
TCCATTTTGAGTTTATGTTTGTGTATGGTGTGAGAAATTGATCTACTTTCAATCTTCTGCATGTTGCTGACCTGTTCTCCAAACACCATCTGTTAAAGAGGCTGTCTTTTTTCCATTGGATATTCTTTCCTGCTTTGTCAAAGATCAGTTGGCTGTATAACTTTGGGGTCCAGCTCTGAATTCTCAATTCTGTTCCATTGGTCTATGTGTCTGTTTTTGTGCCAATNTGCCAATACCATATTGTCTTGATGATGACAGATTTGTAGTAGAAGCTAAAGTCTGGGATGGTGATAACTCCCGTTTTGGTTTTCTTTTTCAATATTACTTTGGCTATTCAGGGTCTTTTGTGGTTCCATACACATTTTAGGATAGTTTGTTCTAGTTTTGAGAAGTATGCTAGTGCAATTTTGATTGGATTCGGATTCAATGTGTAGATTGCTTTGGGTAGTAATGACATTTTAACTATATTTATTCTTCCTATCCATGGGCATGAAATGTTTTTCCATTTCCTTGTGTCTTCCTCAATTTCTTTCATAAGTTTTCTATAGGTTTCATCATACAGATCT
>NW_027528853.1:444-774 GCF_008692635.1 Crocuta crocuta | reverse complement strand
AAGAGATAGAAAATCTGAACAGATCCATAACTAGTGAAGAAATCGGATCAGTGATCAAAAATCTCCCTATAAGAGCCCTCGACCTGATGGCTTCCCTGGGGTATTCTACCAGATGTTTAAAACGGAATTAATACCCATGCTTCTCAAGCTATTCCAAAAAATAGAAATCGAAAGAAAACTCCTGGACTCATTTTATGAAGCCAGCATCACTATGATTCTGAGCCAGACAGAGACCCAGCAAAAAAAGAGAACTACAGGCCAATATCCTTGATGAATACGGATGCAAAAATCCTCAACAAGATACTTGCAAATCGAATCCAACAGCACATT
>NW_027528853.1:0-219 GCF_008692635.1 Crocuta crocuta | reverse complement strand
TAAACATCATAAAAGCCATCTATGAGAAGCCCTCAGCTAACATCATCCTCAACGGGGAAAAACTGAGAGCTTTCCCCCTGAGATCAGGAACACGACAGGGATGTCCACTCTCACCACTGTTGTTGAACATAGTGCTGGAAGTCCTAACATCAGCCATCAGAAAACAAAAGGAAATAGGGGCACCTGGGTGGCTTAGTCGGTTAAGCATCCAACTTTCAC
>NW_027528852.1:0-452 GCF_008692635.1 Crocuta crocuta | reverse complement strand
TGAGGAACCTTCACACTGTTTTTCAGAGGGGCTGTACCAGTTTACATTCCGAACCAACAGTGTAGGAGGGTGCCCGTTTCTCCACATCCTCGACAGCATCTAGAGTTCTCTGATNTCTCTAATTTGCTCATTTTAGCCACTCTGACTGGCGTGAGGTGGTATCTCAGTGTGGGTTTGATTTGTATTTCCCTGATGAGGAGGGATTCTGAGCATCATTTCATGTGTCTGTTGGCCATCTGGATGTCCATTTTAGAGAAGTGTCTGTTCATATCTTCTGCCCATTTCTTCACTGGGTTGTTTGCCTTTCGGGTGTGGAGTTTGGTGAGTTCCTTATAGATTTTGGATATTAACCTTTTATCTGATATGTCATTTGCAACTATCCTTTCCCATTCCGGGGTTGGTTGCCCATTAGTTTTGTGAGTTGTTTCCTTTGCTGTGCAGAAGCTTTTAAT
>NW_027528851.1:2127113-2216383 GCF_008692635.1 Crocuta crocuta | reverse complement strand
GAAAGGGAGAGAGGCCAACCATGAGAGACTCTTGAATGCTGACAACAACGGAGAACTGATGGATGGAGGGGGGGGAGGGGCATGGAGGAGGGCACTCGAGGGAATGAGCACTAGGTGTTATGTGGAAACTAATTTGACAATAAACTATTTGTAAAAAAAAAAAAAAAAGAAAGAAAGAAAAAGAAAAAGAAAACTACAGACCAATATCCTTCATGAATATAGATGCCAAAATCCTAAAAAACAAAACCACCGGAAAAGAACCCTCCTCCCCAAACACACAAAAAAGCTAGCAAACCAAATATAATACCAGTAGAAGGGTTATACACAAAGACCAAGTGAGGTTTATCTAGGAGGTATATACAGTTCAAAATATGAAAACCAATTAATGTGATATATCATATTAACAGAATGGAGAATAAAAATCACATGAACATCTCAGTAGATGCCGAAAACCATTTAACAAAATTCAATTTCCTTTCAAGGTAAAAATAGGAATAGAAAGAAATTTCTTCCACATAAACAATGCCATGTTTAAAAGCCCACAGATATCGTACTCAATGGCAAAGATCAGGAACAAGGCAAGGATGCCCATTCTCATTACTTTTACTCAACATAATACTGGAAGTTCTAGCCTGAGCAATTGTTGAAGAAAAAGAGATAACGTTCATCCAAGCTGGAAAGGAAGAAATAAATTAATCCTTCTTTTAGATCACATAAATAGAAAACACTAAAGAGTTTACAAAAAACTGTTGGAAGTAATAAATGAATTCTACAATGTTACAGGATAAGAATCAATATATAAAAATCAGTTGTGTTTCACTAATGAACTATTTGGAAAAGAAATTAGGAAAACAAATTTCTAAACTTTGTTAAAAATGATAAAATACTTACAAATAAAATTAAGTAAGGAAGTAAGAGACTTATATCCTGGATACAAAACACTGATAAACAAAGAAGATACAAATAGTGGAAAGATGTCCTCCATTCATGAATTGGAAGACTTAATATTTTTAAAACATATTACCAAAAGTGATCTACAAAATCAATGCAATCACAATCAAAATCATATTGGCATTTTTTTTTTCAGAAATAGAACAAACAAAATTAAAATTTATATGGAACCATGAAAGACTCCAGATAGCCAGAATGATTTTGGAAAAGAACAAACTTGGAGGTATCATACTTTCTGAGTTCAAAATATATTACAAAGATACAGTAATTCTAACAGTATGGTAATGGCAGAAAGACACACATATAACCAATGGAAGAGAATATAGTGTAGAAATCAATTCATGCATGCATCGTCAATAGATCTACCACCAAGGTGCCAAGAATACACAATGGGGAAAAGAGTTTCTTCAACAAATGGTGCTGGGAAAACTGTAGAGCCGCACACAGAAGAATGAAATTGAACTCTTATTTTATTCCAAACACAAATAACTCAAAATGGATTAAAGACTTAATTAAAAGGCTTGACACTTGTAAAATTACTAGAAGAAAAAATAGGGAAAAACCTTCATAATGTTGTTCTTGGCATTGTTTCCTTGGACATTAAAACAAAAGCACAGGTAAGAAAAAGCAAAACAGACAAGTGAGACTATATAAAATTAAAAAGTTGTACAGCAAAGGAAACAATTAACAGATGAAAAAGCATCTTACGTAATTGGAGTATTTGCAACCATATATACAGATAAGGTATTAATATCCAAAATATATAAAGAACTTCTACAGTTCCCTGACATATATAAATAATGTGGATGAACCTTGAGGAATTATCCTAAGCTAAATACGTCAATCACAAAAGGAGAAATACAGCATGATTCCACTTATAAGGGTATGTAAAAGAATCAAACTCATAAAATCAGAAAGTAGCCAGGGACTGTGGAGAGGGAGAAATGCGGAGTTGCTAGTCAATAGGCATAAAGTCTCAATTATGCAGTTATTATAAATTCTAGAGATCTTCATATATAGTGTTGCTTCTTTCATACTTATTTACATTCTTACAATGTCATCATTCTTCTATGTAAATCCCAGATACCAATATTCACCTGGTTTTATTTTCTTTCTGCTTGAAGAATTTCTCTAATCTTTTCTGTAATACAGATGATGGTGATGAAATCTCTTGCCTTTATTTTTCTGAAAAAGTGTTCATTTCACCTTTACTTTTAAAACATTTTGATGGAGTTAGAACTCTAGGATGATAGCTTATTTCTTTGTCATTTTAAGGATGTTATTCCATCATTTTATGTATTTTATAGTTTCTGCAGAGATAATGGCTATAATTCTTATATGTGCTCCATTGTATGTGATGTGTCTTTCTCCTGGCTAATTTAAATACTTTTAAGAAAATGTTTTTAGGGGCACCTGGTGGCTGGGTCAGTTTAGCATCCAACTTTGGCTCAGGTAATGATCTCCTGGTTCATGGGTTTGAGCCCCACATTGGGCTCTCTGCTATCAGCACAGAGCCTGCTTCAGATCCTCTGTCCATCTCTCTCTGTACATACACCCCTCATTTCTCTCAAATAAACATTAAAAAAATAAGTAAAAAATAAAAAACTTTTATATGTATTAAAAGTACTTTGATTATGATAGTACTTGTAATTTGTCATTATTCTGCTTTGAGTTCACTGAGCTTCTTCAATCTATATATATAATGTATATGCTTATTATTTTAATAAAATTTGGAAACATTTTAGCCACTAATCCTTCAAATATCCTATATCCCCTTTCCTTCCTCAGACGCCTAACACATAAATTAGATTATTTGGTGTTATCTCAGGGATCACTAAACTTTTATGTACTTTTTCCAGTATATTTTTCCTTTATGGTTTATTTCTTTGTTTTTCTTGCTATATCTTCAAGTTTACAGTCATTTCTTCTGAAGGTTCTATTCTTCTCTTAAAAGCATCTAGTAAAATTTTCATTTCAGATACTGTGTATTTCATTCATAGACTTTCCATATAGTCCTTTTTTTATGTTCCACATTTATTTCCTCATTATTTGCTTTAATCCTTGGAAATACTGGGCATATTTATCATAGAGCTTTAAAGATTTTTAGAAGATATTTTTTTTTTAATTTTATTCATTTTAAGAGATAGTGGAAGTTGGGGAGGGACAAAAGGACAAAGAGATTGGGAGAGAGAGAATCCCAAGCAGGCTCTGCACTGTCAGCACAGAGTGTGATTTGCGGGTTTGAACTCATGAACGGTGAGAATGACCTGAATTCAATGACTAGAATGACTAGTTATAGAATGACCCATAACTAGTGAAGAAACCGAATCAGTTATCAAAAAATCTCCCAACAAATAAGAGCCCAGGGCCAGATGGCTTCCCCAGGGAATTCTACCAGACATTGAAAACAAAATTAAATACCTATTCTTCTCAAGCTCTTCCAAAAAATAGAAATCGAAGGAAACTTCTGGACTCATTTTATGAAGCCAGCATCACTTTGATTCCCAAGCCAGAGAGAGACCCAGCAGAAAAAGAGAACTATAGGCCAATATCNTATAGAAAACTTATGAAGGAAATTGAAGAAGACACAAAGAAATGGAAAAACATTCCATGCTCATGGATTGGAAGAATAAATATAGTTAAAATGTCATTACTACCCAAAGCAATCTACACATCCAATGCAATCCCAATCAAATTGCACCAGCATTCTTCTCAGAACTAGAACTATCCTAAAATTTGTATGGAGCCACGAAAGACCCCGAATAGCCAAAGTGATATTGAAGAAGAAAACCAAAATGGGAGACATCACCATCCCAGACATTAACCTCTACTACAAAGCTGTCATCATCAAGACAGTATGGTATTGACACAGAAACAGACACACGGATCAACGGAATAGAACTGAGAACTCAGAATTGGACCCAAATGTATACAACCAACTAATCTTTGACAAAGCAGGAAAGAGTATCCAATGGAAAAAAAGACAACCTCTTTAACAGATGGTGCTGGGAGAACTGGACAGCAACATGCAGAAGAATGAAACTAGATGATTTTTCTCACAGCATACACAAAAATAAATTCAAAATGGATAAAGCACCTGAATGTGAGACAGGAAACCATCAAAACCCTAGAGGAGAAAGCAGGAAACAACCTTCCTGACCTCCACCGCAGCAATTTCTTACATGACACATCCGCAAAGGCGAGGGAATCAAGAGCAAACATGAACTATTGGGACCTCATCAAGATTAAAAGCTTCTACACAGCAAAGGAAACAATCCATAAAACTAATAGACAACCAACGGAATGGGTAAAGATAGTCGCTAATGACATATCCGATAAAGGGTTAGTATCCAAAATCTATAAGGAACTCACCAAACTCCACACCCGAGAAACAAACAATCCAGTGAAGAAATGGGCAGAAGATATGAACTGACACTTCTCCAAAGAGGACATTCAGATGGCCAATAGACACATGAAACGATGCTCAGCATCCCTCCTCATCAGGGAAATACAAATCAAAACCACACTGATATACTACCTCACGCCGGTCAGAGTGGCTAAAATGAGCAAATCAGAGGACTCTAGATGCTGGCGAGGATGTGGAGAAATGGGCACCCTCCTACACTGTTGGTGGGAATGTAAACTGGTGCAGCCTCTCTGGAAAACAGTGTGGAGGTTCCTCAAAAAATTAACCATAGAACTCCCCTAGGACCCAGCAACAGCACTGCTAGGAATTTACCCAAGGGATACAGGAGTGCTGATGCATAGGGGCACATGGACCTCAATGTTCATAGCAGCACTCCCAACCATAGCCAAAACATGGAAAGAGTCTAAGTGTCCATCAACTGACGAATGGATCAAAAAGATGTAGTTTATCTATACAATGGAATATTATATGGCAATGAGAAAGAATGAAATCTGGCCATGAGTAGCAACATGGATGGAACTTGAGGATGTTATGCTGAGCAAAATAAGGCAGACAAGGACAGATACTATACATTTGCATGTATAGGAGGATTAGGAGGAACGTAACAGAGGACCATGGGGGAGAAGACAGGGAAAAATAGTAGGGGAGAGGGAGGGAGGCAAACCATGAGAGACTCTTGAATGCCGAGAACAAACTGTGGGCTGATGGGGATGGGGGGGAAGGGAAGGGTGGTGATGGGCATGGAGGAGGGCACTTGTGGAGATTACCACTGGGTGTTATATGGAAACCAACTTGATAATAAACTATTAAAGAATAAGTGAGGCATCCAAAAAAAAAAAAATAAAGCATTCTGAAGATAAATCTACAGTAACCCTTTTTCTATAGCTTACACTTAAATGTCCTGTACTTTCACTCTGGCTGTTTGGGATCCACATGATTCCCTTGGGTGATCTCTGGGAATTCTTTTGCTCCTAGATCCCTAGTAATTTTTTTTTCCAGATTTCATTCTTAATTTGGCCTTGCTAAATTTCACCCAATTTGTATAAAGATTAGTTTTCAGACAACAACTCAAGGGGACCCAATTTCGTATTCCTAAAACTCTTTTTTTTCCTCCTATATCTAGATACTCTGTTCCATCATTTCTTGCTGCCTTACCTTCCTGAATTCGAGTCTCAGTCTTCTCAATTCAGAGGGATCACTGGACTTTGATTGCTTTTCCCTCCCCTACAATGGGATATGAAAATTTCCTCTACACAGAAATCTAGGATGATCGTAAATCTCATTTTATTTATATGTTTTTCCAGAAATCTTAGTCTTGTACTGTCTGCTTATGGTCCTGAATAGTTGTTTCACATATTTTTCCAGTGTTTTAGTATTTTTAGGATGAGAAGTCAGAATTCTGTTGCTTCCTTAAGACTGGAAGCAAAAGTCCAGAAGTACATTTTTATAGTGGTGTATAATCAAATCATTTTGATTGTGGTACATCATCAAATTGTTTTCCGAAAGAATCAAACCAATTTATATGACTATTCTGATGACTATTTATTTTAAGACAGCTTCACTGAATTTTCATCAATGGCCTTTATTTTAATAGTATACTTTTACATAAGTAAGTGCAGAGTATAAGCCTCTTCAGATTGCTATCCAAACTCATATGGTTCTGTCTGTAATTATTTTCTCTGGGGTAAACTGTAGAATCATACATTCAGCTTTGGAAACTTGACGCATTGATTGATGTGAATCAACACATTATGATATATTTGCAGAATATGATAATATATTTGGGTAATCAAATATATGGCTTATTTCATATTTTACATTTTGTATTAATAAAATATATTAGAATCATCTTATATCTTGCTAAGATTCTTTACTCATTAAAAAATTTTAATTCAAAGTTTTAAAAATAAATCAGAAATCCTAGAAAATATAAAAAGGAAAGAGGAAACAAGGAAAGGGTATCACCTTTACTATCCATAATTTAATAGTTACACTAAAGATAACTATTGCCAAACTTTGGAGCATTGTTTTTTGTATTTTTTATATGGTTGCAGTCAAACTTCATAAATGATTTTATACTCTACTTTTCCACTTAATGAATAATATACTTTTAAATATTTTATATGTATGTTTTAGAATCACAGGATACTTTATATATGTACTATCATTGGTTCATTAACCATTTATGCTATTTCCAAATTATTTTTACTATAAATAATAAATATGCAAGTAAAAGCTTTATTATTGTTTATGATTTTAAATCACTACTGTAGCCGGTGTGATTAAATGCTCAGAAGGTATAAACTTTTTAAAAAGCATTTCATACGCACTGTCAATTTTTTATGTGAAAGTGAGAAAACAGTATATACTTCTACAAAAAGTACATGAGGCTAGTTGGTTCCCTGAATTCAAATTAACTTCCACTGTTACCATTTCTTTTTTAATTCCAGGTTTAAATTACATTTCTCCTCTGACTCTGGTAAATTTCCATTCTAACTAGTGCTGTATATTGGGATTCTGGATCCCTAGGAATTAGAGATTATACAGATCCAGGCCAACAATCCTGAAAGACCTGGATGTTTTCCTTTCTCCAGCATAATTAGTATAGGTCCATTTGAGCCTCCTTTGTTCAAGGGGCTCTCGGTATGTAAAATGAGTTAGGCCTGTAATATGGGTGAGCAGCTATGACACCATCTTATACCATGTCAGGTTTCTGTGTTTCCAAATCTAGAGTAGTTTTGATTATATACTCAAGTAGCCTCTTAGTGGGCTGCTTATTCATATCAGTCTTAGGGACTCAATGATGAATTAGCCAGAATCAAACATCCTTGCAGCTCATACAAGGCTGATCACTTTGTAGACCATATTTCCTCTTAAGGTGAGGCATGGAACATGAAACTTGTGAATAACTTTTCTCTTATCAAAGTTACCTATTGCATCAAAAGACTAGTGGAGGGTAAGTGGAAATAGTTTGCATCTGAGAATAAAAGCCTCAACTTGCTTCAAATTTTAATTTTAGAGATATATTTCACTTCAATGCAAAGTATCCCAACAAAGTACTTGTAGAATAACAGTGTTCCCAGAGGACAGGTGTAGTGATTCCTTCCCAGACCCAGTATGAAACAGGTTAGAGAGGCGGAAAGGTTGTGTCTTTGGGGAAGGAAAACAATTTGTGTCAGATTTTAGGTCCCTTCTTCCTTTCTCTCTTTTCTCATGATGGAATGGAGGATCCTCAACTCAGAGATGTTCATAAAGTAAATAGTTGCTTCTGGAAATGGTGGCAAAGGCAGCTATTGGCTTTGTGTGAGAAACTGGAATACATAGTAGTGTTTTGTAACAAGTGATGATTAAAACAAAATAAAACTCTGAAATGGAAAACCTAGCAATGGTGATGGTGGGTGAAGGAGTCTAAATCTAGTACCTCTTAGCTATAGGCAGAGAGCGTTCTAGGTTTCTGGTATGCTCTGTAAAAATATTAATGGAGGGAAATTTTATGATCTAAGAAAGGGGACATGATCCAAAAGAGAATACATGTGTTGTGGTGGCTCAGAGGGAAAGCATCAGCCCCTTCAGAGGTTTTACCAATGCCTTGGAGTCAGGTTAAAAGAAGCAATGCCCATAAATGTGCACTGTCTATGCCAAAACACCCACAGAGGACAGAACACT
Source organism: Crocuta crocuta (assembly GCF_008692635.1). Classification (NCBI taxonomy): domain Eukaryota; kingdom Metazoa; phylum Chordata; class Mammalia; order Carnivora; family Hyaenidae; genus Crocuta; species Crocuta crocuta. The sequence goes on along the minus strand of NW_027528851.1, from coordinate 2,208,339 downwards.
TGTACAGTAAATAGATCACAATGGTGATTGATTGACCAATCATTTTCATCATTTTACACAAAAGCAAAAAGGACTAATATAGAAGTAACACCCTATTTCTCTCCTCCAAAATGTATAGAAAATAATATTTTCCCTCCTTAGGAATAGTGAAGAGTGATCTTGACATAGAGGGAGGGCATCCTTTCTTTCAAATCCAACAAAAAAATACATGTAAGTTTTCTTTGTGGAGATAGAGAGCTGACCAAATAATGTTGAATATATTGTTCTGGCAGGAGTTTTTTTTTTTCAAAAGCAATATGGAGTTATTATAATTTGATATCAAACAGTAGAGTGCCCTTCTGGGTTATTCTAACTCTAGAGTTGCATTTGTGCACTCCTAAAAATCATCCTGGGATTCATCCGATGTTCCACTATGGGACTATAGTTACTCTAGTCATCTATCCCAAATCTTTTTTCAAATAGATTATCTTTTCTAATCATGGAATGGTAAAAATGAAACCAGTTACTACTTCATCTATCAAATCAAATCAATCAACAATAATGAATAGAGTGGTAACAGATGTCAGAGTCAGATTGCTCTCATTTTTCAGGGATTTATGCTATCACCTATTTCCTTTTCTCATTAGCAGCATGTTTCTGTTTTTTCAAACTACTTACTCTCTGAAGATCAGTCTCTGAAGATGGAGTCAGTTGTCCGACATTAGCCGTCCCATGACAATACTATTATGCAAGGAAAGTGATCCTCAAAATGGCAGGTTTGAGATGCACTATGTAGACCATCTACTTTAACACTCTTATTTCACAGAGGAAGAAAATGAAGCTAAACATGGTTCAGAGATTTGCCCACAGTAATGTTCTATAAATACTCTTACTGTTTTTTGTTAAGTGTGTTTATCCTTGGAATTAGGATACCAGCTTTGGAGTTAACTGAGTTAGCCACAGAATTTAGCTTTTCTATCTATACCTTATCTTATCCTTTTATAAAATGGAAATAATCATATCTACTTATTGTCTTTCACATAGGAATTTTATAAAAATAAATGTTCAAGATGTATGCAAATAATATAATTATGTAATATAATTATGGATTATAAATGAGTTTTGTTAGTTGAGGTTATGTCTGTCATTACACGGCAGAATATAGGCTAAAGCAAAAAGTTTTAATGTTAGTACATTTCTAAGATCACAATACGGCCCTTAGGTTGTAACTTGAATGACAGCAGTGGGATTTGATGTCTAATCTAGCACCCTAAATTGAGTTATAACCTGTATTTGGGTGGGAGTCTAAATGAAGAAAATTAGAAAATATGAATACCTTACTGCCTGTCAACTACTTAAGGTTCCATTTTGGTTCATCAAGTCTGTAAACTTCTGAGTCTATCACTTTGGACAAAATAACTTTGAGACAAATTGTTTTTTTCAATAGTTGTTCCTAGATAAAAGGCTTTTTGTGAAAATGGCACACCTTTTCTCAAAGTTGAATCATTTGAACACACAACCACCGAATAAGTTGTGTCTTAAAGTGCTGAATTTTGATTGGCCTTGGCAGCTGTATATTATAAAGGGACAGATTAACACTTATACGCTGTCAGGCTTAGCTTAAACTACTGTTAACATTGCAAACAGGCAATTGCGTCTTCTTTAAGCAAAAAACAAACCAAAACACCCCCCATCCCACCCCCACAAAACACCAAATCACAGTTTTTCTCCCCAACAAAGGCTTTTTATAAAAGCAATCAGGTAATGGCATGAAGTGTGCTGATCGTGCTGTAATCACACCCCAGGGGGAATGAGAGGTGCACCACTGCACCTCTTGCTTTGTAATGACCCAGGGGTGTGATTATCTTATGATAACCATACTCCCTGTCATGCCTTGTTGCTTATATATTCCACATGTCATAATGAATCCTGAAGGACTTTCTAGGTCTCATAGCAAAGGCAATGACTTTGAAGTAAAGGAAGTAGCCAGCTTTTCTAAGTACACATAGATTAATATTGTATGCATTAGGGGGAATTATGAATGACTGCTTTTAAGTGCCAACCAAACCACAAATATTGGGGAACTTTGGGCTTTATGCCTTTAAAAAATCTTACTTTAGCTACCTTTTAAAAAAGTTTTATCCCCCTGCTCTAATTTTGATGACTATTAAATTATTCTGTTTCTACAAGGAACATTATCCTTTTCCGAAACCACCAGGGAAATAATATCTATGACATGATTATCTTGTAGTTACTTGGTATGATATTTTACTATGAAAATTGGAGAATGATGAGCTTTCCAACACAAAAATTAGTTTCATTTAATTTTAAGTGTCCATTCTTCAAAAATTACAACCATTCTAACTACAGATTTCTAAAGCTTCAGGTGCACTATTTGAGGGAGGGACATTGAGAGAGCATTTTAATTTATTCCACATGATTAAGGGTCTTTATTTTTTTCAAATGTTAGAGTTGCTACATTAGCTCTAGTTAAAGTGTAGATTTTATCATATTTGGAGATAACAGTTAAGCTTTGAGATTCTTCATTGCAACTGTTAATATATTCAAATTAAAATGGGTAGGGTTAATAGTAGACCTATACGGAAGAAGAGAGATCAAGAGTAAGAGATTTCTGAATTTAGCATGAGGCTTTAATATAATAAGACAACAAGGAAATAAACTAAGCAATTATTTTTGATGCAACTTGTATGATTATCATACCACAGACTGAATCTGCACCTCAGGGAAAGGTTTCCAAGTAATTCTGTAACCTTCGAATGTAAAGAACAGTCAACATCTAAGTCCTACTATCTCTTGCAGAGAAAAATCTGCAACAGTCTTTTTATCCTGTCATTGTAACCTATGTGATGAAGATGGTGGCCTTTCCCTGTGACCGCTGATGAGTTGATTCAATGTCTGTGTCGGCTTCAGGATCAACCATGTTAACCTTAGGTCACTTCAAGGAAAACTGTGTGTCGAAAGTGACGATTATTTAGCCGCCTACTGCATAAGCAGAGATTCTTCTGATTACCATAAAGGTCAAATATGCACATTTTGACTGGTGGTAATGAGTAGTTTTAAAGATGTTTTAGCCTTTTCTTAATCTTGCAGTGTCACTAGGCTTCTATTGTTATGCACCAATGAATGTGCCTCTAATTGTACCATTTGCCCTATTGTAGCTTGTACATAGAGCCAGTAGTGTGATGTTACTTATGATAACCGCCTACCACATGTCCTAATAATTATTAGCCTTCAATAAATTGTATAATAAGGTAACTCAAGTCTGAAGAAACCAAAGGTTCTTAAAAAGTTAAAAGCAATATTTAAGAGGCTCATGTATCAAATTCTAATAATAGTAGAGAACAAAATAGGCTATAAAAATGCTTTTCAGGGTGTGAAACCCCTTTAAGAATTAGAAAGTATCCTAAAAGAGTTCAGATATTGTAATTGTGTACATGTGCTGTGTGTGTGTGCATATATGTGCGTCCATGTACATGTGTACACTCCCACATGTTCACTATGTGTATGTTAATGGATATTTTCAGATCATATTTAAAAGTTCACTTTTAAAAAGAGGCTTTTGTCAATTAAAAATTAATACTTGTCACAAATAATCTTACAAAGTTGAAGTTACATGTAAAGATTAATTTTTTAGAGGAGAATGATAGTGCCACTTAAAATGTATCAGAAATGTGAAGAATGTTTCTACACTGAACAGATACACGCAATTAATTTTTCAGGTATTTTCAAAGAAACTAGCTTTAAAAATCAACAAATTCAAGTAGCTTAAAATACCATTGTACACTCACACAAAAATGGAATAGGTATGTAAAATACTACTTAGAATATCAATCTCAGCCAAAATCTGATTCTGCTCAATAAATTGAGGAGGAATAAAATAATTTCAATTTTTTTATTTGTATTTCAGTGACTTCTTGGATTTAATAAGGGCACTAACTAACCTTTTTGATATTCTCTATTTTAATAGCTGTCAAACTTCAAAATCTGGCATAGGTGAGTAAATACAATAGAAAAACTAAAAGTAGCTGGGGAAAACACAAAACGGAGTGTATTACAAATTGGATTGAAAACATTAATGTTCAAGTTTCCATCTTTTTAAGATACATTTAAGTTTCTACAGATGATAAAAGTGTGTAAATATAAGTAGATTACGTGTAAGCATGAGGCTAAAAAGTGGATTTAGTTTGGCTGCCTTTGGACTTCCAGTCTTATTTCCCTAAATTATGATAAGATGTTATGCTGAAGCTGGTGGTAGAGTGACTTCAAAGTAAAAAAGTAAAATTTAAATTTCAGTAACATGTGGAAAAGAATTTACCATTTTCCTATTACATGGTATTATTGAGCTCTTTTGAAAATAAACAGAAACTTGTATAATGAAAGTAAATACATTCAATAAATTTATGATCATAAAGACAACCCACAAAACTAATAGGCAACCAACGGAATGGGAAAAGATAGTTGCAAATGACATATCAGATAAAGGGTTAATATCCAGAATCTATAAGGAACTCACCAAACTACACGCCCGAAAAACAAACAACCCAGTGAAGAAATGGGCAGAAGATATGAACAGACACTTCTCCAAAGAGGACATCCAGATGGCCAACAGACACATGAAACGATGCTCAGCATCCCTCCTCATCAGGGAAATACAAATCAAAACCACACTGAGATACCACCTCACGCCAGTCAGAGTGGCTAAAATGAGCAAATCAGAGAACTCTAGATGCTGGCGAGGATGTGGAGAAACGGGCACCCTCCTACACTGTTGGTGGGAATGTAAACTGGTACAGCCCCTCTGGAAAACAGTGTGGAGGTTCCTCAGGAAACTAACAATAGAACTCCCCTATGACCCAGCAATAGCACTGCTAGGAATTTACCCAAGGGATACAGAAATGCTGATGCATAGGAGCACATGTACCCCAATGTTCATAGCAGCACTCTCCACAATAGCTAAAACATGGAAAGAGCCTAAGTGTCCATCAACAGATGAATGGATCAAGAAGATGTGGTTTATCTATACCATGGAATACTACATGGCAATGAGAAACAATGGAATCTGGCCATGTGTAGCAACATGGATGGACCTTGAGGGTGTTATGCTGAGCGAAATAAGTCAGGCAGAGAAGGACAAATATCATATGTTTGCACGTATAGGAGGATTAGGAGGAACTTGACGGAGGAACAAGGGGGAGAAGAAGGGGGGAAATGGTGGGGGAAAGGGAGAGAGGCCAACCATGAGAGACTCTTGAATGCTGACAAAAACTGAGGACTGATGGATGTGGGGGGGAGGGGGGATGGGCATGGAGGAGGGCACTTGTGGGGATGAGCACTGAGTGTTATGTGGAAACTAATTTGACAATAAACTATTTGTAAAAAAAAAAATACAAAAAAAATAAAAAAATATTAGATAAAAAAATAAAGATAATTTATTAAACACTTCAAATATAATAGGCATTGTTAATTCTCACATAATTCTTGTTATGTCTCTTGTATGAATTTATATGAATTGATCTGGAATTTATATCTGTTTGTCTGACATTACACCAATAATCTAGTTTAAGAGTGAACATATTTGTTCTGCATATCACTGAAACACCTATGACCAAATTAATATTTACATATGTTTTTAATCACATTTGGATTTATAGGAGTTCCAGTCACATTTGAAAACTGTTTTTCTTAATCATAGGAAATAGAAAATGGTAAAAAGTAGAAAATTAATTTCAAAAAATATTATTTCTTAAATTATTTTTTAGTTTTTAAAAACTTCGGGTTAAGAAAACCCTTAAATTTGAAAATATAATAGATTTCTAGTTATTAATTGGGTGTTTCTCTTCTCTCTTAGTATTTTGTTTATAAATGATGAAACCATATAAATAGGCCTTCTGAACTTAGGAATGTGACTTTTCTTAAAATTCCTATTGTACGTTTCAAATTAGTTAAGTAGTAGTTAAGTTAACTACATTTCAAAGTAGTTAAGATGTTCTAGGGGCGCCTGGGTGGCTCAGCTGGTTAAGCGTCTGGCTTCGGCTAAGGTCATGATCACGCGGTTCGTGGGCTCGAGCCCTGCATTTGGCTCTGTGCTGACAGCTAGCTCAGAGCCTGGAGCCTGTTTCAGATTCTGTATCTCCTTATGTCTCTGATCCTCCCCTGCTCACGTTGTCTCTCTCTCTCTCTCTCTTTCTTAGAAATAAATAAAACATTAAAAAAAGTTTTTTAATTAGTAGTTAAGATGTTCTAGTATTCAGTATTGGCGTTCTGTCTAGGGTATTGGGAAATGTTGACTCATTGGGTTTATTTTTCTTTTTTTAAGTTTCATTTATGTATTTTGACAGAGAGAAAGAAAGAAAGAGAGCACACATATAAGTCGGGGAGGCGCAGAGTGGGAGAGAGAATCGTAAGCAGGTTCCGTGCTGTCAGCGTGGAGCCTGATATTGGGCTATATTCCACAAACTAATAGATCATGACCTGAGCTAAATCAAGAGTCAGATACTCAGCCAACTGAGCCATTCAGGTGTCCCACTTTCTTTGTTTTTCCTTTTACAATATTTTAAATCTATAAGTATCTACTTAGAATCCTTTTCCTAAAGCTTACACCTTTGATTCTTTGATGTTAGTATGCAAGTGTATGTGATTTGGGAAAACAACAAAAACAACAATAACATAATATAAATTAATAAGGCTAGCAGACAAATTCATTAACAGGTATTTTCAAATATAAAGTAGAATATATTTTAAGTAGTTTTCATACATTCAAAGTAGGTAAATTGCTTCCCTTGAACTTTCTTTTCATGTTGTTTTCCATTGAAGTATATGTTTTGGTCTGTACATGATTAAATTTTTACGTACAAAGTGCCACTTTCCCAGTGTTACACTGGAGTTTGCTTATTCTGGCCTATAAGAACTGATAATTAAATCATCAGGAATTTTACAAGGCAGTTGTTAAATATACCCACTATTACAAATTTAAATTATATAAACTCCTAATTAAATGCATTGAAAACAAAAGTAGAAAATACTCAGAAGTCATCACTTCTTAATTATTTTACTACATTTACTATTATATCTGCTCCTAAGGTTATTTGGATCTCTTTTATCTATATGGTGAATATACTTTATAATGGTGTACTACTACACATACCTTCCTGCTCTATGTTCAATGACTTTATGTTGTCATTTGAAATTGGCCATGGTGGGATGTTTACATCTTGGAAACTGGTAAATATGGTAAATTAGAGCTTGGTTTATTGTTTTGTGCATTCTCTGCACTTAAAGAAGTGATGGAGAAAATGTTAATAATGTAGATTGAATTTAAGAGGTGTTATAGCTACAGCTGTTAAACTGTGAATAGTGGACAGCACAAAAAGCTTAGGGAATGTTATTCTAGTACTCAATAACTATGATCCAATCCAGCCAAGTATTTATACCAGTAATAAATAATGGAAGTCCTGAATTAATAAATATAACTATAAATACTTGTTTTTGTTTCACTTTTTTCTCATTTATTAGTGTAAGTGAAATTATCAACCAATATTCATGTAGGAACTACATCTATTGAACAACTGCAACCATGGGGGCGGTTGTGTGCCCTAGTCAGTTAAGCGTTTGGCTATGGCTCAAGTCATGGCTCAAGTCACAATCCCATGGTTTATAGACTTTTGCTCAGGTCATGATCTCATGATTTGTGAGTTCAGGCTCCGCGTCAGGCTCTGTGTTAACAGCTCAGGGCCTGGAGCCTACTTCAGATTCTGTGTCTCCCTCTCTCTCTGCTCCTCCCCCACTTGCACTCTCTCTGTCTCTCAAAAATGAATAAACATTAAAAAAAAATTGCAACCATGGGTTGCCTATGGATACAAACATTTGGCAAAGTTTTTCAAATGTATGAAAAATAATTGGCTATGTAGAATTTACCTGAAACTATGATCCATTTTGCTATTTGTAAATTATGTTTTATACATCTTATTATCCATAACATGTATAATAAACTTATGCAGTACACACACACACACACACACACACACACACACACACACAACTTTTATTTCCCTGAGAGTAACTGTGTAAGAGAGATGCAGAGAAGTTCTAAGTTAGCAATAGCTCATTCTATTTTTTAGGACGTCCAGTTATTAGGAAGTTTCTTATGTTAAGAAAATTCTGCTTGATTCAACTACTAACAATTGATATTTGGGAGTGTTACATTAAATAAATCATTTTTAAATGGTAGGCTTTTAAATATCTTGCCCTGATATTTCCACATCTCTTTTTTTCTCTGGGAGAAATAGCCTTAATTCCTCCACCATATACTTCTGAATTGATTTCTAAGCTGTTACAATCTAAATAAGCCCTTCTTTGTGTATTTCCACTAGTCAACAATATGCTTAAAGTTTAAAGTAAAAAATTAAACACATTTTTGAAGATAGCAGTGGAGACCTTTGCTTCTTCTAGGGCACTATATTTATTTCTTATATTTATTTTATTTTATTTTTATTTTAGAGAGAGAGCACAGAGAGGGGAGGGAGCAGAGGGAGAGACAGAAAATTAAGCAGGCACCATGCTCAGCTCAGAGCCTGACTCACAACTTGATCCCACAACCTAGCGATCATGACCTGAGCCAAAATTGAGTCAGAAACTTAACCAACTGTGCCACCCACGCACCCACAGGGAACTATATTTCTATTCATCCAACAGTGTACTAATTAAATTGACAAGCATTTGACTCAGTTATATCTAGAATCAACTAAAATGTCCAAGCTTTTTAATACATAAACTGTTGTCAGGTCAGGTAGCATCTATACTGATTTTAATATTTTTATCTTGATATTTTGAAGTTGATACTTTAAACCTGGTGAAAGAGTTTACATTTATCCTCTTTTCCAGTAGTCCTTCTGTGCTATTAGAATTTAGGTGTAACATTTCAAGAGTATTTTGATAATATTACTACTTGGAATCCAAGAATAGGCAAATTTTGGTCCTTCTAAACATTCATACCTCTGCACAGAGCTCCTGAGGAAATTACATACAATGGAGAACTGCGAACCAATCTATACTATGTTAATAGTCACATAGTCATATGCAGCATAGGCTACAAACCAGAGGTAGGCCATCTGTCCTCCTCCTTTCTGCAAATTAACCTCGGGATCTGTACTTTCAGGTTTGCTACCTGGATTGAGAAAGGAGAGTGATAATTATGTATGTATAGCAGACTCTGGTCTATCAAGTTGAATGCTTGGAGGAGATAAGAAAGGAGCTACCTGGTAGGCCCATCTCACACAAGAGGGCTCTGCTATCCTCGGTCAACTCAGTAGAAACAGGAAGAAAAAGATCTGAGTTGAGCATCGGCCTTTATAGCACAGCAGCTCTTGTAAACTCTCCCTTTATAAATATACTGGACTCTCTTTAGTCAGATTGGCAAATGTCCCCTGAAGTGGAGCCAGGCATCAGGTAAGAGGAAAGAAGAAAGAGCCCTTTCCCCATACTTTCCCTTGGTTAACATTTTCATTTAACCCATCAGTCTTAAGAGCCAAACTATGATCAACTAGAAATGTGTTGTGCCACTTACGACAGGATTACAAAACTTTTCCGTGGCTGTCCTACTACCTTGCTTTGGCCTTACTGAGGCTTCCCAGCTTCCTCCCACTCCCCCTACCCTCACTACTGACATTGCGACACGTAGCACCTGTCAACAGAATTGGCATTTCCACTGTTGCTCCAATATATTTGAAATGGGTCTGCATAGGTCATAAAATTTTAACTCCAAAGTTACAATATATATCATGTATAGCATTCGTGCCTTCTCCACTTTCCTATCTCAGATATGTCTAGACATCTTGTCTAACCTAGTTTAACCAAAGTGGTTATTCAATGAGTCCAAATGATGCAGTTAAGAATAAATCCTGTTTGAATACTCTTATCTCCTTCCTAACCCCATATTCACAATAAAATATTTATTTGTATGTGATAGTTTTTTTTTAATTTAAAGTGTCAGTCCACCACAACTTTTTCCTCTTGGAGTGAGCCTGCCCACAGGGAGACTCTTACACGGCAGGCTTTCAACTTCCTTACCAGATATACAAGATGGGGAATGTGCCCATAGACAAGAAACCCTTTCTGACTATAAATAGAATATATACGTGTATCATTAAAAAACTCAAGCAATATTCAGAAGTATAGGAAAGAAAGCAAAGATCACTTCATGTCTTATCACAATCAGATGCCATCATCAATTTTGTGGTGATGATACTTTTCAAGCATCTCTTTCATAAACACACAATCATTGACATTTCAGTAAAATAGGAACATGTCATGTGTTTGTTTTACTCTTGAATATTATTTTTAAAAAGGTATAGAATTTTTTCTTTTTAGTTTATCTCAGTTTTCTGACACTCATCTCTCCCTCTTCCACTACTGTGCAGATATTAACAACTTGGTGTGCATTCTTCATCCAGTTAACTATGGTCATATAATCATATATAAGTATTTGTATATGGTCTTTGTTTTTCATAGGAGTTGAACAGTAACACCTCTTTTCACTGCCTATGTTCTGAACAAAGTGAAAAAATGCAACAAAAGAGGTGGCAAGTGGAGGACAATGATGTCATTATTGTCATTATGCTTTAGGCTAAATTGGAGGCTGTGAAAGTCAAATGGAACCGCTGAGTTTCAGACTCAGGCTGATGTAACCACCCAGTAGGAGATGCTACTCAGCTGGGACTGATTCCCCATTTTGTGGGTCTGTTGGGGAAGCTGAAGTTCTGGTGGCTAAATTCTGGGAACAGAAGAACACAGGGAACTAGCACTCCCTGTGGGCAGGCATGCTCTACAAGAAATGAAGTGTGGGGGACTAACAATGATCTTCCATAGGACCAACAGCTACCCCCGGAGCTGCAGAGCAGAGCAACTTTCCCTGAGAGTCCCAAACCCCGAATAAACAAAGTGGTGGATAAGGATCAAACATATCCTGCTTATTTTTCCCAAGTTTACCCACTGATGTCATTTCTCCTGCCCAGGAATTATAATTTGAGATTCTTTAACATGAGAGTGATGTAGGAATAGCAAACAAAAGTTCTCCCAACACATTAGTTGTGGATTTCTTTTTTGTATCACTTAAATGGAATCATACTTTCATATTCCTCTTTGTTTTAAAAAAATTTTTTTTTTTTTACTGTTTATGTATTTCTGAGAGAGAGACAGAGTGCAAGTAGGAGAGGGGCAGAGACAGAGAGAGACACAGAATCTGAAGCAGGCTCCAGGCTCTGAGCCGTCAGCACAGAGCCCGATAGGGGGCTCGAACTCACGAACTGCGAGATCATGACCTGGGCCGAAGTCGGACCCTTAACCAACTAAGCCACCCAGGCGCCCCTCATATTCCTCTTTGATTCTTACTTTGGGACTCACCAATACATCAAAGACATCTCTCAATATTTACAGGTATGTACCTAAATCTTTGTAATTAAGTACAGGTGAATAGCAGAGATATACCACAATTTATTCAATTACTTACTCTTACTTTCTTTATGATTATTTTGCCTTATACAATTTAGATTTTTATGCAGTTAATTTGTCTGTTATATATACATCTAAATATCTGAATATATCTAAAATATACATATGTTCTTCTATAATTTGTGAGGCTTTACTGTTACATTTAAGGCTTTCCTTTATCTAAAATGGGGTGACCTATAAACAATAAACTACATTATCACTATAAAAATATTTTATTAATCACCTTTGAACATAGGTCTTTAATGTATTGGTCTTGTTATTTCTGTGAGGTAGATTTCCTGAAGTGAGACTATTGAGTTGAAGGACATATGCAATTTTAATAGATATTACTAGGCTTTCACACAGAGTGAAATGGTTCACATTTCCACCAGCAATGTATAACAGGATGTATTTGCTTGAATACCCACTAGCACTAAATATTACCACTTACTTTTCATATTTGCCAATCTAACAAGTATAATGTGATAGCTTCCATTTATGAGCTGGCTTGTGCATTGAGGTCTCTGATAAAAATTCACTTCATTGGAGAGGACTTTCTAGTCTAATATATCTGTAATAGCCAGCCTCCCCAATCATCATACTCTACTCTTTTATCCTGATTTTTAACTTTTGTACTATTTATCTTCAGGTTACATATTTTGTGTATCCTTTCCTTCACATTCCTCTCAAATACAAGCTTCACGACAGTCACTTTGTACTTTTTTGCTTGATGTTGAATTCTTGGCATGTAGAATTCAATAAACAATCAATTTGCATTTACCTGTACATAAATTGAGCATGTTTTCACTGTCCACTGGCCATTTGAATTCGCTCTTTTGAGTTGCTTATTCATATTATTTAACCATATTTAAAATAATTTTCTCAATTTCCAAGTGTTTTGGTATCATATATACATTGCAAATATTTCATCACTTTTGAATTTATGATTACTAGCTAGCTTAATGATGAGCCTAGCTTAATTTTCTTCCAAGTTGTTATCTACTTATACAAGCAATGTTCTAAAGTTAATCATTATCCTCAATTCAAGGGAATTACCATCTTTGTCATACATTAAATGCTTTACCTACTTGAATCTCACTCTTGGCTTTCTATACACTTAAATTAATCTATTTGTCTATTTCTATTTTGATTACACCTTTATAGGTTATTTTAGTAGCTGAAGAAGCATGTCTTCTTTTATTTTTTAATATCTTTTGGTTATTTTCATGAACTTGATGTTTTATAGGGATTTTTAGCTCATAAAAAAGCAAAACAGTACTGTTGGGTGTTTGAGTTGCACTTAGGTTACCAATTTGAGGGATGATGTATATTTTGCATGATAGTACATCTCTCTATCCAAGAACATTTGTATTATCTATTGATGCATAACAAGTCATTCTAAAGAGTCGTTTAAAATAACAATTATTGGGGTGCCTGGGTGGCTTAGTCTGTTGAGCATCCGACTTTCGCTTAGGTCATGAATGATCTCGCGGTTCGTGGGTTCGAGCCCAGCGTCAGGCTCTGTGCTGACTGCCAGCTCAGAGCCTGGAGCCTATTTCAGAGTCTGTGTCTCCCTCTCTCTCTGACCCTCTCCTGCTCACTCTGTCTCTCTCTCTCTCCTAGAAATAAAAAAAAAGCAAAAACAAAAAAACAAAAAATAACAATTATTAGTTATTATCTCTCAAATTCCTGTGGTTCAGGAATTTGGGAGTGAGCTCATGAAGGTTCTGGCTCATGAAGTTGTAGTCAGATGATGGCCGGGGTCAGAGATAGTCCAAATGTTTGTAAATCACCTGTCTGGTGCATGGGCTAGGAAGAAGTGCCAATGCCACAATGTAAGATGGGATCTATGTTGTCGCAGTCATCATTGGAATTTCCCCCTCCTGCAATATGGTGTATTTTTTCATTCATTCTGTCCCTGTTTCATGGGCTTTAGTAGGATTTTCAGTTCTATGCATTCTTCACATTTCATGTTAAATTTATTCTCAAATATTTTATAACAGTTTCTGTTGCAAATGAAATATTTTCCTTTTTTATTTCTGTTTTCTTTTTTGCTAGCATAAAGAAAAGCTACTTAAGATATTTAATAAGAAGATATTAATACATCAATATATAATTACATATATTCATATTCATATAATATTAAGGTATTTAAATATTTATTTTAATCCAGCTACTTACCACATTTCCTCATAAGTTCAAGTAGTTTTTAAATAGAATATTTTGGGTTTTCTTAGATATTCAGTAATATTTATGAGCAGAATGAAATGATTTTCCAAAATGATACTGATCAATTTTTCTTCTATATTCTAGACATGATAATCTCTGAAGAAATGTTGAATAATAATGAACTATAAGCATCCTGTTCTTGGTCCTTATTTTAAAGTAAATGGCTTTGTTTTATCAGGTAGGTTGATGCTTGCTATTCCTTTTGGTAATTAACCTTCATCATATTTAATTAATGTTTATTTTTATTGTACTTGCCTCAAATCATTGGCTTTATCTACATTTTGCCAGTTAGATGGAATCCTAAAGAATCTGATCTTGGTGCCTTCTTAAATCAGGAATTTTTTATCACTATTTTGATCTTTTCTATGGCACTTTTTATTTTATACTTATATTTGTATTCACTTTTATTATTTATATTTTGGTAAGAAGTCATTGATTTCTTCCAAATTTTCTACTTTATTTCTAGATTCCTATTTCCCATTTATCTACCCAATTATTTGTTTTGCTAGGTCTCAAGTTGAGAGGGTTAGGTTAATCATACATCTTTTGTTTCTTGAGCTCTGTAGCTCAAGACTTTCTACATTCTTTCTACTATTAGCAATGGCTTAATTCATAGTGATTTTGTCATGCAAATGATTCTGTGTCCTATCTTCCTGTCTCTTCTTAAAAGGGCACTAATCTCATTCAGGAGGCCTCCACCCTCATGATCTAAACTACCCCTCTGAGGCCCCATATCCAAGTTTGATTATATATGAAATGAGGTTTTCAAACATGTAAATTTGTGGAGTACACAAACACTCACTCCAAAGCACTTAGAAAGAGAATATGAGACTGACAATGAGCATAAGCTAATAAAAGAGAGTTCTCAAGGGTTAGAAAGAGAGTCCTGGCTCTCCAAGACATCTCTAAGAGCATGCTCAGACAATCAGATTATCAGCTCCCTCCTCTCCCTCAGGAGAACCAGTAAGAGAATAATCAGATAGAAAGAATATCGAGTAGGGACTCAGAAGAGACCCCTCTTTTTAAAGCATTATCGCTTTCCATAATTCATTGCAATTATTCATATAAATCTTACTTTTCCTACCAAATTGTAAATATTTTTAGGATAAATGCTTCATTCTTTTTTGAAATTATATTATTCTTGTTTACTATATCAGCATATGTCTTACTGATTGACTGAATTCATCACTAATTAATGTATCTTATTCGTTCTGTGCTTGTTTTTTCAATCTTTCAAATTAGTTTTGAATTTTTGTGTCATCCAAGAGCTAGCTATTCAATGAAATAAATTTTGAAGTATCTTCCATGGTGTCTGGTCCTTAGGAAAGGCTGAATAAATGGTAGCTATTATTAGTAGTAATAGTGTTTGTGTTATACACTATTTCAATGAATGTACAAGAAAAGGGATTTGTGTAAGAATAAATACATTCTCTCCAAATTTACAACAAAATTACTCCTTTTTGGATATGATAATTTCAACAGAATGTTCAAACACCCAATCAACATCCTTTTTAAAAGCAAAAGTATTTTGAGAGACATAATGGCATATTTTAGGAGACATTATGCTTATTCCATTTCCCTAATTTATCTTAAGGTATACATAAAACATACATTTTATAACATGTAGTAAAACTTTAGAAAGAATTGAAGTCACAGTCACAAGTTTGTGTAATGTATGTAATATTTGCAAAGTAACTCTATACCTACTTATTAGCAAACTAGTTTTCTTTCTATACCCTCTGTGCTAAGCTATGGTGCTAGAGTCAGGAAGAAAGAGGATATTACTGAAAGTAAAGACCTTGCTAGAGAGAAGAGGAAAGAAAATATTGTCTCTTAAAGTAGAGGTGAGGGTTTACTATACCTGCAATATTGATTTAAAAAATTAAAAACTAAGAGGGTGCCTGGATGGCTGAGTCGGTTAAGCGACCAACTTTGGCTCAGGTCATGATCTCACAGTTCATGAGTTTGAGCCCCATGTTGGGCTCTGTGCTGACGGCTCAGAGCTTGGAGACTGTTTCAGATTCCGTGTTTCCCTATCTCTCTGTCCCTGCCAAGTTCAGACTCTGTCTCTATCTCTCAAAAATGAATAAACATTAAACAAATCTTTAAATTTAAATATTGAGGAAAAAAGGAAAAAGCAAGTGGTAAGACATCTGTGTTTTTTTTTTATTTTTCAAATTTTTAAATTTATTTTTATTTATTTCTGAGAGAGAGAGGGAGAGAGAGAAAGAGTCACAGAGTGAGCAGAGGGGGGTCAGAGAGAGAGGGAGATCCAGAATCTGAAGCAGGCTCCAGGCTTTGAGCTAGCTGCCATCACAGAGCCTGATGCAGGGCTCGAACCCACGAACCATGACATCACGACCTGAGCCAAAGTCAGACGCTTAACCAGCTGAGCCACCCAGGTGCCCCAAGACACCTGTGTTCTGACCTCCCATTTCCAGCATGAAATCTTAGAGCTGGAGAAGTCTGCATAGGTAAAGGTGAGAGCAAAGGGTCTTCTTTTACTTTACTCCCTGTTGGCCATTGGTGAGGGTCTACATTGCAGGTAGAAGGGCCAGATGGGTGGATGCATCAGATGGGAAGAGGTGACACTGCATCACTGAACAGTGAAAGAGAATTTGAGTAAATTTTCCCCAGCTGATCTTGGCTTCCTGTGTTACAGAAGGAATCTAGAAGCTCCTGTTGTACCCAGTTAGAAAGCTGAATCTAGCTGGCCAAGGAAAGTGTGAGGAGATGTGACAGCAAATATATGTAAAAGTGACCCTTAGCCAAGCACAATGGGACTGTCTTCCCAGGGAAAGGGTCAGCCGCATTTTGAGGATTTATGGTTAGGTGATCACTGAGGTAGGTTGAGGCAGCAGTGAGAATCACCATTTCTGATGAAGCTAAGAGAAGAGAGATGACCAGATCATGAACCCTCCACTCCCCCAGTGACTGAAGGGCTGAGTTTTCCCTCAAACCTCTACATTACATCTCCTTATGTCATAGAACAGCAAGCTCCAGAGCCAGATGTTATAGTCTAGAGGGGTAGGTTTTCTATGTTATGAGAAAACTGTATATGGTAATAGCTAGTCTGGGCCTTTATCATGGAGATTAGTAAATCTTCTCTTAAAATAATAGCATGGCTTGCTGATATAGTGCCCTGCTGAAAAATCTCATTTTGAATGTCAAAAGTGAAATAGTATTTTCATACAGATCCTGATATTCCACTAAGGAAATGGATGCCTTAAACTAAAAAGGGCAAGCATCTACTTGGAAAAAGAAGAAAGACTCATTAACAAGTTTCAAAATATCATCTCCATTATTTTTATTTTTGCAACTAGTTAGAATATCACTAAAGTAAGATAGCTGTGCATAATTATTATTATATGTAAAAGTGAAGTTGGATTAGAGCTGAGAGATATTATAAATTATCTAGTCCAAACTCACATAAAGAATCCAAAGAGGCTGAGGTAACATGCCTTTGGTCACACATCAAGTATAGAATCAAGGCAGAGAAGAACCCATTCTTGATTCTCATTCTAGGGTCTCCTCTCCTACTCCTTATCTCCACAAAGTCGATGTCTCCTTATCCTTGAATATTTATCCAACCATCTGTGTTTCAAGACACCATGCTTCATTGATTCTTCCTTTTGCAGATTCAATTTCCTGCTTAAATTCTGGCTCTAAAAGGAGCTTGCTCAAAGAACAACTGCTGGGCAAATTATATGACGATCTTAGTAATTTAGAAACATCATGCCAATATTAGACTTCTTAATTCTATTTTTTAATTGCAGTTATCTAGAGAATTCTCCATTCTGGTCAAGAAATTTTCATGGTAATGGTTTTGATTTTTAAAGACACTTAAATGTTTCTTTTAAAAGAAAGACCTAGAAAATTCTTCCACTATTATTAATTCTCAGAAAATAATTTAATTGAACCTTACTGAAGCTAATTAAAAGGATAATTTCTCATTTTGCTTTGTGGTCCCATGGACTTAATTCAACCAAAGAAGTATTTTATTTTTTTTATTTTTTTGGAGGTAACCATGTGCTCAGAGCTGCATCAGGGGAACAGGATGAGAAATGCCCTCATATTTCTATTCTTTTATCTCATGATAAAAACATTTTATAACTAGTTGACTTTTTCTGAATAATTTCACTCTTGCTCATACATGCTTTAATTGTTTCATTTTTGATGCTATTGAATACCTTTATTCTTGATTTTTAAAAAAGCATTGCTTTGTATGTTAATAATAATCCAATGTAATTCAGCAAACATTTATTTACTTTTAGTTAACATGTTGTGGCCCTTACTATGCAGCAGGCACCAGTATAAATACTTCATAAAGATTAACTCAAGTATATATTACTGTTATATATATATGTAATGAAGAAACTGAGGCACAGTGAGTTTAAGCCAACAGTAAAACTCAGGTACCCACTGCATAGCTTTAACTCTTAAACACTGATTCTAGGAGCTAAGCCTTAGGATGGCGTGAGGGATAGCAAGATGAATGAAGTATTATCTGTGCCCTCAAGAAGCTTGGCTTACAAAGTTCTCTTGGTAAAGACAGATGTATACAAACAGGACTGTTTGGGGCATGTGGATTGTTCAGTAGGTTAAACATCTGACTTCAGCTCAGGTCACGATCTTGTGGTTGGTAAGTCTGAGACCTGCACTGGGCTCTGAGCTGAGAGTTCAGAGCCTGGAGTCTGCTTCAGATTCTGTGTCTCTGGCTCTCTCACTCTGTCCCCCTCCCACTGCTCATGATCTCTTTCTGTCTCTCAAAAATAAATAAACGTTAAAAAAATTAAAAACACTACTGTTTACTAGTATGGAAACATGTAAAAAGTGGTATGGGAAAATAAGAAAAGAATTTCAGAGAAAGTAACACTGAAGTTGAGCCATGAGAATGAAGAGATTTTTTTTATCAAAGTAGAATGTTATTTAAGCAAAGGTTAAAAAAAAAAAGGGAGAGCAAAACCCAGCCAGTAGAAAAGTGCAAGACGTATTCCTAGAAACATATTCATCTAGTGTGGCTGGGAGTTGAAAACAAGTGATGAAAAAGCAGTGTGAGGTGTTAGAGTAGGGCCGGGTTAAAAACAACATTAAAAGTGCGAGTCAAGATTCCAAATTTATCCTGGGGGGTGGAAGTGGTTATTTAAGTTTTTCTTTTCACATATGAGAATGATGTGATCACTTTTGAGTTTTAAACTGGAATCTAGCAGCAATGTGAAGAATGGATTTGCATGAAGAAAGACTGATAGGTTACTAACTGAGGGGATACTGCACTAGTTCAGGCACAAGACAATGAGGGCCTAAATGGGGATAGTGCTGATGAAAATAAAGTGGGGGGAAATGGTGAGAAACATGGGCAGACATGTTTTTAGGAAAGGAGAATCAGTTCGCTTCTAGAAATTGTGAGTTTAAGGAAAAATATGCTCAAATGTGGTTGCAAATACTCATGAAAAGAGATCAGGGTATATGATGTAGATTTGGGAATCATCAGGATTTATACCAATCCTGTGGAGCTGTGGGGCTGGAGCAATGGGTATAAGATTATTGTAAAGTTAAAAAATAAGGTGAAAGATAATAGAATCTAGCAAAAGAAAAGATAGGAAATCATGGTAAAAGGAGGGCAATCATGGGAAAAGAGCATCTGACAAAAGTTGGAGGAAATCTCTCAAGCAGCAGAAGTGGTTATCCACCTTAAATGCAACAGAGACTGTTAGGAGGAGGAGGACCATGAAATTTGGCAGTCAGGAGGTCAATGAGTGTAAAATCTCTCCTGGGCTTCATGTGGTTTATTCTTTATTCATTCTTTATTCTTCATGTGGTTTGCTGAATAATGGCTTCCAAGGATGTTCATGTCCTAATCTCTAACACCTGTGCATGTTACTTTAATGGCAAAAATGATTTTGCAGATGTGATCAATTAATGACATTGAGATGGAGTGATCATTCTGTATTATCTGAGTGGTCCCACTGATGTAATTATGAGTGTCCTTGTAAGAAAGATAGAGGGACATAATACTAAGGAAGAAAGAGGAAACATGAGGACCGAAGCAAGGTGCTGAGCTGCTGGTCTTGAAAATGGAAGAAGGGGCCATGAGCCAAAGCAAGTAAAGAATGCATCCCTAGAAGCTAGAAAAGGCATCGGGATGATTCTCCTTTCAAAGGCTCCTCAGAGGCCCAGAGGCTCTCCCCTTACATCTCTTCCTCCCTTCCTCCCTCCAGCACATGCTCGCTCGCTCTCTCTGTCTCCACCACCCACACACACACACACACACACACACACACACACACACCACTTCCCCACCACATGCTAAATAAGAGCAAAGTTGAGGGGAAAGGGGACAGTTTAATATTAGACTGGACTGGACTTTTTAGTATCTGGGATAGGAAATCCCTTGTTAATACCCAAGAATATCCAACATGTCTGAGATCTTGAAGGAATAGCGGATGAGATGGCCAGCAGTAAGAAAGAACAACAGTGTTTGCATCTTGAAACTCTAGACTCCAGGGGCACCTGGGTGGCTCAGTCGGTTAAGCGTCCAACTTCGGCTCAGGTCATGATCTCATGGTCAGTGAGTTCAAGCCCCACATTGGGTTCTGTACTGACATCTCAGAGCCTGGAGCCTGCTTCAGATTCTGTCTCCCTGTCTCTCTGCTCCTTCCCTGTTCTCTCTCTCTCTCTCTCAAAAATGAATAAATGTTAAAAAATTTAAAAAAAAACCAAAACTCTAGACTCCAGTTCATCCAACACACTGCCTGTACTGGAAATGACATAACAGAGGTGCACCAAGAGTGGTCAACCTGCAGGTTGAAAGTTTAAAGGAAAGACAAAAATAGGTGGATGGTGGTGGGAGTTGACCAAGGAAATGGGAATGAAATACCAACATCAGTAGTTTAGTAGACTGTCTTTAGAAACAATAGCAAATAGGTAGATACCATTTTTAAAAGCAAAGAAATATGAAATGAACATTGTAAAATGTAAAATATAAGACCTTTATCTAGCAGAGGTCACAAACTCAAGTATTTACTAGAAGCCAAGTTTAAGAGAGAAAAAATAGTGCCTCCTGAAGCCCACTGGACAGCATGTGACCTTGAAAGGGAACGGCTACAATCTGCCTTTGCTGCAGAAAGGTAGTGGATCCAGATTTTCCAATTTTTAGGGAAAATAAAAAAATAGAAATGTAAATAAACCTCAGTTTTGTACAAAGTCTTCTAATTAGTAACTGTAGGCACTGTATTTGTTTCTTACTGCTATGCAACCAGATGGCTCAAGTTTAGCAACTCCAAACAGCACAAATGTATTCTCCTGCTGTTGTGGAGGTCAGAAGTCTAAAATGAGTCAGAAGACGAAGTGATGTTTCTTCTGGAGCTCCAGCAAAGAATCTATTTCCTCACCCTTTTCAGATTCTACAGGATATCTACAGCTTTTGAATCATGGCCCCTTCTTGCATCGTCAGAGTCAGAAGCATATATTCAAACAAATTTCTGTCCCTCTGTTTTGGCTGTCACATCTTCTGACTGGCATGTCTTGCCCAACAAAGGATTTCAGATGGAAAGAGGGTGTGGAGTAAAATGATAAATGTAGATGGTGGAGTTTGTTTTCATATATTTCTGTGAGCCAAAGATTTTATGGGCAATACTCTTGAATATTTTGTGGGTTTTTTGGTGGGGGGCGGGGAGTGTAAGGACTTGCCAAATGCATTTTAATTAAATATGTTCAGAACCATTTGAATCCAATTTTCTAATATGTATGACTACAGTATGATTGTGGGTCTCACCTAACATAGTTGTCATTTAAAATAAACATTAGTGATTTTCTTTTGGAGAAATACTGTGATTTATAAAAGTTTATCACCTTGGCAAATTTCCTAAAATATTTCTAAAAGTAACATAACAACACACAGCATATCTTAACCTCAAGTGTCCTTTCAATGTTCTGATGGTCTTTCTGGTATTATACAAAATGTTGTAAAATTTCTGGCACCAAAATGTCCATGGAAGACAAGGCAGATGGTCAAAAAAAATAATAATAATAATACTGCATGTGTTGCTTATGTCTTAGAAGCAAGTTTTGTCTGAAACAGAAGAAAAACCTTTTGTTCTCTAGTTAATTACCTCGTTATAGTGTAGGTACATAATTCTTTCTGAAGAAACCAACCCATTTGAAGAGAAATCACAGAATATTATGGATTATATATCCAAACCATGCAGAAATATTAAAGATGTTGGCTTTACATAATAAAGGATTTGTGTTAATGTGAAAGAATTTCAGCTTAGGCGACCAGTGCTTTACTAATGTTTTAATTCCTGCCCACATAAAAATCCCCTTTTGTTTGTAAATAAAAAGGGGAATATTTCATTGTGGCATGTCCATCTGTTACCTGAACAATCAGTGAGGTCATGTAGTTATTCACAGCATTTTATAATGGGATTTGAAGTTAAAGCTATACTCAGCTTTCTTGTCTGCAGGCATAAAACATTTGCTCGCCAACACCAATTCATTCCCTCAGCACTGTGTCTGGCTTCCAGTATGATATAGTTCAGCCCTTATAGATAGATTGCCTCTATGTTGTATTTCCATAAAGACTTGTCTTCCAAATGAGTGTACAACTTCTAATGGTAAAATCAGGGATGGAAGAAAGGATTCAAAAGTTTGATTGAAAAATATTCAGAGAAATATAATCTCCCATTTATTTATCTTGATTCACTATCATTTATGAAATAGTGGGAGGGGGAAATCCTTGAAAGTAGCTTGATGGCTGAGAATTATCTCAGCGTCCTCCTTTAGTTGTCTCTTCTGAGATGTGTGATTCATAGCCCTTCTTTGAGCTTCTGATTCCTTAGCAGGACCTTCAGGGAAAGGCTGGCCATTTCAGAGCTAGGTGACTTGCTGAAAGAAGATTTAGAAAATACTAGGTTCCTCCTGAGATGACAGTTTCAGAAACTGCTCCTATGTAGCAAGGAAATAAAGGGTCATACATTTAGGAAGTGAAATATTTTTTGAAAACTGGCTACTTTGCTCGTCAAGGAGGTCACATTTCCACCTGCTCTAAGTATGGCCAATAGTGCTGGGAATGCTATAAAACCATGCCTTTGTTTTGGAATGCCCAAAACAGCCAATATATTTTTTTTTAAAAGCCGATTTTTGCAGATACCAGGAACACTTCTTTTATATTTCTTAGGATGGAAAACAAAGTGTTAAAGAAAAACTTCCCTAATTTAAATATATCTGAAACCTTTAATTAGGATAACTTTCAGTAAAAAGAAAAACAAGAGGGGCGCTTGGGTGGCTCAGTCGGTTAAGCGTCTGACTTTGGCTCCCGTCATGATCTCACAGTTCGTGGGTTTGAGCTCTGTGTCGGGCTCTGTGCTGACAGCTAGCTGAGAGCCTGGAGGCTGCTTCAGATTCTGTGTCTCCCTCTCTAACTGACCCTCCCCTGCTCATGCTGTCTGTCTGTCTGTCTGTCTCTTTCAGAACTAAATAAAAACATTAACAAAAGAAGAAGAAAAACAAGGAAACAAGCATGTCAAACATCACTGAATACAGAAACAGGTGTGTTTCGTTATGTATTTGTTGGTTAAAACATGTGACGCTTAATGGAGGGTGTTAAATTATTTTTGGGACACATCTAAAAATGCACACAAGTGTAAGGGCATGGGACTTAATTGACCACTAGAAACAAAATATGAAAGATTTTTACTTTTTGCTGATAATCTTCATTTATAACCCAACCCTAAAAAGGAAGCACCCTCTGGTGGATTGTGTAAGATATAACTGTGACCCAAAAAGTGAGAGAGAGGGAGTCCAGCTATAATCAAAGAGATAAATTATTACTGTGGATCCACATACATTATGATATTTACCAACTGACCTGGATATAAGACAAACTTTTGGAGACTGAAAATACAGCATTATTTTCTGCATTTTGGCGTAAGGATTTAATATTAGTGAATAGAATGTGTATGAAAGCTTGAAAAGTCTAGGGAAGCTAATCTCTGCAGGTTAAGACAACAATGAAATACACAGCCTAAAATGTGTTTGTGATTACAATATTTGAAACTAAAATTATACACAATAGTTAAAGATGTAAAAAAATTCACATTAGTCTTCCAAATTCTTTTGTGTGTCGTGGTAAAATGCTAAGTATTTTCCTGATGATAAAACCATAAAAATATTGTATCATATTATATTAGGAAATAATGTTCTTTTGTTCAATGAACTATTCTTAAGAAATTTCCTTACTTACTCCAAATGTGTTTCTATATTATAACTCACTAAAATTTTTCAATGATGTTTTTCCCGTTTACTTCTTTGTTAATCAGCAATATCGGTAGGTAGTATCTGGAAGAATAAGGCACGTTGTTTCTTTATTGAATGAGTAATTCAAAGACACATAGACAGAAGCATACACGTCTAAAGGATATATTAATGTTAAAGTCTGGAAATAATTAGGCCATTCCATGTCTTTCCAGTTTCAAACTTGGGCAGAATCTGATGTTATCTGGTCCAGCCAGATGACTCTTTGTATATATTCACAGAGAATCAACTCTCTACTGATGAGTATATTAGTGCATTGAAAATTTTTGATACTAGGCTATTCAAAACTACACTGTATTAAAAAGTATAAGGACTTTTGAGAAAAAATTCTAGCTTGATGTCTTATTAGCACTTTAAAATAATATTTATTGGTGTTTTTATAATATTGGTTTTAAGTATGTATGAAGATAACATAATCATGCATTTTTATAATATATGTTTTAATTCCTAATGCATTTATGAAAAAAGGGCCTAATATTATTTACTTAAGTCATTTCTAGACTGCTGCTGAGTGGATATCAAAATGAAATTAAGACACAGGTTTCCTTCATTATTTCTCTGGCATTCTATGAAGAACTGGACACTATTTTAAAACAGTGACCATGTCTTAGTTTTTCAATGCCTAGTTCCCAGTAAAATAGCTGGAGCATCATAAGTACTAAATAAACATTTACTTTTCTAAACTTAAATTTATAATCTAAATTTAATTTTCCTATTTGGAGAATAGTAACTGTTATTAGCATGTTGAGATTCTTCTGTAACCTTGTTCCATTGATTATTCTCTCTGTGTCTCTCTTATTTCTCATACTTCTCCATTTCCTTCTTCATAGGTTTTTCTGTCAGTGTCTGGCTTTACATACATCTCTTTCATGAAGCACCCATTCCTGGCAGAGTGCCAACCATAAAAGAGATTCTCAATAAAAACTGCTAACGAAATAATGAGTTTTGTGCTTCTGAAATCAGAGCCATTTAGTTTATGTAATTAGGGAATTATGAAGTCCAGTTTTTAAATAACAGTATAACCTATGAAAAAGGTAAAAAGGACAAGTACACAGATTATCCATAAACAGTAATCTAGTTGTAGCACTACCTAAGTTAAAATTTCTCAATAGCTCTCCATTGTTACAAGGTTAATTTCATATACTGGATGTGGCAGTGGGCTGGGTAACAGAATTAGTGTAGATATGGAAACAGATCGACTAGAAGTTCACTTCTACCTCTGCCTGTTTTCAGCCCTATCACTCTATTGAGCTTCAACTGCTTCGTCTGTAAAACCAAATTAATATTATATACTCTTTAGGGCCATTGTGAGGATTAGAAATAAAGCATGCACAGTGCTTAGAAATTAGGAAACAAGCACCTCTGAATATTCACTATTATTATCATTATTTATGTTAGCATAATTTCTTCCATTCCCTGGCAGTTACTCTAAGCTCTGGCCATCCTATTTCACTGGTGTGAGCCAATAAACGTAGTGTTTCTTTGCATATCCTGCTACTCTTCATGAATCTGGAAAACTCCTAGTGAGCCTTTAATATCCCTATTGAAGAATATACTTTGTAATGTTTTCTTTGGCTCTCGAAAGTAGGGTTATTACTACTTAATGCCAATACTATTCCTAACACATAATTTCATTATAGCTTTTCCTATGCTGCATTGCAATTATTTTACCTGATGCCTACCATGCAATAGATACTGACAACGTTGTGTTGAATAAGTAAATAAAAGAGATAGGACTTTGGTTAATCAATATCGATTGTGCATTATAACACTGTGTATTATTAATACTAAGTGCTGTGGACAATGCAAAGAAAAGAAAAATCTCAAAGGGAAACAAAAAACAGGGAAAAAAAAAAGAGAAAGAAATGAGTAATTCAAAGGAGTATAATATATAATAAATTTCACCAGGGCAAGAAGACAGTAAGAACTACAGAAAGCAGCTAGAGTATAAAAACAGTGTTTCATTAGCAGGATGTTGTAGAGACGGAATTGTGAAGGCATGTTGAGTTTTAGATGTGAGACAGTTTCTGACTGGCAGCATGATTTCTAGGTTTGGTAACCGGAATGATAGAAAAATAACACAGAGAACATCAATAACAAAAGCTACTGAATCCTGTTCTAAATAGCCTACCAAAAACAAAATCCTTTAGTCTCTACAACAATCCTGTGGGGTGGTTTCTAACATGACAATTTTACATATGCAGAAGTGAGTGTCCCAAAAGATTACAGGAGCTGCTAAGAAAGAAGGTCTTACATGTTTTAACCACAAAAAAGAAATGGTAGTTAAATGATGTGAGGGAGGTATTAACTAACATTATGGTGGTAAACATACTGCAATATAGAAGTGGATCAAATCAACAGGTTGTAGACCTTAAAGTTATACAGTGTTATAGATCAGCTGTATCTCAAGGAAGTTGAAAATGAAACAAAACAAAACATGTTACAGGAGTTGCTTCTGAACATACTGAACTAGTAAGTGACAGATTTGGGATTTAAGGCAAGGTATCTCACCTCTAGAGGCCAAGTTCTTAATGTGCTAAAATGTCTCGTGTTTATCATGAGATTGAGGGGTGTGTGGGTGGGATGGGATGATGCTGGTATGAAAAATCATCCTTCAAGAGTGATGAATGTGGCTGCTGACTCTGTCTTCATATTCTGCTGACCCTTTGTTGCTGACATCAAGAAAGTACCTCATTTAGGCAACTTCCAGTAGAGAATGGGTAGATCCTAGGCCCGGCAGACTGCAAGACTGCCGCAAGACCAGATGAGCCTTTCTGCATACTCAGAAACGCTAGGACCCACCACTCCCCACAGAGCAAGCTGGATGACATATAGCTCAGGCTGCAATGAAGAAAATTTCTTCTTTCAAGGTTGCCTCTCATGTTCATCAACAAGTTGTCGCCTTTGTAGAGCTATGAGCAGGGAACTGATGGTTCTCAGAGTGTCACCTGACCTACACCCAGAATCACTCTGAGACAGCTGTGAGCCGCACCTCACAAGGTTTGTATTCAAAGGGCTAAGATACATAAGTGACACCAAATGATGTATCATTTGAAAAAAGGAAAGGAAGTCTGGATTGTACGTAGATTAACCTGGTATTGGCTTAAATTGTGAATCTTTAGGTAAGATATGTACTATTTTGCTACTTAATAGAGTTCATATGTAACTATCCAAGCTGTGTTGCAGAGCTAGAAGTGGCCTTTTACAGACATAGGAAAACATTTTCAGAATTTAAAAATTATTCTTTTTTTTCAATTTAGGAACCTATCATGTTACAGTGCAAAGGACACGGGAGGATCACCAGGAAATTCTAGCTTCTGGAGAGTAGGCTTGTTTGTGCCACTAATTAGCTAGGTAACTTCTGACAAGTTCCCAGCTCAGAACTATGAAATATTGCAGCTAGCAGGTACATAGACTTCATTCTGTGTACCCTTCTTATTCAGCCAAGGGGTTGGGGCCCAGAAAGTTTAAACAACTTGACAAAGAGGTTATATTTTTTGGCCCATGAAGTTCTCGACAATTTTTTGAATCAATGAGTAATAAATAATCTCTAAGGCTCTTACAGTTTCAAATTCTATGATCCTATGAGGGTTTACATTTTTTTTAAAAAAGAGAATTTTCTCATCTATATTAGAAATAGAAAAATGTGGATTTTTATGAAAACCCACATTTTCATATGACTGTGTAGATGTACTTAATAATTTCTAAAAATTGACAGTCTGCCTTAAGTGATTAGGCAGATAGTCTCTAATTCATCTTGCCTGGGGTAATTCCCACTGACTTCAAGCCTTAAATGAGGTATGGAGGAAAATGAGAAATGAGCCCATAGAGTTATAGTATTAAAGAATCACAGAGATTGTAACCATAGAGGATTTTGACTAAGTCACATTAATTATCCAATTTGTGAAAGAAATAAAAGAATTATGGAGAGCTAAATTTCTGAAAAATGAGTATTTCCAGTACTCTTCAATGAAGTCATATATTTCTATTTACAACAGTTCCTCACAATTTGTATCATTTATGAGGTGTTTTTTGTTTCTGTGATTGTTGATTGGTGTCAATAACTCTCATAACTCTCTCTTTTATCAGCTCTCTCATAAAAGTCTGCTTATTCCTTATAAGAGAGCCTTATCACCCGTGGAAACTATCCAGTATTAATATGGAAGTTAAATTTTTTTAGGGTAAAAACAAAACAAACAAAATCAAGGCATGAAAGGAAGGCTCTCCAGATACTGGAGTACTGAGGAATGTCCAGTCCCAACACACACACACACACACACACACACACACACACACACACACACACACACCCCTGCAGCAGGAACTGTAAACAATAAAGGAGGGATGGGGATAAGATTTACTATTTGTCTAGTATGTTCCAGGCACTGTGAAAACACTTCATAAACCTCCTTGAGGTCTTAAAAGCTTTGACAAGTTTAGATTGTAGTCAGGTCCATCTGATCCAAGGAGTGCTTTCAAGGACTTTTGTCTTTGGGGTACCTGTTTACTATTCATGTTGGCTCTTACAGAATTTGTTAGAAATCCAGTATAACTGCTGTCATTGTTTCAAACACTTCAAATATTTTAAGTTCATTTTAGTTAAATGATGTTGGGAACTCCCTCTCTTCCTAACTTAATCAATCAAGGCACTCATTTGGATCATTATTTTCCTGGTGTTCTCTACTTTTTGTTTTCTAAGCCAACTATAATTTAAATTCCCGCAGTGCTAGAGGACTGTTCACCTTTTTATTATTTTAGCCTAAGGCTAATATGTTATTGTAAAACTTATGAAATTATTTACTTAGCCAAAGCGAAAAAAAAAAGTGGAGTAATTTCTTCAGTTTAGAATACTGATCCTAATTCACCTGTTTCTTGTCCAGTTGCAAATGGGCCATTTTAGAAATGATAATATCTGAGTTCATAAAAAAATTTTGAGCAAGTTCATGAAAAGCAACAATATAAAATTAATCTAAAAGTAGTAAAATGTACTATAAAATAATTTAAAATAAATGAAAATCATTGACCTATCTCACACACACCACCACCACCACCACCAAAGTAAATGTGCTCCAGCATATAAGGGTTAAAGAGAGAAGAAGCCAAAAAACTTGTTGCAGGCAGGAAACCTGTAGGTGACAGAAAATCAGGACTATAAGACTTGGGCCGGAGAGACCCATTTCTGCCTTTCCTATGTCACTAAGTCCATGTGGTATGTTATGGGACAAATTTGTATGTAGCATGGGCTGATTTCAATACTTATGGTAGCTGATGTGTGGTAGGTCAAGTTATTTTACCTACAAAAACCAATCCGTTTTTAATTTCCACGTGACAATGTGGAGCATTAGAGGTGATCACAGGAGGTCTTAGAAAGGAGACCCAGGCTCCAAGGATAAGAGGCCAAGAACCACAAGAATGACCCAGCATGAAGAAAGAAGTCATAAGGACCTGGAGGCCCAGGAAAAAGAGGCTTCTGGGAAAACAAGTGATACATGGTGGTGACATATTAGACAAATTGCAGTATAATCATTTTATGACACTTCCTATGATCAGTGGGACTGGGTGAAGAAGCAACACTATTTCCAGACCTTTCTGTGAGTAAGACTCCTAAAGTTGATCGAACTTGGTTTTGGATAGTTCAAGGGCTGTAACAGAAAACAGAAAGTGCCCAAATTCATTACCGTTCCTAATATCAATAAGAGATAGGATAGGCATAGGCAGGGCTAATCATGGCATCGACATTTCCATTTTTCCATAGAGAAGTAATCATGTTACATAAAGTATATAACCTGGCCTCTGTTTCCTGGATCTCATAGCCTGAACCAGTATGATGTCCATCCTAGCCAATACTTGTATATTAGATGGAAAGTCCGAGAACTATATGGTAGAAAAACAAGGCATTTGTCATACCCTTGACAATTCTCAGTACATTATTTTTTTAAACTTTCAAAACTAAACAAAATCTGTTTTCAAACTATAAGAATTGAAAGGCTTTAAGTGGCAGCTTCAAATCTTATTTGAAAATGATTTTTTAACACTTTGATGTATTTTAATTACCGCAGATAGCAAAACATTAATTAAAAAAAAAAATCACAGTTCCACACCCAAAGAGAACTGAGTTCAAATTTATCTTCTACTAATTTTTTGCTCTGTGAACCTCAGTCCCTTAACCAATAAGATGGGAGATATTATACTTATTTTGCTGGGCTGTTGTGAAAATAAAGATAGGAGTAGATAAAGTATCTGGCTTATTGTAGGTGCTCAACAAAAAGAAGCTATTATTAACTAAGTCCTACTATTAACAAATTTAGTTAATACTAGTCATAGTATTAACTAATATTAGTTAACTAATATTATTTAGTGTTCAGCTTTTACTTGGCCAAGGATTATAATTATCAGCTATGAAGACTATCAGTCGTATCAACATTTTTCCCAAGAGGGGACAGATATGTGGAGCATAGAATATATGCTGTATGAGGCAAGTTTCCTTCAGGACCATCAGAAGAGCCTTAGAGAGCTACTTTGGATCACAGCATTTCTTGATAGTTCAGCTCATTCTTTCAGTGGGTTATGGTTCCTTCTCTGTGTGATCCAGCTAGGTTGGAATAAACCATCTAAAACTGCCCTGAAGTTTGCTTATCTTTGCAAGAAGAAATTTCTATGGTATTCATTTTCAAGTTTTCTTCCCTGACACATATTTCCACATGAGAACAGAGGTCAGACCTTCCCAAGGGTTGTATCTGCTTACAGCTAATTGGGTAAAGCATTTACACAGGGATTTTGCAATAATATTGGCTCATTTTAATTGGGTTTTGAAGACTAGTCCAAGGACAGCTGGACCTTTTCCTGTTATTAGGAGAGACTACAGAATGCTCTTCTCACCTCTCAGGTTTCAAAACATGAAACCTGAAATAAAATACTAATTTGCTATTGCCCAGAGAATGTAAAAGGTATAAAATACTGCACTGATACATAATTATCCCTCCCTCAAAACCCACCTCCCAGTTTATCTGGTGGGTCAGGTATGTGTTATGCTTAATATCTATAGATTACTTATTTATACCTCCCCTGGGGATCCTAAAGCAGGCTGAGATTGCATGGGGAAAAGAAAATATTTCACTTAAAACACATGTCCTGAAGACCTACTCTGTGAAAGACAATTTTGGGGGTAAAATGAAAAATAGGATGTAATCAAGAAATTTTCCATCTGGTGAAAGAGAAAGTCATGCAGACAATAAGCTATAAGGCTAAGCAGAATTTAGCGAGTGTTACAAAGGATAGAAACAATGTGGTGTGCAGTAGAAATTAACTATAATCTAAGAAACAGGGGAAGTCACAGAATGAGGTCACGTTTAATTTGAACTAGGAATAAAATGAAGACTTTCAACAAAGAGGTGTACATGTTCAGCATGGAAGCAATGCCTAGGGTGTAAAGGGCAAGAACATAGAGCACCATTGGGCAGGGCTGGAGTGGTCTGGTCAGGGTGAAAGCTGAAGGACAGGTGATACTCCATCACTGAAACTTAAATAAAATGTTAAGTTTAGATTGGGGCATAAGGTAGGAGGCAGGTGTGCATGGGGTAAGGATGATGTAATTGTGTTTTGAATATATTCAGTTTGAGATGTTAGCATAACCTTAGGCTCTCTTTGTCTAAGAGACAGAATTTTTAGCCTGGGGCTTAGTGGGGGAAAAATAGGAACGGAAGATAGTTGACTCTCAATACCAAAAAAGTAGTAGTTCTGATCATTGTCATCAAGGCAGTTGTGACAGTTATGAGCATTAAGGTCGAGTGGAACCATGGAAGTGACCAAACAGGAAGCTACAGATCAAGACCAGAGAAGATGAGGGGAGATCTTTGGGCTATTCCTACCTTCAGGGCATCCACATAAAGAAAAGGAAAATTTTGAGAAATTTGAGAACCAGAAAAATTCATTGCCCTAGAATCCAAGAGTAGAGAAATCTTCCAAGAGGAGCTAGCTATTAAACAGGTGGTGAATTCTATAGAAAGACGGAGAGTGACAAGGATGGCAAACAAAAGAATCTGCAGTTATGTAGCCACTGAAGGTCAGTGGTGCCCTTTCACAAAGGGGTTGGCAGAGCCAACAGGTGGAAATAAGAGTGCAGGCTCTTATTTGTAAATCGAAAAAAGAAGGTGGAAACAGCGGATGTGGAGGTGATGGAAGGGAAGGCTGCTGATGGATTGTTGGGGATGTTAGTTCTGAGTGTCTCTTTATGAGAGACACATAGTATTAAGTGTGATGACTTTCAAATATTGTTTGGCCCAGGCCCTGGGAACTTTGTTTCTAGTTCCTGGGAGATGATATAAAACAAAAAAAGCATATGAACTTTGAATACCATCATGGTTATCCCTACCTCACTGGCACAGGAGAATCTAGTACTATCAAGGATGAGATTGCCAAAACAGGAGCAGAAATTGTCATTTAAAATAAACAAGTGGTACAGCAGAAACTTAGACCAAGGGACTCACTGTGTTTTCTCAAACCCTTGTAAGTCTAAGCCTACTAGGAAAATTGGAAGAACTTGTGGTTTGGTGGACTCAGGAATTCACACCCATGAAAAGTTGGGGATGTTAAGATTAAGAAGAAAGATTTTAAGAGTGGTCACTGGACCTTTGATTTTCTTCCTCAGGATCAATATTGCTTTTGATCAAGACAGGCCTCGTGTTCTCTTCAACTTAACTAAATTTTAAGTGTGATTCTTTCTGGCTATAAGCCCCTGACCTCCCTTTTCTGATGGTTTATTTGCTTTAGAGAACTTGTGATTGCAAATACTTTCTCTGTCCCCTGGAGATGTAAATTTTCTCCCAGCCTCTTGCTAGTTTTAAAGCCCAGGGGTGTCTTTCTCAAGGACCCTGGAGCCATCCTTTTGAAATATAATTATCAAGAAAAATAGGACCCCTAATCTCTCAGTACCTGTGGGAGGGTAGGAATCTAACTTCCTAAGTGTCAATTAGCAAACACGGATGGCTTAATTATGTTGACGTACCTCCCCCCGCCCCACCCAATGTCCTCCAATAGTTTTCCACTAAGTCACCTCAGTGCTTAAAAATCCTCCTTCCTTTTATTCCAATGAAGTCAATTTCAACCTCTCTCCCTTGCTGCCGTAGTCTTTGACTCAGATTGCAATAACCTTGAATAAAGTCTTTCCTTATCTGTTTAATTCTACTAGCTACAATAATTTTATACTTTCAAGAGGCATATTTGGCTATCAATGGAGTTTTGATTCTTAGTCTTTTCTTCTTCTGCACATGCCCACTGTCCTCCTGGGTTGGCTAAATCTGGAGAAGCAAGGGTAATGTACTTTTCTGCTAGGTGGCTGAAGTAGCCCCAAAACTTGGAAACATGGTTTAATAGAATGGACATGGAGATAGACCCTGGCCAGAAAAACACAAGTAATTTGGCCCTTTCCCTGGAATGTAGTATACACAATAGACAGTAGTTTAAAATACAGAAATTCCTGGTAATCATTCCTGATATTAAGAGGCTTGACATGCATATCTCTGCATTCAAGAAACTTCAGAGAAGTGGAATCTGGTCCTAAATGATGGAATCTGAGCTCTAGGATACCCACTCGGTTTAGATTCAGCTGCCTCCCAGATGCACTAAAGGATAAGACCATGCTTTACAAAGATTTATGAAATATTTATTGAAAAAAATACAGCACATGTGAAGAAGCTGCTTTCCAAACAAAATAACTTGGTCATTTTATTTTTATCCCTGAAATGCCTGCAGGCACCAGTCAACATCATGGACTAATGGTTGAAAACGAAGCTGTACTTGAGTCATATGAGGCCAGAAATAAAAATAAAATAAAATAAATAAGCACAAATGCACTTTCTTGTGTGGGTGAAATGCTATCATTTAAAAATAGCCAAGAGGAGTTTTCTGCAAAATTTATTTTCAACAAATGTAGTTGCTGGGCTGTGTGCTAACTTTTGTGTTAGCAAAACTCCAGTTTTGACTAAATATGAATACATCCTAGAAGGGGGGAAAAGGACTTCTAATAATGGAAACACTGCCACTGCCACAGTATTGTTTCCTTTATATGTCATATGATTCAGATCTGGCATCTTCTATCTCAGAAATAAGTAAACACACATTGCTAGCAAAATGCTGATTCCAAATCCAAACAGGTTTGGATGTTGACTTGAAAAAATACCAGCCCTATTTGCCATTTGAACTTCACAATATAGTATTATCATTTTATGAGATCCCTGATGGTCTAGGGACAAATTTCTGTGGGCAACACTTTTGCTACATCTCATAATAAAAACAGCCCCCTGCTTTTCTCTTTACTGAAGAGTATTGTGTGAATATAACACAAATTCAGATGATACAGAAGAGGCAACTGAGTAAGAAATAAGAATGAAACCCATACAGCATTTTCCTCCTTCCTTCGATCCTTAAGGCATCAAAGGAATCAGTTGAATGTGTTTCCCATATATAGTCCTTAAGAATTATGTGAGAACGACAGAACTTTCACAAAAATTTATAAAGTAAATTTCACGCCAAATTCTTTTATCATTTGAAGGGGAAGGTGTAACTTCAACATTCAACAAAAGAAAATCTACAGAGGCATGTTTGGGTTAAGAAAATAAAAAGATATGCTGGGGCGCCTAGGTGGCTCAGTCAGTTAAGCGTCTGGCTTCGGCTCAGGTCATTTTTCATGGGTTCGAGCCTCACATCGGGATCTGTGCTGACAGCCAGCTCAGAGCCTGGAGCCTGCTTCAGATTCTGTGTCTCCCTCTCTCTCTGACCCTCCCCTGCTCACGCTGTCTCTCTTTCTCTCTCTCACAAATAAATAAAGAACATTTTAAAAATTAAAAGAAAATAAAAAGATATGTATCCTTGACAATCTGCTCACACCACGTAACTGAGCCCACATTTCTTCCTATTAAATGTGCCTGGGTGGCTTTGTGACCCATCACCCAAAAAGCTACTTAGTGTTTTGGCTCCTGCAGTGCGGACACACTGGGTGAGTGCCGATGACCAGAGGAGTCAAATAAATGAACTTGGAAGCCAGTGCTTACACAACTTTAAAAACTCAAACCCTACCTCTTACAGGGACATAAAATTCTGAAAACAACTTGTAGAGGTATCAGTTAGGGCCTGGGTAGAAAAGGGGAATGATGCTTTGCAAAATGCCCCAAGACTCCCTGAGCTTTTTCATGATAATGAGGAAGTGTCAGTGCAACTTGATGGGGCGTGCACGTGAGTGTAAGGCTGTGGTGGGGAGAGGTGTTGGAAGGAGAGGCTGGCACACTGAATTTTTACATCTGAAATGTCATCTGGAAATCACTTGTATACTCCAAGCTCAAGTCCCAAACTCTTCCTTTGCTATTAAAAATGGTCTGCAAACAGGTCAGTCTTCTGTAAAAAATTGATTTGACAACAGCAATTTTAAGTTGTTGATGGCTTGAAGTTTGCAGCATCTCCCTCCGCTGTGACGTGGTGTGAACAGGAAGATGTTTATCTGTTACTTATGTAACAGGCTGATGGAAAAATGGAGCATGTGCTCCCCTCTTATTTGTCTTCTGCATTAACCTCATCTTGGGGTCAGGATGAAAATGCTATACGTACTGATCGCTGCACGTTATTCACATTATTGCTTAATGTGCCATCAACCGCAAGTGTAAGTGGGCTCATAATCATCGCCACAGTCTTCCCAGGAATCATTTATCTGGGACTAACTCT
Source organism: Crocuta crocuta (assembly GCF_008692635.1). NCBI lineage: Eukaryota > Metazoa > Chordata > Mammalia > Carnivora > Hyaenidae > Crocuta > Crocuta crocuta. The sequence continues at coordinate 2,172,600 of NW_027528851.1, read as the reverse complement.
GAAAAAAATTATTTAAAATTTTGACATTTAAAAAATAAAGATTAAAAGTTCTGAAAGGAATAGAATTCATCCACACGGGGCCTCGTTGGCACATAAATCAAAGTTTGTTAGAGCTGCAAATCAGGATAGACTAACGCAGAGATCCAGCCTTTTCCTGGGGTTACCCAGCTCCCGTGTGCCAACCCTACCTCCCCCCGTGTCCAAAATTACTTTAATTTTTGAACACTATTGTCAGAAACTTGAGTAGGATTTTGGCAAACACATACAAAAAAACAGGGTTAAAGGGAGAAAATATGTGCAGTGCAAAGCATCTTTTTAATGGGAATACCAAGCCCATTCCAAATTTGAAGTAAACATTTGTTATTGGCTTCTGGGAGGACTCTCCTATTCCCTCTGGTCATCAGGGCCTGAAAGCTGTCTGTATCACCTCACTTTGCTTCTGGATTAGAGGTCTACACTGGCTGTGCCCTTACTGGCTGCCCTGCACACAATTCTAGCCAGAGCCTTTTGTTCTAAGAGACTATAGAGCTGAGAAACATAGAATACCTGCATTTAGTTTTGGAATATTTGAAAATGACAGAATCACCAGGAAGACAGATGTTTAGGCATGATTTGTACACATGCTCTGACAGACATTCCTTTTTCCAAAAAGGTGGATTTAGTGCCAAAAATTAGTAATCATATCAGTATTAGGAACTTTGTGAGGAATTCCAAACCGTGCACAAGGCAGATTACATGCAAGATGTTTCCAAGTCCCACCTTGTGTGAGTGTCATTAAGCCATAAGAGGGTTCATGAATTTCAATGATTAATAAGTAAAAGGCTTGATAAACTCCTATTCTTTTCTCAAAGAAATAGTGGAGAGAGAATAATAGAAGCTGTTTATATTTCTATCTTACTCAAAAAGAATAAAATTATTTCCAAAGTATTTGTAAAGGAATTTATCTTTCTAAATGCCTTAATGGTTGTAGATAAATACTTCCGTTTTAAGAAGGCTTCAGATTGCCTTCAGATTGCAACAGAGAGTGAAATAAAGGGCTCATGTGGAAAGAACTTTGCAGCATGCTGCAACTTGATTGTTCACACTTCAAAGCAATCCTGAGAAAAACTGTAAATAAGGACGAGGCATAAAACTCGAGCAGCACCTGGGAATACTCAGCCCACTGCCCAACAGAACAGAGTCTGAATTCTGGCAAGCAGCCAACCTCTGAGGGTAAATCTGGAAAGGTTTAATATACAGTGAAGAACCGATACACTCAGAAACTATGGGAGTGTACTTAGCTTCGTGCCACTTAGAGAACTCATTTGACTTCCCTGAATATAAAATAGATCTGGTCATCATGTGTTACACCAGATTCTAGTACTGCTGCCACTCCCATAATAAAATTCAGAGTTTATAGGAAGGGCGCACCTTTCTCAAGAGACACTTCTCCCTCTCTCTCCTTTTAAATGCACATTTGGACTTATTAGAATCTCTGCAGCAGTTCTCAAACATTTTAACAAAGTGAAGATACACTGAGGAAGGTAATTGGGGAAGGATTACCAAGTCTGAGTCATGTAATAACAAAGGCTTTGAGTGAGTCATCCAACCAAGTTCCCATAGCTATCCGCAGCACAACACTGCCTTTCTCTTTGCAAGTGGACAAATGGCCATAATGCCTAACAGCAATCAGCTCAAATGTTTTTGCATTGCTCATCTTAAAATATTTCCAGTTGTTTAAGTTTCTGTCATATACTCTCCAGATTAAGACTCTTTGGAACAGAAACCACGGCAATAAAGATAGGCAACAGATCCCTTGTATATTTTAAAACAGGAAATGCACAGACATTGCACAGATTTCCCCCCCCCCCCATGATGGCCTGGTAATAAAAAAATTTAATACAAAAACCTTTCATCTTCAAAGGGATCTGAAAAAAAAAGTTAATTATCCAATGCAACGACAAATGTTAGATTTCTATTAAGTTAGCTCAATTTTCCAGTTTCTCTTTTCCTTCCTTCAGCATACATTTCCCTATTGCTGGCTTCACCAGAAAAATAACAGCTTCAAATTTATCCCTAAGCTAAAACCCATCAAATAATTGACAAAATCTTAGCTAACTTGAAAAGTGACTTCCATAAACCCAGTTTGCTATTTGGGGGCATATTCTGCTCTCAGTAAATGAATGTACTTTTTACTCCATTTATCAGCTACAGGAAGAGAATATTCTTCAAATGTGAAACTTTCTTATAAAGCTAAATACCTTTTGTGCTACTATGAGTCATACCTGAGCAAGTCTTTTATTCCTTTGTGATTTTATCAAAGTTCAGGTATTTTGAGAAGATTGTGGAATTTTCCAAATAGGGTTCACGTACTACATTCTTCAGCTATGCGTTTTTTTTTTTTTCCCAAAAAGCTAATAGGACTAATCCAGAGCCTGACATGCTCTCTTCTTGTGTTTCATATCCAATCAATCAATTTCTTAAGATGACAATGACTTCAATGTGGCAAATGAACATGTTCGAATGTGCTTAAGGCCAAAAAGAGACTGGAAATGAAACGAAAAGGAATTGCCTGAATATGGCTTCTGCCTGAATTTGTTGCTAGATTCTTATTGGAATCTGTGATGGCAAGTTAATTTGGGGGGGGAGGGACAGATTATTGGGCTAATGTTTACTTCATGTCACCATGATGATTATATCTGTTGTTAAAAATACCTAAAATTACTACATAAGTTGGTAGGTAGTTGCTGCTGCAGGCTCTTTTGAGGGTCTCTGTTCTCTTCTACTGCTCTGGTCCCATCCCAGTATCACCCAACCTTCCCTCCACCCCATCAACTGTGAATGCCTGTGTATCATGAGCCTCTGGGGCTCTGCTCCTGAACTAAGTTCAGCCTATATTCTGCTATATTGTTGCTCATCCCACAAATAGACTTTAAAAATCACCACAGCTTATTGTGTAGGGGATCCAATGGGCTCAAAGGTTGAATCTGTGTCCCTAGCACCTTCTTCATAAAATATAGATAATAATAAAACTAGTCCAGAGGGAGGTTGTGCACATTAAACAAAATAATATATGTGAGGAGAATACTGCCTTTCAGTAAGTGTTCAGTATTGTCATCTTTGCTGCCTGAAGAAGGAACGGAACCCAAATTCCTTGATTACGGGCTCGGAATTTTTCCATTAGAAAATCTCTCTAGCTCAAATATTGCTACTCATATAAGAAGGTACTGCTCAAGAGCAACTATTGGAGTGAGAAATGAAGCCTATTTCCAATTTTCATTGATTTAAAAAGATGATTCACTTGGGAGTATTGCATGCTGATTTTCATTATTTACATTAATACGATGTAAATAGACTGCAGTTGTAACTTGCATACTCTGAGCCAAGTAGAATTTGAATTTCACTGAAGTCAGGGAGTACCTCACTGCCGTCTAGCACAGACCCTCTAGAAGGATGATTTGAGCGCTTATACTTTTGAAAAGTGCTGCCATTAGCTGACCCTACAGCAGATCCCCTGTCTGGGGGGAAGCAGGGGGTAGCAATTGGTGACGGGACCACACTAGGGTGAAGTGGTCAAGGGAACTGCTTTGTCTTTGTTTCAGCCTCTCAATATTTTATCACTGATGAATGAAGGATGGAGACTGTGTGGATCCTGGTCCTCTTAAGTCAATTTGATCGGTTCATTTAAAAATTAGCTCCTGTTTTCAGCATAATTGCCAAACTCTGTCACTTTTGATGTGTGTGTGGCAGGGGGAGAGGGGGCTGTTAAGAGGTGGGGATAAGAGAGGAAGGATAAAAGGGAGATGCCAGCTAATCCAATTAAATGGCCTGTCTTTTTGCTGTGAATTAAGTATCACCTTCCTTTTGCCCCCACTTTCTGTGAGAGGGCATGACAAGCATTAGCCACAGGAGTAATTGATTATTCTATTGACACCTACTACATTGCCAGACGTCCCCGGCTGTGATGCGCTCCTTCATTACTGGACTCTGCATCATGAAAATAATTTAAATCAGATGGCATAAAAATAAACTGGATGCGTGAGCCTGGCTCCATATCAGTCACAGAAGCAGTCACACACATACGTTTTATAAAGGGAGAAAGGACAGCATGGGCAGATTGGTGGTGGTCATATATCGGAACATGGTTGAAACAGAAAGTTACGTTTTTTCCCCTAGAGATAGTCAAGTTCAAACCTATTTCTGGGTTACCCGGCTACATTATTTATTTGTTTGTATTTATTGAATAGGTTCCCTTCTCAAAAACAACTCTTTGGTGAAAGTGTAATTGTTCTGACAGAGAAAATGTGATTCAGTGGTGACAAGACCTCAATTGCTTGCACAGTTAAAGTAAATGTTTAATTAAAGAGGAGAAATAAAGGGAATGTGGACAATCACTGCTCAGAATTCTTGGCTAATTCTTTTTGTTTCTATGATTCATGAAGATACATGCATGGCCATGGGTGTGATGACTTTGAGATGAGCAAATGTGTGATGGAGTCTATTTTTGCTCCTTAAGGGCCTTATAACATCTTCAGAGCCAGAACCAGGCCTGGATCAGATCCTGCTTTGGATTCAGTAGCCAAAGCAGTAAAAACCATTATGAAAACTTCTGTTCCCACCTTCTCATGTCTAATTAAAAGAAAAAATAAAGTTCAACTCTTAAATGCCTTTGAGACAGTTGGACAAAGCTCCAATTTTCCCTATATTGACTTGTAATGCTCTTTCTCAGAATATAAAAAACAAAGCATTCCTGTTTGTCTGAATTGATATGCCCCAGTTTCTCTGGAGCCCTGAAAATATTCTTAGTCTGTCTATTGGGTGGTTAAGGGATTTCATTTGAGAAAATAGGAAATTATTTAAAAATATATTTTTTTACTGCTCTAATCACTCAATTTCTGATTCACAACACTCACATAAAGCAGGTTCATTTAAAAGTGGTCACTCCTAACTTATTTCTGCACTTTATGTTTCACCTCCTTTCCAAACCATCCACCGCCCAGTGGATGTATCCAGTGATTCTTCACAACACTCTCTTGCTGAAAATCCCTAAATGGATTCCACTTGTAATAATGATGATGATGAAGGTGGCAGCAAACACAGAGTATTTTGCTGTTTGCCAGGTTCTATTACCAGAGCTTTCTAAAAACAAACAAACAAACAAACAAACAAACATTTATTTTTGAGAGAGAGAGAGACAGAGACAGAGACAGAGAGAAAGCTTGAGCAGGGGAAGGGCAGAGAGAGAGGGAGACACAGAATCTGAAACAGGCTCCAGACTCTGAGCTGTCAGCACACAGCCCCGTGAAGCCCCAAACTCACTAACCTCAAGACCGTGGCCTGATCTGAAGTCAGACACTTAACTGATTGAGCCACCTAGGTGCCCCTCAGTTCTTTTTCATATAACAACTGATATGATCCAAAGAACAATTCTACAAGAGGATAAGAATAGACTTCTCAACGGTAATTTTGGAAGCCAGAAAGTTATGGAAAAACCCTTCAAAATTTCATGTGAAAATTATTCTCTACACTTCTATACCTGGAAAAACTATCAATTAAATGTAATAGTTGGGAAAGAAAGACACTTCAGAAGTGGAAATCTCAAAACAAATGCATTACTCATGATCCTTTTCTCAGGAACCAACTGGAGGATGTGTTCCACAAAAGGAGTAATCCAAACTAATAATACATATAGAATCTTAGAAACAGGACAACTAATATAGGAGAGAAGTGAAGGGAGTTCCCGAGATGACAGAAAAAGTAGTCTAAGGGTGACAGATGGGTAGCATGTCTAGAGAACAGCCTACATATGGCTAGAAGGTTGGGAGCATCAGAGAAAAAATTGAAATAGATAAATTATATGAAAAAAATGACCAACTGGAATATTATATTGAGAGATATTTTATGGAGCTGTTTGAGTTCTGAAAGAGATTTAAGAACTACCAATAAAAATTTTTTAATCTCTAAAAATCACTTACTCTAGAAATAAACAAAAAAGTAACAAAAATGGAAATGTAATCAAAATACTCAATTCAGGGGCGCCTGGGTGGCTTAGTCGGTTAAGCGTCCGACTTTCGCTTAGGTCATGATCTCGCGGTTCGTGGGTTCGAGCCCTGCGTCGGGCTCTGTGCTGACTGCCAGCTCAGAGCCTGGAGCCTATTTCAGAGTCTGTATCTCCCTCTCTCTCTGACCCTCCCCTGCTCATGCTGTCTCTGTCTCTCTCTCTCCTAGAAATAAATAAAAATATTTAAAAAAATACTCAATTCATTAGTGAAGAATATGTTGATTTTTATAACAGTGAAATATCTGAATATGGACAATGTCTAGTGGATTAATCAGAAAGTAGTAATATCACACACACACACACACACGCACACACAATTTAGAAGTAGACAGGTAAGCAGGAGAAGAAACAACAGTGTTGAAAATGGCTGATTCTGGCATATCAAGCAAGAGAGAGATTGCTGTTTTTAGTTTGAGTCTCATAGGTCCAGTGGATTTTCAAACAATGCATGTGTTATTGTGACAAAAATAGTAAATGGCGTTTTTAACTTTTGGAATTAATCATGTTACATATTAAACCTTTTTAAAAAATATAAACTTAACACAATATGCATAACTGACAAAATAATAGTTACCATTAATGAGTGCTTATTCTGTGTCAAGCAGTATGACAAGGGCTTTCATACATTATCTCATTTGAAAGTGTGGCCCATATGGTCAACTAATCTTTGACAAGCAGGAAAGAGTATCCACTGGAAAAAAAAAGACAGTCTTTTTAGCCAATGGTGCTGGGAGAACTGGACAACAACATGTAGAAGAATGAAACTGGAGCACTTTCTTATACCATACACAAAAATGAATTCAAACTGGATAAAAGGCCTACATGTGAGAAAGGAAGCCATCAGAATCCTACAGGAGAAAAGAGGCAGCAATCTCTTTGACCTTGGCTGCAGCAGCTTTGTACCTGACATGTCTCCGGAGGCAAGCAAAATAAAATCAAAATGCACTATTGGGTCTCATCAAAATATGAAGCTTCTGCAGAGCAAAGGACACAATCAACAAAACTAAAAAGCAACTGACAGAATGGGAAGGATATTTGCAAATGACATTAGATAAAGAACGTATCTATAAAGAACTTACCAAACTCAATGCCCAAAAACAAATAATCCAGTGAAGAAATGGGCAGAGGGCATGAACAGACAATTTTCCAAAGAAGACATCCAAATGGCTAACAGACACATGAAAATATGCTCAACATCACACCTCATCAGGGAAATACAAATAAAAGTGTGGCCCAATCCTGTGAAAGCTGACACTTTTGTCCCCATTTTATGAACAAGAAAACTATGAGCCAGAGAGGTAGAGGGGCTTACCCGGGATAACTACCCAGGAGCATGACTCTGGATCCTGTAGTAAGACTGCACTTAGCTATGCAGGAAACAAACAATCTTCTAAAGTGACTATCCCATTTTGTTTTGGTAATAGCTTTAAATGAGAGTTCTTATCACCCTACATCCTCTCCAGCAGTTAGCTCTGTCCATTTTTAAATATTAGCCATTCTAATAGGTGTTGTTTTAATTTGAATTCCATAAGGACAAATTATGTTGAGAATTTTTCATAGGATTACTTGCCATCCATATAATACCTATAATTTCATTGGTAAGGTATCTTCAAATCCTTGTATATTTTTTAATTGAATTGTTTTCTTAAGTGTTCTTTTGTATATTTCAGACACAAATCTTTTATCATATATGTATTGTGCAAGTATTTTCTCTCAGTTTGTTATGGCTTATATTTTTATGCTCTGAATAGTGTCCTCCACAGAGCAAAAGTTCTTAATTTTAGTAAAATCAAACTTATCAACTGTTTTCATTTATAAGTTTGTGCTACTGGTATTGTATTTAAAACATCATTAAACCCAAGGTTTTGTAAATTTTCTTATATATTTTTATATTTTTTCAAATATTATAATTTCGAGTTTTACATTTAAACCTATGATCCATTTTGAGTTAATGTTTGTGAAAGATATAAAATTTATTTTTTTGCATATGAATGTCCACTTGTTCTGATACTATTTGTTGAAGAGATTGTTCTATGCTCATTGAATTTATTTTGCCTCTTTGTCAGTGATCAGTTGATTCTATTAATGTAGATCTACTTGTGGATTTTCTATTCTGTTCACTGAAATTTTGTGTCTATTGTTAATACCATGCTGTCTTGAATACTGTAGCTTTATAGTAAGTCTTAAAATGAGGGGGTGTTCTCCAACTTAATTCTTCAGTATTTTGTTAATTATTCTAGGGCTTTGGCTTTTTACATAAACTTCAAAATCTGTTTTTTTTAAGGCCTGCAAAATTGTCTGCTGAGATTTTCACTAAGATTGAATTTATAGTTCAAATTGGGAAGAAGTGACATCTTAATGTTGAGTGTCGTAACATGTAAATTTGGAATATCCATATATTCAAAATAACTGATTTTTCTTCATCAGTACTTCGTAGTTTTCTGTATATAGGTCTTGTGCATATTTTATTAGTTTATACCTAAACATTTCATTTTAGGGGTGCTATTATAGATGGTAATTTTTTTAATTCCAAATTTTGATTCTTCTTTGCTGGTATTTTTATATATGGACTTTGAATCCTGAAACTTACTTATACTCAGTTATTGATTGGTTCTAGGAATTTTTGTTGTTGCTCTTTTTGGTGTTTCCACCATAGACAATCAATCCTATCATCTGTAAATTCACAGTCTTATTTCTTCCTTTTCAATCTGTAAATTTTATTCCCATTTCTTGTCTCATTGCACTGACTAGGACTTCCACTATAATATTGAACAGGGCTGGGGAGTGATGACATAGGACAGTTTTCTGGGTTTTCACTACTAAATAGGTTGTTTGCTATAGCTTATTTGTAGATGGTTTTCTTTTCTTATCAAATTGAGAAGTTCCCCTGTATTCTTTGTTAGATGAAAGTTTTTATCTTGAATGATGTTGTATTTTGTCAAATGTTTTTTTTTCCTTGGGGTGCCTGGGTGGCTCAGTCGGTTAAGTATCCGACTTCAGTTCAAGTCATGATCTCATGGTTAGTGGGTTCGAGCCCCATGACAGCCCCTGTGCTGACAGCTAGCTCAGAGCCTAGAGCCTGTTTCAGATTCTGTATCTCCCTTTCTCTCTGACCCTCCCCTGTTCATGCTCTCTCTCTCTCCGTCTTTCTCTCAGAAATAAATAAATTACGAAAACATTAAAACAATTAAAAAAAGTAAATAAATGATTTTTTTTGCCAACTGATATAATCATATATTTTTTTCCTTTAATTTACTGCTGTGAATACATGGTTCATTTGTTAATGTTGCATACCTGGAATAATTCCCACTTGGTCATGGTACAACATTCTTTTTATTGTATTTTGTTTCTGAAGCATTGTGCTTAAGATAATTTTTAAAAGTATAAATTATGTGTTGAACATAAGAGGGAGGTCTATGTCAGTGAGCCTCCACTGAGCTGGGAGAGATGACATTTAGGAAGCTCTGATGTCTGTCACAACTCTCACGGAGCTAGCATAGCGCCACAACATTCTGTGAAATCCATACTGCTTTCTTTGAAAGTTTGAACCTCAGGTGATTGTCAAATGATATGACCTGAGATGTGTCAGAGAAATTTAGAAATAGTTTCTCTTTTTATATATGGCAATATATTCTCAAAATTGTTGCCAGGATGCGGGTGCCTGGGTGGCTTAGTTGGTTAACTGCCCAACTTTGGCACGGGTCATGATCTCACTGTAAGTTCAAGCCTCATGTCAGGCTCTGTGCTGACAGCTCATAGCCTGGTGCCTGCTTCAGTTTCTGTATCTCCCTCTGTCTCTGCCGCTCCCCTGCTCCCAGTCTGTCTCTCTCTTAAAAACAAACAAACATTAAAAAAAGTTTTTTTAATTGTTGCCAGGACAATGGTATAGAATGTTCAAGAAAAACATCTCCCAGATTTTTGGGATCCATATTAGCCTTTCTACAAATATGATACAGACAATATAAAGCCAGTGATGGTTATAATGGTCTCCTACTTTTCATAGGTAGGAGATATAATCAAGAAATAAAGCTATGTAGGTTGTCTCCTGAGTCAGGCAATGACTGAAGTTTTTGATTAAGTAGATCTAGACATCCCCTCCAGCACTCACCTCCTCTATCCCCTCTATCTTACCCCTATGCCTGCTAGGAAGGGGAGAATTTGAACTGATATCCACTGTCCTGTCTATGTACAAATGTCTGTAGACAAATGGAAGATTCACCAACCAATCCCCCAGACAGGAAAATTTTAGCCCTAGGCCATAAAAATCTTATGATTTATAAAACTGCAATGGTTATTCTTGTGACTTTTATGTATCTATGTCCATAGATATATAAAACTATCTATAGTTGTGGAGATTCACTACTCACTATATAATGGTATTGGGTGAATAAACATACCATCTAGGCTACGCTTAAATATGTATAGAGGGAGCATATCTATAGAAACAGCACTTTTACTTCTTATTGGTAGTGAAAACCTAAGACCTATTGTACTAGCAGTACATTGCTTTGTATAAAAAGGCCATGAGAGATAGGAAAATAGAGGTAATGCATCCAATTGTGAAGTTCACATTAAACTTTACCAGGCTCACGCATAGTAAAAGCCAAGTTTTTACATAAAATATGCAAAAGACATTGCTCATGTAAGATATCTCTATTTTGATATTATGCCCTCAGCCTCAGACAGTCAGAATCTCAGTAACAATCTCAGTAACTTTGTGACTTAGGCATTGTTTTATAGTTATTGGCCTCAGAACTAAAACCTTCTTCAATTATACCGAGTGCATTATATATTGTTTTTAACACAGAGGCCTATGCGAATTAAGATATTTAATATTCAAGAGTTGAAAAATAATCAAATTCACAATCACTGACTGATTTACTTTTGTTACAGGTATAAAATAACTTTCATTGTCTCTGAGATCTTATCTAATTTGGTTTTAAAGAAGCTTCTTATATCCATATTTCATTGGTTATGTGTACAATTAAAGCATTTACATTGAAACATAGAAAAATATGATTGTAAGGGCTGCCATTTAAACATCTGAGTTATTGTTTATTTAGTGTACTTTAAGAAATACAGTTGTAGGTTTCTCAAAGTAGAATGTTTTAAAATATTTTTCCCTCCACTTACTTAACCCACAGATTTTGTACATATACAGTTCCCTGACAGTTTTTTCTGCCTTAATGTGACCTAACAGTGGAGCTGAAGTATTACAAGAAGTTTCTCTGAATTGGTAAGTCTGCAGATTACTAAAAACAAATGGATGAATATGCCATTTTAACACTGTCAGTAAATAAAAGCCAATGCAATTCAAATATCTTTTAAAATAAGGAAGTCTAGAGGATTTACTTGTGATTTATAAATATTGTCCTTACTAACACAGATAAGAAATATTCCAAATGTTATAATAATATTCTTATAATAAAGGTAGAAATTTGATTTTCCACCTTTGAGTTCCAAATTTGGTTTCTGCATAGCACAGAAGAAATTAAATTTCTCTTATTTCTCATTCACTGTCCCAAAGAACCATCTGAAATACACTTGTAAGACTAAGGTCATGTATAATGGCTCATTAACCATACAATTTTTGTTCAGAAAGAATGAATAAAAACATGCAGCTCAGTTCAGTGTCTTTATTGATCCTGCCTTTATTATTTATCTTGGATTTTTCATTTAAAATGTGATTTCTTAAAATATTACATTAAAATATTTATCTTGATTATGATAAATAATCACCCTCTGCATTTTGCACCCAAGGCAAGTGAGGCACCAAGGCCCCAGCCCAAGCATGTCTTAACATTGAGTCTACCAAGTAGTACATTAGGCTTTTACAGATTAAAAGTGAAATAGTAAAGTAGTAAAGAAGGAAGACAGAAGTATTTTTAGAACCTTACTTGGTATTTAGGTAGATGTTAAGTATACTTTGAATAATTTGAAGGATTTAATTCCTTAAACAAATATTAGGGTCATATAAATGATTAAGTTGGCAAAGGAGAGTGCAACAATATAGTTTTCAGATTTTAGTGATATTTATATATACAATAAAATACACAGAACATATAGACAATACAATCGATACCCAGTTTAAAAACTCTCAATAAAGTGGGTATAGAGGGACAGTACTTCAGCACAGTAAAGAGCATATAGGATAAACCCACTCCTAACATGATACTCAATGGTTCAAAGCTGAAGGCTTTTCTGCTAAGATCAGGAACAAAACAAAGATGTCTATTCTCATCATTTTTATTCATCATGGTATTGGAAGTTCTAGACAGAGCAATTAGGCAAGAAAAAGAAATACAAGGTATCCAAATTGGGGACGCCTGGGTGGCTCAGTTGGTTAAGCATCTGACACTTTATTTCAGCTCAGGTCATGATCTCATAGTTTGTAGGATTGAGCCCTATGTTGAGCTCTCCACCAACAGCATGGAGCCTGATTGGGATTCTGTCTCTCCCTCTCTCTTTGCCCCTCCTCAGCTCTCTCTCTCTCTCTCTCTCAAAACAAATATATTTTGTTAAAATACTTAAAAAAAGTATCCAAATTGGAAAGAAAAAAGTAAAATTATCACTAATTTACAGACATGATATATATAGAAAACCCTGAAGAATCCGCCAAAAACTGTTAGAACTAATAAATTCAGAGAAGTTGCAGGATATAAAGTCAATATGCAAAAATATTTTGCATTTCTATATACTAACAATGAACTATGAAAAAGAGAAATTAAAAAAACAATCCCACTTACAATAGCACAAAGAGAATAAAATGCTTAGGAATAAATTTAACCATGAAGGTGAAAGACTTATACACTGAGAACAATAAAACATGGAAGGAAAAAAATGAGAAGACACAAAGAAATGGAAATATTTTCCATGCTCATGGATTAGAGAATGAAAAGTGTTAAATGCGCATTTTACCCAGAGGAATCTACAGAGTCAATGCAATCCCTATCAAAAGTCTGATGGCATTTTTCACAGAACTAGAACAAACAACCCTAAAATTTGTATTGAATCATAAAAGACCCCAGTCAAAGCAATCTTGAGAAAGAACAAAGCTGGAGGTATCACAGTTCCTGATTTCAAACTATACTGCAAAGCTATAATAATTAAAACAGAATAATATTGGTATAAAATCAGACACACCAGTCAATGAAAATGAATAGAGAGCCCAGTATTAAATCCTCACATATATGGAGAATTAATATCTAAAAAAGGAGCCAAGAATATGTAAGGAGGAAAGGACAGTCTCCTCCCTAAATGGTCTTGGGAAAATGGAACAGCCACATGCAAAACAATAAAATTGGATCACTATCCTGAACTATACACAAAAACTCACTCAAAATGGATGAAAAGGTTGAATGTAAACCCTGAAACCATAAAATACAAGAAGAAAATATAGGTGGTAAGTTCCTGGACTTGAATCTTGGTGATAATTTTTTGAATTTGACACCATAAGCAAAGGTAACAAAAGCAAAAATAAACTAGTGAGACCATATCAAACTAAAAACCTCCTGTACAGTAAAGGAAAACAACAAAATAAAAAGGCAACCTATGAAGTGGGAAAGAATGTTTGCAATCCCTGATAAGGGATTGATACCTAAAATATATGAAGAACTCTTACAATTCAATAGCAAAAATCAATCAATCAATCAATCACCTGGTTAAAAAATAGAGGAACTGAGTAGATATTTTTCCAAAGAAGATGTACAGATGGCCAAAGGGCCAATTAAAATATGCTCAACATCACTAATCATGAGGGAAATGTAAATCAAAACTACAATGGGATATCATCTTAACCCTGGGAAAAGGACTTTTAACAAGAAGGCAAGAAATAAATGCTGGCTAGGATGTGGAGTAAAAGGAACAAGTGTGCACTGTTATTGGGAATGTACATTAAAACAAGCCACTGTGGAAAATAGTATGGACATTGCTAAAACAAACAAACACCTAAAAATAGAAGTAACATATGGTCCAGCAATTCCAGTCAGTATTTGTCCAAAGAGTAAAAAGAATAACTTGAAAATATATCTGAGCCTTCATGTTCACTATAGCATTATTTCAATAGTTAAGATATGGAAACAACCTAAGTGTCCATCGATAGATAAAGAAAACTTGATAGACACACACACAGACACACAAAGAAATATTATTCAAGCATAAAAAGAAGGAAATTTTGCTATTTGTAACATGGATGGACCTTGAGGATATTATGCTTAGTGAAATAAATCATACAGAAATACAAATATCATAGGGTAAAAGGCGGGTAAAATGGGTAAGGTGGTTAAAATGTACAAACTTCAGTTATAAAATAAATATATCCTAGAGATATAATGTACATCATGGTGACTGTAGTTAATAATACTGTATTATATACTTGGAAGTTGCTAAAATATAGATCTTAAAAGTTCTCATTACAAGAAAAAACTTTTATAACTATATATAGTAACAGATGTTAACTAGACTTATTTTGGTGATCACTTTGCAATATATGCAAATATCTAATCATTATGTTGTACATCTGAAACTAATATAGTGTCATGTGTCAATTATACCTCAATAAACAAAAGATGATCTTATTGTGATTGCTAGAAAGTTGGAGTGAATTGTACATGTGATTACATTTATACATCACATTTCAAATGCAATATCCAAACCAGGGAATCTTTTATCCTTTTCAATAATTTTCTGCATCCTTAGAAGAGCTAGATATTTAATAATCACATGTTTTTATCTGGTAATGACTAGTGTTGGTGATTAAGAATCAGAAAGAGAAAAGTAAACTTTTTACTTGTCTCTGGGATCCCTAGTGAACAATCTCAAAGAATGTATTTACTTCTCTCACATAAGCCACTAGAATCCTCTGTCACATGTAGGTTAACCTCTGTCCTATCAGAGTAATAATGGCCTCAGAAAAATAATTAGGAAGCACTTCCTTTATCTCAACACCCTCAAACAGTTTATGTAAGATATATATTAGTTGTTGCTTAAAATTTTAAATAAAATTCACCAGTGAACCACTGTGGATCTAGAACTTACATTTTGGAAGGGTTTAATTACAACTTTATCATCTTTAACAGATGCAAGGCAATTCGGATCTTCTGAAGCAGTGTAATTTCATTTAAGTTTTGACACTTTGTGTCTTATAAGAGATGTGTTCATTTCTTCTTCTTTTTTTAATGTTTGTATTTATTTCTGAACAAGAGAGACAGCATGAGCAGGGGAGGGTCAGAGAGAAAGGGAGATACAGAATCTGAAACAGGCTCCAGGCTCTGAGCTAGCTGTCAGCACAGAGCTTGACGCGGGGCTGCGGGGCTCGAACCCACTAACCATGAGATCATGACCTGAGCCGAAGTCGGATGCTTAACCGACTGAGCCACCCAGATGCCCCCATTTCATCTAAATTGTTGGCAATATTCTCTTGATCTAGAATTCAAGTTATTTCATGATATTGGTAATTTGTGTGTGGTTATCTCCTTTTATATTAATCATTCTAGCTAGGTGTTTATCAATAGTATTGATTTTTTTGTTGCTACTGAAGTACAATGGACATACAATATCCTATTAGTTTTAGGTGTACATCACAGTAATTTGTTCTTTGTATGTGTTATGATATGTTCTTCACAGTAAGTCTGTTTTCTCTGCTTTTTGGTTATTTTTTCTTTCATTACCTCATCTTTATTGTTTTCTTTCTTTTACTCGTTTGAGTTTTACCTTTCCTTCCTAGTTTCTCACAGTGGAAGTGCAGAGATAAATTTGAGATCTCTTTTTATGTAGAAGCATTTAAGCTATAGCATTTCCTTTATGTGCTGCCTTATGTAAATCCTACATATACTGATTTGTGATATTTCATTTTCATTTAATTCAAAATANTTGCATCCGTATTCATCAAGGATATTGGCCTGTAGTTCTCTTTTTTTGCTGGATCTCTGTCTGGCTTGGGAATCAGAGTGATGCTGGCTTCATTAATTCAAAATATTTTCTAAGTGCCTTTGTGATTCCTTCTTTGATTCATAGGCTCTTTAGAGGCATGTTATTAACTAAACATTTTCAACTTTTAAAGCATTTTTTAGATATCTTTTGTTATTGGTTTCTTTTTTTAATGTTTTTTAGTTTTATTTATTTTGAGAAAAAGCAAGCTAGCACAAGTGGGGGAGGAGTAAAGAGAAGACAGAATCCCAAGCAGGCTTAGACCCATCAGTGTGAGACTCCAGTGTGGGACTCAAACTTACAAACCCTGAGATCGCAACCTGAGCCAAAATCAAGAGTCAGACATTTAACTGACTGTGCCACCCAGGCGCCTCTTTGGTTATTGGGTTCTAATTAATTATACTTCGATCAGAGAACAACTTCTTTATAATCCAATCATCTTATAAAACAATAAAGTATTTGGTGTATCTTGGTGAATGACCTTTATAAACTTGAAAAGGAGGAGCATTTTGCCATTGTTTGGTGGAGTTTCCTATAAATGTCAAATTGTCAATGTGGTTGATAGTATTATTCAAATTTCCTATATCCTTACTAATTTTCTATTTGTTGTATTAATTAGTGAGTAAGTAGTGTTGAAGACTCCAATCTATTGTGGATTTATTTGTATCTTCTGTTTTTGTCTTATGGATTTTGAAGCTTGGTTATGAAGTGCATGCTTATTTTGCATTATGTCTTCGTGATCAATTGACACTTTAATCACATGAAAAATCTTTTTATCTCATAATATTCCTTTACCTGAAGTCTAAATTGCCAATATTAAAATAGCCACTCCTATATTCTTATATAGTATTTGCATAGTATATCCTTTTTCATCCTTTTATTTTTAACTTAGGTCTTTATACTTAATGTGTACTTTCATATATAACAAATTGAGTCTTTATTTAGCATGGCAATTTCTGCCCTTTGATGGGAGTATTCAGACAGTATACGTACATTTAATTTAATTTCCCTCTTGGTGGCATTTTATTTTCATATTATAGTATTTTCTCTCTTTGTCTCATTTGTTCTATGTTCCATTTTTCCCTTTATCTGTTTTCCTTTGGACTGAGTGTAATTTAGTATGTCATGTTATCTCCTCAGTTGATTTATTGGCTTTATTCCCTTATGTTTGTTGTGATGGTGGTGGTGACTGTTCCAGAATATTCATCTTTATCACTTAGAATTTCTGCTTCCAAGTAATACTATACCATTCATATATGGCATAAACTCTTAGGGCAGTATAGTTCCATTTATTCTACTCCCGTCATTTTTACCTTTTTTACTTTACTATATTTTTTCTATCTATATATATAACTTCAAAATACTTTGGTTTTTTGAAATTGTGTATTATTTTATAAAAAAAAGACTTCAAAATGATAAAATATATTTTTAATTTACTCATATTTAAAATGTTTGTGTTCTTCAAATAATGTACATTTGAATTTCCATTTGGTAGAATTTTCCTTCAGCCTGAAGAAATTCCTTTTAATATGTTTTATAGCACAACTTTTGTTGGCGAAAAATTTTCTTCATTTTGTTTGTATGAAAATGTACTCATTCTTATTAGCATGTTTTATGGATATTTTAACTGCAAATAGAACTTTAGATTCATAATTTTATTTTTCATAGCAGTTTAAAGACATCATTTACATCATACTTTGAGTTATTGCTGATGAGAAGCCAGCTCTTAGTTTTTCTTTGCTTATCTGAAAATATTATGTCATTTTATATTTTAAGACTTATCTATATTATTAGTTTTCAGCAACTTGGTTAAGGTGTACCCTGTTATGGTTTTCTTTCTGTTCTTCCATCTTAGGTATCAGAAGAGGTTTTGAGTGTCTGAGGTTCTAATTTTCATCAAATTTGGAAATTGTTTGACCATTCTTTTTGTTTTCCAGAAATTCTTTTTTAACAGACTATTTTTTTTAACAGTTTTATGTGCACAACAAAACTGAGGGAGAAGATACAGAGATTTCCCATATACATCCTGCAACCACTCACAAATAGCTTTTTCCATTATCATTACCCTGGGGTGCCTGTATGGCTCAGTCAGTTAAGGGTTTGGACTCTTGAGTTTGGCTCAAGCCATGATCCCAGGATTCGTGAGCTCAAGCCCCATGTCAGGCTCTGCGCTGATAACATGAAACCTGCTTGGGATTCTCTCTCTCTCCCTCTCTGCCCCTCCTTGCTTACAAGTTCTCTCTCTCTCTTTCAAATAAATAAATGTTAAAAAAATTTCTCAGCAGAGCAGTACATTTGTTTCAAATGATGAACCTATATTAACAAATCATTAATACCTGAAGCCCATGGTTTACATTAGGGTTTATTCTTGGTATTATACAGTCCTAGTGTATCCACCATTATAATATCACACAAAGTAAGTTCATGGCCTTAAAAGTCCATTGCACTCAACCTATGCATCCTTTCCCCCTAACCCCTGGCAACCACTCATGTTTTTACGTCTTCATAATTTTGCCATTTCCAGAATATCATATAACTGGAATCATATAAAAGACCACCTTTTCCGATCAGCCTATTAGAATGAATAGCACACATTTAAGGATCCTCCATGTCTTATTTTTCATGGCTTAATAGCTTACTTCTTTTTAGCACTGAATAATATTCCATGTTCTCAATGCACTACAGTTTATCTATCACTTACTAAAGGACTTCTTGATTGCTTCCAAGTCTGGGCAATGAAGAATAACACCTGTGTGTAGGTTTTTGCAAGGACACAATTTTCAAGCCCTTTAGGTAAATTTAAGGCGTACAATTAAGGATCATAAGAATGTGTTTTATAAAAAACATTGCCAAATGTCTTCCAAAGCGGATACACTGTTTGCACTCGCAACAGAAATGAATCAGAGTTCCTACTGTTCTACATCCTGTCCGCATTTGTGCTGTTAATGTTCCAGATTTTGGCCATTCTAACAGGTGTGTAGTAGTATTTCATTTTAGTTTGCATTTCCTGATGACATGTGATGTGAGGCAACTTTTCACGTGATTATTGCCATCCATATATCTTCTTGGATGAGGTGTCTGTTGAGGTCTTTGTCTCATTTTAAAATCAGGTTGTTTTCTTATTCTTGAGTTTTAAGAGTTCTTTGTATATTTTGGATAACAGTTCTTTATCAGATGTGTCTTTTACATATATTTTCTCCCTGCCTGTGGCTTATATTCTCACTCTCTTAACATTGCCATTCATGGAGTAGAAGTTTTTTCATTTTAATGAAGTCCAGCTTATCAATTACTTATTTTATGGAACAGGCCTTTGGTGTCCTGTCCAAAAATCACTGCCAAATGAAAGGTTTTCCTTCATGTTATCTTCTAGTTTTATAGTCTTACACTTTATATTTAGGTCTGTGATTCATTTTGAGTTAATTTTTGTGAAGGATCTAAGGTCTGTCTCTAGATTTTTTTTTTTTTTTTTTTGGCATTTAACTTCAGCTTTTTCAGCTTCATCTGTTGATGAAGGCAACAGGCAATCTTTGCACTGTATTTTTAACTTGTTGTTTTATCAAGTAGTTTTGGATTAGATACTATACATTGTGAATGCTCTGTTGTTAAGTGTCTGAATTTTGTTGAATATTGTTTTGGCAGGCATTGAAGTGATTTGCAGATCAGCCTAGTCATTTCTGTGTTTAAGTTTACAAAATGGGTTTCAAGGGACCTGTACTCTAGGTTTGGTTTACTACTAAATCATCCTTTTCTAGGCACTTTATTAAACACTAGGAGTGTTCAAGAACATCTCCATATTGCCTGTTAAGAACCTGAATAGCTCCAGTCTGTATTCTGGAAATTGTGTGGCTTTTAGCACACTGCCAGCTTTTCTCCCCCTGCCTGGTCTTGGCTACTATCTGCACATGTCGATACTTTAATATTTAGATGAAGTTTCAAACAGACCCCTTCCCAGATTTGTGGAGTCTCTCTTCTGTTCTTTGATAATTCTGTTCCACAAGCTCTAATCAATTCAGACTCCCCAAATTCAAATCTCTGTCCCTCCAATACAGGAAGAATACCAGGCTCTGTTTGGAGTTTCCTTTTCTCCATCTTGATCTAGAATATAACTCCAGGTAGAAAGAGTATTCATAGACAACACCTCATTTATTTCCCTTCTTTCATAGTTAACAATCCTGTACAGCCCAATTTCTGATAATAGCGTTTAATATTTTCTTAGTTACACCTGGTTCCTGATACATGAAAGCTAGAAGTAAAAGATATTTTAAGAAATTTTTGCAGCTCTACTTCCAACAATTTTTTTGTGTTTAGGAATCCAATTCTTGCCATTGCCAGGACAGTAGGCTGCATTTAGCAATTAGGAAAGTAAAAACAATAGGTAGTGATACTATAAAATAGTGTTGTATGGTGACAAATGGTAGCTGCACTTCTGAGGAGCACAGTGTAATGTATAGAGATGTTGAATCACTATGTTGGACACCTGAAACTAATATTGTGTGCTATTATTCTCAAATTTAAAAAAATCAAACGCAAAAACGGATATACACAGAGCTGGCTTGGAGTTCCTGTTCAAATGAATAGTTTCAAAAGAGTAAGATTTACTTAGTGTCCTTTAATTATTTGATGTGAAAAATTAATCTGTAATTCACATAAAGTTTTTAAAATTTTGTTCAAGTTAATGATTTAAAGCAAGATACACACACATGCACACATTTTTTTTTCTTTTTAAATTGTCGGATTTTCTTCTTTTCTAGGACCCAGCTATTTGTTAGGTAAAACTGAATGCCAACACCTTTTAAAACATGATATTTTAAGCTGAAGTTAAGCTGTGGGAGTTTGGGAAAACTTACTTTAAAAATATAATTGCTTTCAAAAACATTTTCTAGGACTTGAATGTCACAAAAGGAATTAAAAATGAAGGGAAAAGTGGACTATAATCCTGAAAACATTTGGGGAAGATTTTTTTCTAGTTTCATAATGTTTTATATATTTTCTTCTGTTTCTTAGGCCTTGGCATGCTTTTCCTTTTGTGTATGAGCTACCATTAGATAAGAACCAGGGTTTTTGTCTTTTTGTCTTTTTTTTTTGTCTGTTAGTGTTAAAAAGAAAAAAACCCCTCAAATTCGGTTTAGTGATGTTTTCATTGATTCTCTGCCTGTCCTTTAGCATACACTGGAATGGCAGGTGAGTCTGGCCTGTTAAATGCTGATGTGGTATCAGGGGATTCTTGATCCAATTTTTCACTAGAAGATAGTCTCTCATCTTAGCCTGACATTCTACTCCACTCGCCACTGTCAATGTCAGAGGAAGTGTCATTATTTGAATAGCATCTTCCAGAAGAAAAGACACAGTGTTTACTTTTAAGAATGTCAGTAGTTGCACACTTAGAAGCATTTTCTGGGGTTAACAGAAATGTATCTGACTGGACTAAAAGCAAAACTCCTCATCCATGCTGAGAATCTCTGACTCAAGACTGGAAAGGACTTTAAGAGACCAACTAGTACTGTCTCCTGCCTTCAGCTAAGAGAGAAAATATTTTTCTGCTTGATATTTTTAAGTTTATTTATTTACTTTGAAAGAAAGAGAGAGCGCGAGTGAGCACACTTGCATGCATGAGCAGGGGAGGGTCAGAAAGAGGGATAGAGAGAATCCCAAGCAGGCTTCATGCTGTCGGCACAGAGCCTGACACAGGGCTGGATCCCATGAACCATGAGGTTAGGACTGGAGTTGAAATCAAGAGTTGGATGCTTAACCAACTGAGCCACCCAAGCGCCCCTCTTCTCGATTTTTAAAGATCTCCATGAAGCACATTCTGTAACTGCTTTATTTCTTGGGGATTCAATAATCTTCTGGTTTGCTTTCTTGCAAAATGATTTACATCAAAATAATTGGCAAATATATATTCAACTGCTTCTATCTCTAACCAGCAAAATTATATGCATAAATCACATTCTTTTGTAGTTGGTAACATTCTACTGTGAGGATCAGCAAACCTGTTCTATAAAGGGCCCAAATGGTTTCTGTTGCAATTCTGACCACAAGATCTCTGTAGCAACTGCATAGCTCTACACTGTGTTGTGAAAACAGGCAATAGATAATATGTAAATGAATGAGTATGACTCTGGTCTAATAAATGTTTATTTAGAAAAGCCTGGTGTGGGTCAGAGCCTGGGGGCAGTAGTTTGCTGACTCCTGTTCCACTGTTTTGACAAACTTGCCCCTGGGAAAGGCAATCACATGTATACATTCTTTCAACTCATACATGGCCATGGAAGAATGTTCTTTGGGTCCAGAATGTTTCCTTTCCAAAGTAATAAAGAGCCCTCACAGCCTGTGAGGTGAAGATTTCTTTGAGACTATCTTACCCTGATCCAGACTTGATATGTACTTCTCTCTTCTGATTAAGCAAGTGTGTCTTATGAGACACAGCCAACCTCAATGTGGTATCTGTTCCCAGGAGAAAGGTAATGAGGTCCTTTGCCTATCTTCACAGACCAACTACAGGCTTCGACAGCAGGTGAGATCCAGTGGTCATGGAGGACTGATGCTCACTACCAGCAATCACCAAACTTATCTTGCTCTGTCTCTTCTGTGTGTGACTAAAGTGTTGGTTCCATCCATTTTTGTGTGAGTTGTCTTTCTTGGCAACACCAATGCCTGAAAACCATGGAATGAGTTGACATTCTGGGTCTACTGCTCCTGCTGGCAGACACTGGTAAGTTATTAGATATCTTCTAAGCAGTGGGATTCCATCCCTGGAGGTGGTAACAGATGCTATCCAACACAACATTTTTTAAACTATCATTTAAAAGATTTAATATTTTCCATAAAAATGCATCTTTTAAGTGTGGGACAGTTTAAGCAATTGCTTTGGGTGAAATCCATTATTAAACTGTCTAACAGTGAGGCTAAGAATTGTCATGAATAGTCTAGGCCAATACAAGTGTTGCCTATGTGTCTTATTTCTCCTTGAGAAGCCTTGGTTACTAGGTCAATATGCAAAAAAGAAATTGCATGTTGGTTATGAAATAATTTGGGGTTATTGTACTATATCCCAGTACAGTATTTTATCGTTATTGAGGCTTTCTATTAAAACAAATGTAGGTAAAATTAAATGACAATATACATAAGTATTCAAAATTGTTACATAATAAATAATATTCACAACTGATGACATTTACTCACATATCTTTTTAGAAAGCCTACTTTTATTCTACTCTAGTGCAAATTTAGCTATCAAGTCTTTAAATTTCTGCTATTATGAGATTATATAAGCCAAGAAAATTTTTGGATAAGAATATTAGTGAAAACTTTCACATATATAAGTAATGGTTTGGCAGGAAAATGTATACAATTGTTTAGATTTAGATATTTTTCCATCTGTTTTCTCCGAGAAGTGGTAAAGTTAGATTTAAGTAAGAATTATATAATTTAGATTTTGTGATTTGGGAAATTTTTATTAGTATTTGGATTCTTTTGTAAGATTTTATGGGGCTATCTTGAAGTAGATTTTCTATTTGAATCAACTTGTAAATTGTTTAACTGTTTTGAAAAAACAAAATAGTGAGGATATTCATTTGTTATGCTGAGAAATAAAGGAAATATTTTGTAAATATGTTTAGAAACACAGCTAGAGTAATTAAAAAGATAATCACTGATGTAATTTCTTATTTCATTTCCATTTCTCTGACTGAAATCCCATTAATTTCCTCTTCATATGATAGGGAGAATTAAGCAAAATTTTGGCAATATTTGCATTTCTTTCTACACAATGAAAAATAGCCACTTGGATTTTTTTTCTTTTTTTTGAATAAAACATGGTAATCAGTTCCTTTTGGAGCATGATAAATATTTTAGCTGACTAAAGATTAAATTCACTATGTATGGTTCCCTATAACAACTCTGGGAAAACATAAATGAATAAGATAGTTAAAATTTTGGTGGGCATGGTAAAATACAAGATCCATATCCTAAGAAATTAAGAATATGTTGGCATTACACATGGTAGCAGGATTTTAATATCCTTAGAAAGTAGACAAGAATGAGGTAAGAACAGAGCTAGAAATCAGTTTCCGTATTAGTTTTCGCACCCTGGATAAGATGTTTAAAAATTGTATTCTTCATTTGCATAAAGAACATTCATAATTTATCAGCCCCAAGCATAAATTAAGAAAAGATCATTCTGAATGAAGGTCATGTCCACATCCACCAATATTTGAATAGTTTGGAAAACAATCCAATCAGCCCCAAACTAGACACCAATCAAAAAGACTGCCAGTCAAAATCAAAATTGTCAAATATTTTTTCAAATGTAAAGTTGCTACTTGACTAATGATTTTCTTTCTTGACTGATGACTTGTTTTTATTATTCTTTTAAAATCAACAATTGTAGGAATATTTTACACATAATGATATTCACCACCTATAAGTGTATAGTTCAGTCTATGATTACTGATTAACTGCCACTAAATTCTTAACAACAATTTAAAAAAACCCAACATTTCCAACATCCTTAAATTCCCCTTACGTTCCTTTGCAGTCAGTCCTTTATCCAATGTCCATCCCTGCACATCTCTGATCAGTTATCTTCATTCACTTTGCATTTTCTGGAATGTAATATAAATGAAATTATACAGTATGCAGTCTGTTGTTTCTGGCTCTTTCATGTAGTTTGATTCTTTTGAGATTTATCAATGTTGTCTAAACAAATGTTATAAAACCCATAAATACATTGATAATACTTTTGCTTTAAATAATCATCATCTAAAAAATTACAAATAAAAAAATGGTTTATTTGGTCCTGTATTCACCATTTCCAGTGCTCCTTTGTATAGATTGCAATTTCCTTCTGGTACCATGTTCTTCCTCTCTGAGGAAATGCCAGAACGTTCTCATAATACATATCTGTACGTGATTAATTTTTTTTGGCCTGAAAAAGTTTTTATATTGCCTTAAGTTTGGAATGATATTTTTACTAGCCTAAAAATTCTTGATTGACAGGTGTTTGGTTTTTTTCATTGAATCTTTAAACATGTCTGTTCATGGTCTCCTATATTGTATAGTTTCAGGCAAAAGGTCTGCTGTAATTTTTTGGGTTGTTGTTTGTTTTTGTTTTCTTTTTCATTTTTTTCTCCTCTCAAAATAGGCATCTTTTTTCTCTGGTTGCTTTTAAGATTCCTCATCTATAATTGGTTTTAGCAATTTGATATTAATGTATTTTGTCATGGCTTTACTTATGTTTATTCTGCTGGGTATTTGTTGAGTTTTTTAATCTGTTAATTTGGTTTTCATCAAATTTAGAAAATGTTCATCCATTATTTTTTTTCAAATATTTTTCTGCCTTCACTGCTTTACTTTGTGGAACTCTAATTACAAATAAGACAGACGTTTAATGTTGTTCTGCAGAACACTGATGCTCTGTTCATTTTTTTCAGTAATTTCTCAGTCTATCATTTGAATTGTTTACATTATAATGCCTGCAAATTTACTCATTTTCTCCTCTGCAGTGTATCATATACTGCTAGGGGCATCCAGCATATTTTTAATTTCAAATATTACACTTAAAAGAATCTCAAGATGCTCTCTTTTTCAAGCATTTCATCTTTCTCCTCAGGCATGTTGTTCTCTAGCTAGTTGAACATGTGCAGCATGTTTACAGTAGCTCCTTCAGTGTTCTTTTCTTGCATTTCTTCCCTCTCACTTCTGTACTAGTTTTTATTGAGTGATTTTTTTCACCTGGTTATGATCATGGTGTCTTGTTTTTGTCGGACATTATGAATTTTACCTTGTTACATGCCTTTAAACTGCATTGGGTTTTGTTCTGTCATGGAATTAAATACTTTGAAAGCAGGTGGATGCATTTAAGACTTGTTTTTAAGTTTTATTAGGTTAGGCCTAGAGCTGTCTGTAATCTTGGACTAATTCATCTATCTGCTAAGGAGATATTCTTCTGAGGATTTTATCTGATAGTTGATATGTTACAATGTCTTTCCAGTCAGGTTGGTAAGAATATGAAATACTCCCAACATTATTTCAGGCCCTGAAGTTTTTCTTCAAATTCTTTTCCACCAGTTCTTTCCTCAGCCTCAGGTAGTTTCTCTCACACACTCGTATTGCAGCATGAAGCCAGAAACTAAAGAAAACCCCTATGTAGCATCCAGAGTTCTCTACTATGGAATTTCCCTCCTCTCTAGTAATCTCTTCTGCAAATTTTAGCTGTTTTGTCTTCCCAGATCTTCCAACTCTGATTTCTCAATACAGTGATATATTGGGAAACTCTTTGGGGTCTCTCTTCCTGAGTGGGTAACTGGAAACTGCCCCACTGAAATTGAGGGCTCACCTTATATTTTTTCCTCATTCAGGGATGATATTTCATGAATAACCTATCGCCCAAAGTTTGAAAAGTGGTCTTTTATTCATCTTGTCTAATTCCCTAGTTGCATAATGTGAGAAGATAAATTTGTTTCAGAAGTAGAAATTCTTATTTGTTATTTATTTTTACCAATAATATATTAGGAATCACAGCATCAATCTGCTGGTACTATCATCCTTCAGATTCACATCTGGAATCTGACCCTTTCTTCACCAACTTCATAACTATGTTCTCAATTCAAGACACTGTCATCTCTTCTTTGAGTCATTTCCATAGCTCCCTAACTGTTCTCGTCACTTCCCTTCTTAACTCTCTAGAGTCAGGTCTTCCACATTACTGTCAGGAGTGTCTTACTAAATGTAAATCAGAGTATGTCATGCTCTGCATTTTCAGCCCTCCAATTTATTTCTCTTACACTTTGAATAAAATGAAAGGTTATCTTGGCTTACAGGACCACATGTACTTCTATCTTCATGGTTATGTCTTCAGCCAAATTCCCTATCATGCTGTTTATTGCTTATTCTGTATGCTGTAACTATACAGATTACCCCTGCTTTTCACTAAACAAAGCAAAGTTACTTCCATTTCAGGGCCTTTGCACTTGCTTTGACTGGCAAAGCACAGATTTGCTTTTGACTGTGTTTTCTTCAGATAATCATATAGAGTGATCATATAGAATCATACAGAATTGACTTCATCAAATGTCTGCTCTAGTGTCACTTCCTCAAACAGGTTATTTCTGAGAACTCTATCTGAAGTAGGACTACCTCCTCTATTTGCATCCACTTATCCTGCTTTATTTTCTTCATGGCACTGCTCACTGTTTCACATTACATTAGGCATTTATTTTTTTAGTTTTTACATTTCCCTACTAGAACATAGGTTTAATATGAAGATTTTATTTTCTCATCCCTAAAGTTGTTTTGATGAAGGAGCAATAGTTACATAATGAGTTTGAAAGAAAATTATTCCTCAATGTTTAAAAATTAAATAGTGTTATAGAAAAATCAAAATCAAATACAACAACACTTGAATTTTCCTTAAGGATCCATAGAGAATGGATTGCCCAGATAGAAGATGACTGGAAGCTTCTGTTGGTTTCCAGATTCCCAATAAGTTTATGTCTGCTTTGGGAGAATTACTAGTTTGGAGTACACATTGTAAACCACTAGTGCCTTCAGCTTACTTTTTATTTATCTTTGAGAATCTGAAAGAGGTAGCATGGAGGATTAGTGTTTTTTTTAAAATAGTAGCATTTTGAAATTTTCTTTTTTCAACAAGTATCCCTTTTTAAAGACATATTTGTATCGCTTTGTAGGAGCTCATTTAGCTCGTGTGCTTGCTTGCCTTTTCTGTCTCTCTCTCTCTCATCTCGGTCTCTCCCCACAGTAGCCTTTTTTGAAGTCTTGAGATATAAGGACTTAATGGGCATTAAGACAATTAATGTTTATATTCAAAATCCAGATCACCACTAAAAAATTTTCCTGTGGGGTAATGGTCTATGCCAGCCACCTCTCCAGCCAAGTTAATGAAGGGAAATATTCTCCGAATGTTCATTCTACCTTCATTTAAGAGCTTTAAATATTCCTCACAAACATATAAACACATTTTTGTAGTATATTTCTGAAGCCAATTTTCTGAAATATTCATTAGACAGATTTCCCAAAATATTCTCAAGTAATTTTGAGGTCTTCTGAAACTCATCACTAAAATGTTTGGCTTCTTAGCAATAATAGAAATAGCAAGCATCGGCTTAAATATAGAATTCAACAGTATGTTGAATCTTAGACAGAAATATAGACAGGAATACCAAGCAACAATGTTTCTCATCTTCACTGTTGCCTCAATAATCATTAAGTCTGATTATAAATAACTCCAGTTTTGGCTGCATCCTCCTGCCTCAAGAGATGTGGAAATATTGTACCAACTTCCATTCTTAGAGCTATGTGAACCCATATACCTCCTCACAATTTTTGTGAGTGACTCCTATCTTACTTCCAATGTCTTTCTCTGGCCACGTATTTATGCACCCAAGGGTGTTGTCTAGATTTTACCTCAGAGCAAACATAGAAACTGCATCTCAGTCTTTTCTCCATTTTCTAGGAGAGATTCAATGACAGGCAGTATTTCAGGGTTCTAAGAGCTCTTCTGAAGTGTTAATAAGTTACGGGGATCACTGTATTGAAACCATTGCCTTCCAAACCCCATCTTCCTGTACATGAGCCCTTGGACACATAATTTTTGAGTGAAGAGTCCAGCCCTTCTGCTTCCTATTCTCAGAGAAAGCACCCTCTGTAGGCTGTACTGACTGTCCAAGCACACCCTAAAATTCAATAAATAGTTCCTCCTTATTGTTATGTATAACTGGAGACATTCATTGCTCACACATTTGATAATTTTCCTGAGAGAATAATTAAGAGCTACAAAATAATGCTAGGTTTTTGCTCACTACTGAAGATAATCCACAAACATACTTTCCTCATCACTATCATCCTCCAACATTGTTTAGCTTAAATATTTTATTTTTTTTCTTAGTTTATTGTCAAGTTAGTTTCCATAGAACACCCAGTGCTCATGCCAACAAGTGCCCTCCTCCATGCCCATCACCCCCTTCCCCTCTCCCCCACCCCCAGCAGCCCTCAGTTTGTTCTCATCATTCAAGAGTCTCTCATGATTTGCCTCCTTCCCTGTCCCCAACTATTTTTCCCCTTCTTCTCCCCCTTGGTCCTCCATTAAGTTCCTCCTAATCCACCTATACGTGCAAACATATGGTATTTGTCCTTCTCTGCCTGACTTATTT
Organism: Crocuta crocuta; assembly: GCF_008692635.1. Lineage (NCBI taxonomy): Eukaryota > Metazoa > Chordata > Mammalia > Carnivora > Hyaenidae > Crocuta > Crocuta crocuta. The sequence goes on along the minus strand of NW_027528851.1, from coordinate 2,143,464 downwards.
CGCTCAGCATAACACCCTCAAGTTCCATCCATGTTGCTACACATGGCCAGATTTCATCCTTTCTCATTGCCATGTAGTATTCCATCGTATAGATAAGCCACACCTTCTTGATTCATTTGTCCGTTGATGGACACTTAGGCTCTTTCCATGTTTTGGCTATGGTTGAGAGTGCTGCTATGAAAGTTAGGGTACATGTGCCCCTATACATCAGCATTTCTGTATCCCTTGGGTAAATTCCTAGCAGTGCTATAGTTGGGTCATGGAATTCTATTGTTAATTTTTTGAAGAACCTCCACACTGTTTTCCGGAGGGGCTGCACCAGTTTACATTCCCACCAACAGTGTAGATGGGCGCCAGTTTCTCCACATCCTCGCCAGCATCTAGAGTCTCTGATTTTTTCATTTGAGCCACTCTGGCATGAGGTGGTATCTCAGTGTGGTTTTGATTTCTATTTCCCTGATGATGAGCGACGCTGAGCATCGTTTCATGTGTCTGTTGACCATCTGGTATCATCCTCCAACTTTTTAATGTTACTTGCAGATAACCAGCAAGCTTCTCTTGGCCATGTCTATTTTTAATTTTAATCAGTTCATTTATTCATCAGTTCAGTCAAAAGCAGTGGTACATTCCCCTTTTGTCCCCTCATTTTCTGTGGGAGGCCAGGTAGTTTATTTATTGTAAATAAAAAGTACTCAGGAATACCATTTGTGTGCTCAGTTAAAATTAATAATTGAAGATAGGGAGCTATAGCATGCACACAAATAATTTCACTCTTTCTGGAGTTATTTTTTTTTCCTTCTCTCTCTCTTTTTTTTTTTTTTTACTTCTCTCATGAATCTGGAAAGACTGTGCTCACTCTTTACTATTTGGTTACTGGGTAAATATTTCTATGAATAGTTTTATGACCTGTAGAAGTAGAATTTGCTTTATTATGTTCTTTTTGTTTAACATATCTCTCTTTATCAAAAGATGGTTAGCTCCTTGAGAACCAGGATTCTATATTTGATTATATAGATTCAAAATCTTGTACAATAGTCTCAGAAAATATCCAAGGAGTGGCTGAATGAACAACAGTATTCGGTACATAATACAAAATAATTGAGTGGTACATATAGCCATGAAACAACCACCTCACACCCGTCAGATTGGCTAACTAACAACTCAGGCAACTACACATATTGGCCCTCGAGGATGCGAAGAAAGAGGATCTCTTTTGCACTGCAGGTGGGATTGCAAACTGGTGCAGCCACTTTGGAAAGAAGCATAGATGTTCCTCAAAAAGGTAAGAAATAGAACTACCCTATGATCCAGCAATTGCATTACTAGGTATTTATCCAAGGGATACAGGTGTGCTGTTTCAAAGGGACACATGCACCGCAATGTTTATAGCAGCACTATCAACAATAGCCAAAGTATGGAAAGAGCCCAAATGTCCATCAACGGATGAATGCATAAAGGTGTGGTATGTATGTACAATGGAGTATTATTCAGCAATCAAAAAGAATGAAATCTTACCATTTGCAACTACATGGATGGATCTAGAGGGTATTATGCTAAGTGAAATTAGTCAAAGAAAGACAAATATCATATGACTTCACTCATATGAGGACTTTAAGATACAAAACAGATGAACATAAGGGAAGGAAAGCAAAAATAATATAGAAACAGGGAGGGGGCAAAAACATAAGGTACTCTTAAATGTGGAGAACAAACGGAGGGTTCCTGGAGGGGTTGTGGGAGGGGGGATGTCATGGGCTAAATGGATAAGGGGCACTAAGGAATCTACTTCTGAAATCATTGTTGTACTATATGCTAACTTTTTAGTGTAAATTAAAAAATAAATAAAATTTAAAAATATAAAAATAAAAATGAAACAAATATTGGAAATAATAATTAAAGAAAGTTTTATTAGAAAAGACTCAAGAATTGAGCATTGACGAGTATATAAGTTGGAGAGAAATTCCAGAGCATCCTGGGAAAAGAGTTATAAATAGATGCAAAGATGGAAAATGGAGTATTCTGTGGGATATTAAAGAGACTGAATTGATTTAGTGGAAGATATATTTTGGAAAGTTTCAACAGATTTGAACATGTTAGATGAGCTAACCTATCCAGAACCATAAATCGATGACAAAAATGTCTGGACTTAATGCAGTAGGCAATAAAAACTGGATATAATATGATTCAATTATTGAATTTCTGTCCTTTTCTCAACCAGTAATAGTATGGTCTTGAAAAACCTAACTTTATTCTTTATTTTAACTGTAACTAGTAGTTAGGAATGGCTTGAATCACCACATGATAAAAAATTGGGAACATTGCAAATGGTCTTACAATATGATCATTCAAGTCTGCTCTCTAGTGCTTTTCTTGCAGTCTGACTCTGAATGCCAGGCCTCTAAACCTGCCTACCTGATCTGACTCCAACACTTACCTCTTCTGCTTTTTGTCTACATTGACTTAGAGCCCAGAAGAATGGGTGCTTGGGATCCAATGGGAAAGGTATAAAAACACCAAATGAGATAAAGAAAGTTTAAATTACAGTCCTGTTAGTGGGAAGAAATAACAGCTAGCTAGGAGAGACAGTTCAGTGGAAGAACAGACAAGACATAATGGTATCATTTAGAACAGTTGTGGTGCTAAGAAAAATGATAGTGTAATTGAAAGAGATGGTAGAGTGAGGAGAGAACCACGAGTTAGTGCTTGCAGATGTTCAGTTTAAGGGGACTCCAAGAGGAGCTCAGTGTAACACAATACATTGAACTAGAGAGTTCTCAGGAGAGAAAACAAGTGCAGAAGAGAGAATCAGAGTCCATGTGAGAGACCATATACTTTTATTGAGATGATAATCAAGGTGCAGAGAAAAAAATGAGCATTCTGTGAGAGAGTGTAGTTGGAGGAAATCAGAGAATCCTTTTTAGTATTTTTTCTTAGCTTATTTATTTATTTTGAGGGAGAGAGAGAGAGAGGGAGAGAGGGAGGAAGGGAAAAGGAGAGAATCCCAAGTAGGCTCTGCACTGTCAGCACAGAGCCCTACACAGGACTCCATCTCACAAACCATGAGATCATGACCTGAGCCAAAATCAAGAGTCAGACACTTAACCCACTGAGCCACCCAGATGCCCCTCATTTTGGTATTATATAATCAAATATGTCATTGATTCTAAATAGAAGTCAACTCCACATTGATTCTCTTAATTGAAAACTATTTTGTGAAAGATGATTATAGGCAAAAGACCACTTAGGCAGAGAGTATGCCTAGGCATCATGAAAGAGGAAGATGAAAATTAATTCCTGGGTAGTAGAGATCTTAATACAGAAACAGTAAGCACCAATCACTTTGAGTCCCCATGACACTGAAAATAAGCTATATTCTATACACAGAAATTTGCCATCAACCTGAATGCATTTGGAGCTATCAAAGAAAATAAGGGAAGGAATACATTCTGGAATTACATTTCCACAAAACATTCCTTCTTATTGCCAAGGAACTGAAGTTTTGCACACCAGGGGGAAAAGAACGTACAGACCATGAGACAATCTATGATTTACTAAGACCAAGAAATCTGGAGGCTTGAACCACAGAGAATTTGCTGTCCCAATAACCCGTGAATAAGGTCTCTTTGCTAAAGCTGGTAGCAACAGGCTTCACAGCAGGCTTTTCATGAGAGTGTAGTAAAAATGGTAGGGATACTGACATTGCCTGAGGCAAAGGAGCAGGGACCTCCACAAGTGTTCCTGAACTTCAAGGCACTCTCCCATGTGGTCTGTGTAAGCCACCTTGTTCACGGAGTAGAAAGAATGCTGATCCACATAACTTAAATTATTTTAAGTGAATGATACTTGTGGGCTATTTATTCACAGGGAGATGGAAAAGAAATTTGATAGAATGTCTTCTAATAAAGAATTCAAACTCTAGATCAAAGCTCTACAAATAGCTGATTGTTGGAAACTTCGCCTAGTAGGATAAATGTAATACATATTTCATTTCATAAGCATGAAATTCTTCAAGATGAACACCAAGTTCTGCTTATAGAAATTCTATTGTAAAGACATACAATTTCCAATACAAATCACAGACTTTTTTTTTTTTTTTTAAGTAAGGAGAGATAAACTGGACTCTGTTCTTAGTCACAACTGGTAGGAAGCAATGGATCAGATTTCCCAAAGAACAAACCTTTTAAAATACAATTTAAGAGATGGAGAGGAACAATTACCCTTCAATATGGACCCCTTCTTTGGGGGTTTGACTGTAAAAAGGAGTGATAAAGGAAATTGTTCTGAAAGCATTTAATTTGTGTATGCTTTCAATCAATCATCACAATATGATTGATTTTCAAATTCAAAGACAATTTCCATTTCCCAGGTTTTATAGAGTCATGAAAGGCAGAGGAATTATAAGTAGGCAACCTCTAGACTCATGCTTTCACCACTGATGAACTGAATCAGAGTATTAAGAAAATATACAGAAAGGCCCATTTTTTTCACTACTAAGGCAAATCATATAAAACGTCACTAAAAGGTTGAAGATTAACACAATGGGAAGTTGTTGATCTTAATCCATTTCACATACACTGATGACTTCCATTTTTATCAAATAAAGATTCTCCCAATGAAGAAATCATCTGCTGTTAATAAAAGATCATTGTGAAATAAACAATACATAGCCAAGTTCATAAAACATGTAACTAGAATCTATAAAATAATAACACAGTGAACTCTTGTGTGCCTGCCAGGTGACTTTAAAAAAAAAACAGAATATGGATTTCCAGTTTCTGATTCCTTATGTAAAGAGATTGGAAGTTTTACTCTGGCCTCACAACAAGCTAAAAAGCCTAACAAACTGAAAAATCAGCAACTCTTCCCTTAGATCCATAAGAGAAATGAGATCACAGGAAAAACCAGTGTTTGCCAAATTAGAGTGGCATACAAATAGATACACAGACCCACAACTCACCAGAGCAGCATCTCACAAGCTGAGACTTCAGTGGAAACCAGTGCCTGGGTAGGAAAGCCACCACTGTAGCAGATGAACTACTGGAGGTTCACAGTGGATAAAAACTCCAGGGGAGCCCCGTCATAGAAGGAGCCCCACACTTCTGCAAGTTTCACATCCATGAGCTTGATCAGGTTTCATAGTAAATACTGGAGAAGGAAAAAAACAAAAACGCCACCCTTCATACCCCAAGGCTTTCAGCAGGAGACAGGGAAAGGAACCATCTTGAAACACACCAGTGCACTCTGGTCTTAACTCTTCTTCTTAAGGTTTGCCTACAGGATAAACCATTTAACCAGACTCTAATCAGCTGGGGCTTTATTAGAGCCTAAGTGACCTGGAGAAGGAGTGTATCCAACTACAGCCAGCTGTAACCTTTCATGAGGGAGAAGGGAAACACCTAACTCCGGCTACTCTAGCCACTGTGTCCTACTTCAAGGGGAGAGACAAATCTGAGATATTCTTTAGTTTACAGTACAGAAGCACAGGCTTCCTCAAGGACTTACAGAATAGCCAACACAGCATTGGAGGAGAATGAAGTTGAAGGACCAATGCTCTTAGACTTCAAGACTAATTACAAAACTACTATAATCAAGACCTATATTTCTTAGAATGAGTTGAGGATTAGTCCCTCTCTTTTTTTTTTTTCCTGGAAGAGTTATTACATAACTGAAATTATCTATTCTTTAAAAGTCTGGTAGAACTTCAGTCTGTGTATGTGCTTGCCTCTTTAAATTGTTGGTGAGTGCAAAATGGAACAATCCTTCAAGAAAGGACTTGAAAGAAATCTATACTACATATGTATTTAGACTGTTTCAGCAACCCCCTGCTAGAAATTTACTCTTAAAATATGCTTCTATAAATCACAACGGCATGTGCACAAGATTATATGTATAGCAAAATATTGGAACCAATATAAATCCCCATCTACAGGAGACTAATTGGATAAACTATGCTATATTCACCCATGCGTATTGTTATAAAAACATAGTCCACTATTTCTAATTGCTACATGATTCTTCACCATATTTATCTATTCCAGCATTAAAGGATAGATACTCAAATTACATCCAATTCCTCATCACAAGTAATAATGCTGTAAGCAGGCACAGTGTTGAAATATTTATACCTGGCACATCATAATCCTTGTCCAATCAGAACAGTCACCAGCCTCAGCCCTGGTGCAGGTTCCTAGAAACCTCTGATGGTTAGGTGTATATTTTAATATTTTGAAGGCAAGTATGCCATCCTGGTATTTGGTAGCTGAGTTATAGCTCTAACTCTGAGGAATATCCTTGTGTACATTCCTAGGGTGAATATTTTTTTGAAGACTAAAATCTGGAATGGGATTGCTGTTTATGGCACGTTCTCTGGAATGTTTGGACCAGTTGACACCCCCACATGTGGTGGATTGTGTTATATCCCCATATTCCTTTCAGTGTTTGTGAGTTTAGAAGGCTTCAAGTTTATCTCCTGGTTTTAATTTACATTTCTCTAATTTCTAATAATCTTGGGCACCTTTTAGATTTCATTTTCCATAAATTGTTCCTTTCCTTCACTCATTTTCCTATTCAAACTTTTTGTGTTCTCTGTTGATTGTCAGGGATTCCTTAAAATCTGGATATTTTGTTGTTTTTAATATGACAAATATCTTCTCTTTCCTTTTCCTTTTCCTATGTTCTTTACTGAAGAGAAATCTTTAATTTTTATATATTTAAATAATGAATTCCTTTTCTTAGCCCTCTTATTTATAGCATTGTAGTTTTTGTCTTTCCATATATACTTAGGATATAAAAAGAATTGCTTAGATTTTCTTCTAGGTTTTGAGGCATGTGGTTTAAGAATGTTTTATTCTACTTTTTAAAAATATCTACTTTGGAACAAAGTGATAACCCACAAAATGTCTCAAAAATTCTTGGCTTAGTAAATGGTCATAATTTGCTTCCAATATTTTATTATGAAAAATTTCAAGTATATAGAAAAAGTGAAGAAATTATTACACTGAATATCCACAAACCCACAGCCCGTGTTCAATTATTGTAAACATTTTTGTCATATTTGCTTCAGTTATATCTACATTTTCACTACTGAATAAACTTGAAGATTTCTTAGAATCCCCTTTTGTCTTTAGAATATATCCTACTGAAGATAGAGAGTAAGAGCATTATGTTTAGATGACACTTTGAAGAATGTCCTGTTTTTTCTCTTTGTGGTCATGTTGCCAATTTGATATTCAATTATTTGTATTTGTCTTAATGTGTTTTCAGTTTTTAGGTTTGCATATGGTTTAAGAGCCAAAACAATGTAAAACAATTTATTAGTGAAGTTTGCTGTCATCCTCTCCTCTTCACCTTGCCAACTCCCTTTTCTAGAAGTGACCATTTTTTTTAATTTCATCCTGGTCTATCAGTCAATCATTTATTACAAAAATGTATATCTCACTAACTAGCTATAGATCGATTGATAGATAGATGTTTTTTTTTTCCATTTCCAATTTTCAATCCAAAAGTGCCGTGATCTATTCATTGCTCTTCCATACTTTGATTTTTGCCTCTACAATAATAGAAGATATCACTCCATATCAGTATATAGAAATATTTTCCATTCTTTTTAACAGTCACATAATAGTACATTGTGCCCATGAACCATAGTTTTTGTTTTGTATTGTTTTGTTTTTTGTGTGTGTTTGTTTTTTAAACAGACAACTGTCAATGGGCATTTGTATTATTTCAAATTTTGTTTTATATTTGTAGAGGCAGGCTGTCCGGACAGATTTCGTAGGGATGGAATTTCCTGGCCTACTGACACATATAATCATTTAGGATATCACCAGTCCCACAGGAGTTGTAACTATGTGCACTCTGACCCACAATGTATGACACTTCCTGACTCTCAGCAGCCTCATTGTCAAACTTTTGGAGTTTTGCCAATCTGATAGGTGAGAAATTACAACTCATTGTAGTTTTAATTGGTGTTTCTCTTATTACAAATGAGGATGATTATCTTTTCATATATTTAACAGTTCATAACTTTTGGGACCACCTTCTTATTCTGAGCCAATATGGTAGAGGAAGGCTTCATTAGGTTAAGTGAATCTACATATATATTCTCTTTGCTACAATGATTGGTTCAGAGATAGTCACTTGGCATGTCTGGAGCCAATAAAGACAGGACTAGAACGGCACTGTACTCTTTTTGGCAGATGGCAGGATTGATTCATATTTCATCTATATTCTTTGTTCCATGGGAAAAATTATTCTCCCTGTATTGTCAAAAAAATTTATGCAATAAGTTATTGTACTTAAGTATACAAGCAATTATTGGATTTCCAAGTAAATTTGAACTACATGGGTATCAAGCAAGTATATAAAATGTAAAGACTTGACCAAAGGAGATAAATTATTTTGTGCATATGGTTTTGTTCATGTTTTTATTCCAGATGATGACCTCAGGGTGATTTAGAATACTATCCTTTTTATCATAGGTATTTTATTTGGAAAACATGACTTCCATTGAATCTTTCCTGTGAAATCTAAAATAAAACATCCAGGGGCGCATGGGTGACTCAGTGAGTTAAGTGTTCGACCATTACCTTGCAGGTCATTCATTACCTTGCAGACTGTGACTTTGAACCCCATGTAGGGCTCTGTGCTGACAGCTCAGTGCCTGGAGCCTGCTTCCGATTCTGTGTCTCCCTCTCATTCTGCCCCTCCACTGCTCATGCTCTGTCTCTGTCTCTATCTGTCTCTCTCAAAAATAAACAAGCACTAAAAAAAGAAAACAATTTTAAAATAAAGTATCCAGACTTGGTTTAATTCACCCTTCAGTGATACATGTCAAAAGAATATTGAATATTTGCTTAAAAGAAATAAAAATTTATTATTTTTTAAAACATAAAGTTTTACAAAGGTCTTAATATATTTGCTTTGGATATTCAGTTTTGTTGATCATTGTCCATTATATATATTTATCCATCATATATAAATGAAATGAGACATTCAAAATCTAGGCATTTTGATTAAAAGTGAATTAGGCATTCTGGGAAAGACTTGCATTCAGCAAAATTGTACTTATAGAAGAAGAAGGGCAGGAGTCAGCCACTCAAAAGTAAGCCATTTCTGTCTCCAGATCACTGACAAACACCATAAAAATTATAAGATACTAATACACCTTAAAAGGATATATAATTTACAATACCCTAAAGAAATAACAGGGGTGCCTAGGTGGCTCAGTTGGTTGAGGGTCCGACTTTGGCCCAGATCATGATCTCGAGATTTGTGAGTCTGAGCCCCATATTGGGCTTTGTGCTGACAACTCAGAGCCTGGAGCCTGCTTCAGATTCTGTGTCTCCCTCTCTCTCTGCCCCTCCCATGCTCATGCTCTGTCTGTCTCTCTCTCTCAAAAATAAATATAAAAATATTTTAAAAAAGAAATAACACAGCAATGAGGCTTTTAGGCTGGTAGTTTCATTTAGCTTATTTTCTATTTAGCTTTTTACCTATGGTGTAAAATATTAATGTGCTCCCCCTCCCCACATCACATATAAACTAATGGAATCTGTTCTTTACATTAATATCATTTTCCTATTTACGGATCCACGCTTAAACTAATTTGTGTTACAGAAACACATATATAGAGCATTTGACTGCATGAACACATATTACATGAGAATAGAGCTACCTAACCCTCTGTTTGAAACAAAATAATTACTCAAATGTTTAAGCTTCTATTATTCTCATCATCTCTATCATCATTAGGAATATGCACCATTTTGATAGTTTACTGCTTACTGAAGTTTAAATTGTATATATCTAAGAGATTTTTAGAACACAGGGCAAATGCTCAATTAAAATTAATACAATAAAGTTATTACTATTTATTATTATAATTAATAATATATTATTAATTTACATTTAGCTCTCTGAGAAGAGCTTGGTTTACTGAACATAACTTAAAGTTGGAATGAATACAGATCATTTCATTCAGTTTCACCAAACTTTAAAAAGTTTACCAAATGTTCTGTGTAGTCATATTTCTAAACATAGAGTATCTATCTTTATGCCAACATTTCCAAAGCAAATCTTGCAAGAGAAAAACTTAAGTATATTTAGTAAGGTTAGTCTTCTTAGACATGCTTCACTCTGTGTCTAGTTCTATCAAGTTAAGCTGAATTATAAGCTGTCTTGCACCTAGAAAATGTATGTGTAAAAAATGCATACACCCTCTCTCAGTTTTTTAAAGATTGTAAACATTTCTTTTTTTCTGAACATAAAGAAATGAAAGAATCGTACTTTTCCTCTGGGAGCTTATGGTCTGGAAGGGAACACAAGATTTCTATACTATGTGAAGAATGTTGTGGTAGAAATATGACATGGTGCCATGAGACTAGAGGCGGTGAGGTGGTATGCCTGCAGAAGGATGCAGCAGAAGGATGTGCTAGGGAGGCTGGTGATGGAAGGAAAAGGTAGAGAATGACAGGAGTAGAGAATGTCCCAGGTAGAAGGAGAGGAGTGAAAACGTGGCATGATGCGGCTGGACAATAGTTCCACAAAGTTGCAACATGACATAAAAAGGAGAGAGGACCGGTAGGAGATGAAGCAAGAAGATGTAAATCAGATCACAGAAGACACTGTAGGCTAAGCAATTTTGAACTTATTATAACAGATTTCAGGCAGAGGGATGGTGTGTTGATAAGATCCCTCTGGCAGGTATGTGGAAAATAGATTATGGGTGAGAGACAGACTCTGAGAATTTGTAGTATTTTCTTTATATTGCTATTATGTAGTTGAAAGTGAATGATAATCTGTGTAAACTAATAGCATTTATATTGCTTTTATTAGGTATATTGCTTATGGAAGTAGCCATCTCTTTCTAGACTGATCTCCCTGAGGGAGATGGTCTTATTCATCTTTAGAGTAATAATGACTACCATTCAATGATTGCATTCTATTTTCTAGATAATGTGTTAAAGGACTTTAAAAATGTCATCTCAATGAATCCTTGCCATAAGGTTAAGAAACCAGTAGGTATGTTTTTGCCTATTTTTTTCTTTCCAATAAGAATCTTAGTTTCAGAAAAACTAAGAAAATAAATAAAAGTGTTTTGTATCAGTCAGGGTCCTGGTAGGAAACAGACCATGCTCAAAGCAGTAACTGAGGAGAGTTGAATAAAGAGACTATCTACAAAGGAGAGAGCAGGGTTAAAGGAATCAAGGGAGGGACGCTGAGCGCACTGAGGTTGTTGATGGTCGGAAGCAGCTGGTCCCCCAGTCCTGAAGCGGCAAAGGGCCAGTGTATTTATAGGAACCTGCAGTGAGGGTCTCTAGTTGTAAGAGACAACCACCTGACAGAACATGAGGCTTTCAGGAGAGAAATGAAGGAAATCATGAAGAATAAATACTCTGAACTCATTCTTCTTTCTCTTATTAGCCTCCAGCCAATGTCATCCAGAGAGCAAGTGAGTCCATTAACCTCCAAGGCAAGAGAATCTCTTAAGGGGGTTCCCAGTGGTTATGCTCCGTGAGCACAGAGCAGAGCAGAGAAGACAGAGAATGGGTCCATGGAAGCAGGGGGGAAATTGCAGCACAAGCTGAGATCAAAGACAGGACTCTTGCCCAAAGCCCATTCCGAGTGTTCTCAATGCCTTGACTAGCGTCCAACAAGCGCTTACCACAAAACAAAGAGTAAGGATCTGCATTCATGGCTTGCTGCCTCGTCTCTTCAGTTATTTACTCAAATGTCACCTTGTCAGTGAAATCTCTTCCTAACCACTGTAATGAGCACAGCAACTTTACCCATATTCAAGAACTTCCTATCCACTTTCCATATTCACATTTTTCTATAAATCTTATTCTCTTAGAATATTTCACTAATTGATGCTACTAGTACATATCACCCACGGTTTCCAGAACCAAAGTGTAACCCCTATGAAAGTAGGAATTTTCTCTCTTTTGTTCACTCCAGTATCTAGAATAGTGCCTCGTATATAGTGAACATTGAAAAATGGATGGATGAATGAATGAATGAATGAGTTCAAACACAAATTGAACACAACCAAATACTTCGAGAAAATATATACTTTTGGTGGATACTATTTTAAATTTGGGGCATATTTGATTTTCCAAAAACTCTTCCTCTATATTGCACTTTTCATCAAGCACAGTGTCAGCTCATTCATATATACATATGTACATAATGCTTCAGAGAAAGATAGAGCACCGGATATTCTTCTAACTCATTGTTATTATTTTTAATTTTAATTAAAATACTGCTCATCATTGCTAAGTATTATCATTGTATCAAGTCAAGTCAAATCATTGGAAAGCTTCCAATGCCTGGACTTCCACAAAATTCATAGAATTATGACTGAATATTTCAAACTGTGTCTCTAAGTTGTTACTTAAACATCATGTTATCTCACTGCTTTTCTTTTATCCTGCAATTTCTCATATTTCACAATTTTTTGTTAGAGTTTTTTCAAGTTTAAGAAACAGAGGAGCATTTCAGCATGGGGAGCTGTGCTAGGCTTACCTCTTAGAAGCACGGAACACCATGCTGACAGGTGCATAAGGCTGCACAGAGGTCGATCACAACTCTCAGACTGCAGTAAGGGCTCCCTGACCCAGTCATCTTGCTTTCCTTTCAAAATCTAACTTCAATTACTTCCTCTGGGTGATACTTGCTTTTAATTTTTTAAGAAAAATTTTATTTCTTTTGATGTATAACATACATACAGTTAAGTAAACAAATCAAGGCAGTTTACAAGGAAACTAACCCGTATGACCACCATCCATGTAGAGATAAGGAATATAATTAGCGCTCTAGAAGCATTATTTTGCTCTATCTCAGTAAACATCCTTTCAAAGGTGAGCAAATTTCCAGTCTGTCAATGCAGATTAATGTTTTCTATAGTCAAACTGATTGAAATATAAGCTACATACCAAAAATTCATCCTTTTCAGGCGTAACCATAAATAAGTTTTGCTTGTTTTTGAACTTTATATCATTAAATCACGTCACACGAGGTCTTTAGTGTTTGGCCTCATTCAGACAACATTATGTTGGTGAGGTTCATCCATGTCACTTTGTGTAGCCATAGAGAGTAACTGATCTTTTTTTCTGTATAATATTTCATTGCACATGTCATAATTTATTTATCCTTCCTATTGTTGATGGACATTTAGGTGGCTTACAGACTTGGGCTATTATGAATAATACTTCTATAACTATTCTTGTACATCTTTTGATGAACATATGCATACATTTCAGCTGGTAAATATCAAGGACTCGAATTTCCGAAACACAAAATAGGCATATGTTCAGCTTTAGTAGATACTACCAAGGTCTGCTCTAAAGAGGTGAATATATGAATGTGTATTCTCAATGGGTGCTCCACTTTTTTGCCAACTCTTATATTGCCATTTGAAAGAGCACTGGGTGACGTAGGGAACTGTTGAATCACTGGATTGTCCACCTGAAACTAATACAACACAGCATGTTAACTAACTGAAATTAAAATAAAAATTTAAATAAAAGAAAAAAATAAACATATGTGTAGGAACATTAAAAGAATATTAGCCATTCAGGTGGTGGTGCAGTGGCACCTCATTTCGGTTTTAATTTGCATTTTCCTGATAAGTACCAAAATTGAGCTTGTTTGCCATTTGGGTATCTTTCTTTAAAAAGTGCCTGCTCTTGCCTTCTGTATTTTTAAAAAATGAGTTGACTGGAGTTTTATTATTTATTTGTAGTTCTTTATCCTTAATATAAAGTCTTTGTGCACCCAAGTTCAGATATACATATACACACATGATATATGGGTATATATGCCCATGTGTGTGTTTGCTTATATATACACCTATGTGTATGTCTACATATACATATACACACATATGCAGTCTCAGTATGCAAGGACTTTACAAACTAACACCAGCAGCAGTGACTTTGCCATAGGCAGAAGCAGAATTCCTGCTCCATTTTTTCTGTCTTGGCTGTTCTGCGTAATTTCTTCCCTGTTACCTTCACAACTATTTTCTTACATTAAATGTATGTATATCCTCCATTTAATGACCTTGTGATAGATTGTATTTTCCAAAGATAACTGTTAAAATATCTCCCATTCCACATAATCTTTTTTTAAAAAAAATTTTAATGTTTTTTTCAAATTTATTTCTGAGAGAGAGACAACATGAGCAGGGGAGGGTCAGAGAGAGAGGGAGATACAGAATTTGAAACAGGCTCCAGACTCTGAGCTAGTTGTCAGCACAGAGCCTGATGCAGGGCTCGAACCCACGAACTGTGAGATCATGACCTGAGCTGAAGTCGATGCTTCACCAACTGAGCCACTCAGGGAACCTAATAATCTTCTTATAATATAATTTTAGCCCTCCACCCACTGAGAAATAGAATCTTGGTTTCCTCCCTTTGAACCTGGACAGATTGGTGAAGATGGTAGAGTGATACTACGTAACATGCAAGGCTAAGAAGGTAAGACAACATAGTGTTCAGATGTTTCTTTTTGAATGTTTGCTCTTGAACTTTAGCCACTGTTCTGGGAGGAAGCCTGAACAATCACGCCCATGCTGAGATACCCCACGCAGTCCACATGATGGCTGACACCCCAAGTGAGGTCCCAGCTGACAGCCAGCATGAGCACCAGACATGAGAATGGAGATGCCTCTAGATAGTTCTAATCCCTTGTTGTTATGTCACACTCGGCTTTCATATCTTTCTATATGGAACCCTAAGCGTTGTGGAGCAGAGACAATCCATTCCTTTCATGACTGTTCAAATTCCAGACCTCATAACCCATGGGCATAATATAAGTGGTTGTTTTATGATGCTAAGTTTTGGGGTGGTTTGTTACACAGCAATGGCAACAGAAAAAAGAAACTTCCTCTAATGCTTAGCACTTAAAAATATTAAAGGAGAATCTATACAGGACTAATACCAAATCTGGCTAAATTTTAGATATATGCTAATTTTTCTTTCTGTATTTCCACTTCTTCTTCTCTCTCATTCATCTAAATGACAAACTTCTCAGAGCATATGTTTACGAACCGTGTCAATTCTCCATCCAATTGGTCATGGCTGGTGGAATATTATCTCAGAGGCCATTTTTCTCAGAAGAGAGCTGTGGGTGTGCCATGTGATAGTTAATCTTTCACGGATAGTCCAGCCCAAAGCACACACATGTATTAATTAAAAAAAATAAAAGTTTGTTAGATAATTTTAAAATAAAATCCAATGGATTATAAGTAGGGTAACTCTTGGTACTGGAACACCTCAGCATGTAGGTCAATGGCAGACTATCAATTATAAAAAGTAGAACCCAAAATGGATATTGGTAAAAACACAATAGAAGTCTATTTCAGCTCACGTAATTATTTTGGTGGTCAATAAAGCAAAGGGTGGTTCTCCTCCATGCAGTCAGGGATCCAGACTGTCAGAGGCTCTACAGTTTTAAGCACATGCCCTTCAAGCTAGAAGTGAAGACTGTGGGGAGCAATACAAAGGGAGGACTTGTGAGCAGGTATGGATCTGAGAGTAGCACACATTACTTTTGGTCACAACTCTATTGGCTAGAACTCAGTAATAAAAACATACTTAACTGAACGGAAACTGTAGCATAGTTGTATACGCAGGAAAAAGCAAAGAACTTGGACTTTGTGAGCAGCAAACAATCTCTGTCTCAAACACAAATATTGCATTTAAATTAAATTCAGTATATTTATTAATAGTGACTGTTAAATAGAATCAAGTTCCATATAGCAATTCTTCTATTGCTGTCCTTATATATTTGCTCTTTTACAAAATGGGTTAAAGTCTGGACTGATTCCACTCTTAACCATACCCTTTTTGGGATGTAAAACTGAGAACATTTCTTTAATCAGAGTTTCTCATAGTATAGAAAGATAATTCAAAACGTGATTGCAATAAAGAAAGGCATAGGTACTCTGAACTTGAGTGGTCATTCTCTGGTTGACTAGTTAGCTAAGGGATTACACTGACATGACATTTTATCTCTATCTTTTCTATATTGCATTTTTTTTTTTGTGGATTGGAAGAAAACCTCTACATATTTCTCTTCTGTCCTTGTGCTATATTCAAACCCTTTAACACTGGGACAGTTTGGGCCAAATGATATGAGTGACCACAAATCAGCACAGAGCATATCTGTATTGGTTGGAAAAAAATGTGCAAGAATTTCTAAATACTGATTCATGGCAAAGTAAAGCAATCTAGTTACTTATTTTTAAAGTTATGTATTTTCAGTTTTTTGCCATTAAAATGGATATATATAATAGAGAAATATATAATATCTATTATATATTATATATAATAGAGAAATATATAAT
>NW_027528851.1:2115870-2127059 GCF_008692635.1 Crocuta crocuta | reverse complement strand
GTATATATATTACATATAATAGAGAAATATATGTATGTATTTTTCTATTATTTCTCTATTATTTATATGTCCCTTTTAATATAATAGAAATGGGAAATCATATGCATTTAAACCACATTAACTATGTGCATTTAAAAATATATTCTAAATATGCAAACAAAAATTTACAGATGATATATCCTCTCAAAGTTAAAAAAATATTACATGAAAGCCAAAATTTGAAACCTAAAAAATCCAAAGAGCAAGTTAACAAAAGGGCTCGTCCCTGGGCATGTTCAAGCCTTTGCCCCATTTTTAGTGTCATGCACTTAGCCTTCTGTGGAGTTTTATTACTTAGTGATTTGGAATCCAAATTTTAAAACTTTTATCCAGAACATCATAAACATGAAAAACATCATGTTCACATCTCTTTAATAATATCATTTGTATTGTCATAAGAAATGGTGATGTTTAACAAAAGTAATGCCAAATTACATTGCTTAGAAAAGTTAAAAATTATTGTTGTTACTATTTTTTTAAAAGGAACATATACACTATTATTTGTTGTAACTCTGAAATTTAAGCAGAGTTTTAAAAAATCTATAGTTTTCAAATACTCTGTATACAGTATTTATTTTGAATGGAATTATCTCTTTAATTGATGTCAAGGACATCTATTAAAGTTGGAAATATTAGAAGATTCTCTTTTGGTTTGAGAATGTTTAAAGTGTTTTTTTTTTTTTTTTTACCTTTGAGCAAAATAACTGCATATTGAATAAAAATCACATTTTGAATGCCTGAATGATGATGAATTCTTTGCAGCTAAGTTCATATCTGAAGCAACCACACAAATTACCTTCAGTTTTAAAGTTAGCTAAATTCAGAGCTTCCAACGCATATTTTAATAATACAATGTTGTGACCTTAACGAGGACTGCATTTGTCTTTAAGTCCACACGATAGTGAAAGCTTAATATTAAAAAAAAAAAAACTTTTGTCTAGCAAAAGTGATTTGAAGATGTTTTGCTCCATGCATGTGAACTCAGCAGGTGATTCTTGCCTATCTTTGATGTCAAACAGCACAAAACTTCAGTGAGTAGTAGCTTCAGAAATGCAATAGACATAGCTGAGTCTTCATATGAAGCTCATGCTTGAACTACATCAGAAGAACTGACATCTATTATGGTGAGCAAAGACAAGTGTTTGAAAAGAGATTCAAACAGAAGTGTCAGAATTTACAGTGCATAGTTTTATATAAGTTGATTTTAACCAAGCATATCTCTGTGAACTCCGCAGGATAGAAAAGAAATTTCAAAAGGCAGAGAAATTGTTGTCATCTAAGGGCATGGAATGTTTTAATAGCTTAAGGAAGAACATTTCTGTAAGGTTATGCGGTGATCCATTTACTTTGACTGAGTAATAAGGCTTGTCATTGTGATAGTGCAGTTTTTAACCCTTAGAACAATGGAAAGGTACATGAGTCTGAGAACATGAAGGAGCACTTAAAAACTCAGAAGAAACTTGTGGTCCATTTTAAAGTTTCAGTTTCTAGTCACAGAGGCTTACTATAAATTTTCTGAATATCATGAAGCCACTAAACAGAAAGCAAACATGAAGTAACAAACAAAAACCCCTTTTAGAGCTAGGAAATTACAGTGACCTTAACAGAAATAAGGCAGAAATAATTCAGTGGCATTTCTACATAGGTACTTTTCAAAAGAAAGCAAACATTAGCACTGTTTTTTATGTTTCTTCATGGGTGCTTACTTTTATTCCAAGGAACGCACAGTCTTTGTGCACATTATTTTTTTTTTTAAAGTCTGTGTTTGCGTTTGTGAGTGTAAGTGTGCCATGCAAGTTGCAGGGAGGGAGTGGGATACATGTTAGACACCTCAATTGGAGAAAGGCTTGTTTGAAATTGTGTTTTAAGGGCTTAATCACAGCAGTCCTCTGAAACTCTCCATAAGGGATCTAGTGTCACAAACTTACTTAATTGTTTTTCTAGCAATGCTTCTCTACCCAGCACCCAAACAGACTCGAACAAAAGCAAAACTCCTTTGCTAAAGCACAAAAACACAATTCCTGTGTAGCAATTTCCAGTTTGTAATCAACATTTAGCAGTGTGAGATCTACCTCTCTTACCCTACAATTAGCACAGTTAATGCACCACATGTCAAACCACTTGTTTAGTTATTATATTCTAATGTTTGCTTTTAACAACAAATTTCCCTCCCTAGATTAAGCTGCTAATGCCTCCTCCAAGGACAAACAATCTGGCTAGTCAAATTCAAATTTGTCACTCCCTTGAGCACCACATCTCAGTTCTCTTAGATTTAATTACTGAATTTATTACATTGCATATAAACAAATACTTTCCCCTTCTAAAATAGTCTAGACTGCCAAAAGGAAAGAATAGCAGATGACATATGTTGTGGGCCAGGCCAGACTCGTTATGGACATCCCATGTAGGCCATGGCCCCTTCTTTCATATTATTATAAGATGTAGCTAATGCAAATCAGGCAATGAGAAAGTACATTTTATGAGGCATACACTTTTCTCCAAAGCGTGCGTGTAGTGCTGTGGGGAAAAAAAAACGAAGTAATAATAACAAAATAGCCACTGTTCATTGAACTGTAATTGAATTAACTCCTTCTATCCAGTTAGTATTTATTTCCTTTATAGCAGTTATGAAATATAGAGCAATTTTATTTGTCTCTTTACTTGTTTAATTTCTTCTCTCATTTGTCGACTCCAAGAAGGTTAGGATCTTAGAAGTCCTTACTGCTCTATCTCCAATACCTAGTAAAATGCCTGTTCCAAAATGGGTGGTCAAAACATTTTGTAGAATAAATGAATAAATATTCGAAGTGTTTTCTATGCACTATTTCATTTTGTTTCCACAATTAAGTCCATATTATTACTGTGGCTTTATAGAGGTGGAGATGGAGCCTTATATGAGTTAAGTAAGACTGTTGGAGGTATAAATCGAACACAGATCTGCTGGCTCCAGTGCCTGAGATGGTAATCATTTCACAGTGCTGTCAATTCAGAGAATTCATATCTCCTGCTGGAAGATAATATTCAATGAACAATGCCAGGAATTATAATCAGAAAGTTAAGAGATGTACATAAATAAATCATAGAAGATAGACCACAAATTGCTATAATAAAAGTATAAATATCCATCTACGAATGAAGAGAAGGTTAATTTTAACTAAAAGATGAGAATCTAGGTAAGTTTCCCGGAAAAGCATAATTGATTTTATGTATTTTATTTTGTAGTTCAAAATCTTCCGTTTGACTCTTTTAAAATAATTTATATCTACTGCAAGCTTCTTTATATTTTAATTCATTGCAGACATATTTTTCTTTATGTTATTAAACAGTATTATGATAGCTGATTTAAAATCTGACCTGCTAATTTCAACATGTAAGTGATCTCAGGCTCAGTCTTCATGGATTTCTTTTCTTTTGAGAATTGGCCGTATTTTTCTGTTCTTCCTATTTGAGCAATTCTGGATTATGGCATGGACACTGGGAAGGTTTCTTTGAAGACTCTGGATTTGATTATACACTCCTCAAAAGTATTGACATATTTTTGTCTGCTTTTGCAGACAATTAACATGGTTGAACTCAAACTGCAGACTCAGACTCTTGGGTGGCAGCTCATAGCACAGGTCAGTTCCTTCCGATTTAGCTGGGCTACCTCCTTCTGTCCAGTGAACTAACCACTTGGGGTCTAGTCAAAGATCTAGACAGTCTACACAGAGAATTTAGGGCTTTTCTTCTCTGGCTTTCTTCTTTCCTGGATTCCTTCTTACTTTTGAGTGGCCATGGTTTCCCTGAGCTCTCTCTCCTGGTTCTTCAAACCATAAAAGCTATGGGTTTTCTATTAGAATTTTAGCAGCTCCATGGTACAGATTGCAGCCTAACCTCTGGCTGGCAGCTGTAAAAATAAAAGCTCACCAGGCACTATACCCTTCCATTAAGTGTCAGTCTCCGTTTCTTCTTGCTTTTGGTTTTTGGTATATACACTTTTGTCCAGGGTTAAGAAGAGTATTTACAAGAGGGTTGATTTAAAACCTCCCTTAGCCTTCAGTGGACTTAGAATCAATGACTAGTGAGATTTAAATAACTTTGATGACATTGACCAAAAAAAANGGGAGTTCCTGGGGGGCTTCCATACCAAAGGAATTCTTTGTATAATGGTGGTGAGAAACAAAGTCAAAACATGTTGACTTTGTAGCACTGTGAATACACTAATGGGGGTGTTTGGTTATTTATGTGGCTGTCTGGAAGTATGTGGGTATACATGGCAGGTGGGTCAGTTAGATGAGAAAGGGAAGCTGAAAAAAATCACTTTTTAGACACCATGTAATCTTTTGGTAATGGGGAGCCATTGAAGATATTGGGGCATGGTAGAGAGATAATCATATGTATCGGGATAAGCAGTGAAGACGATGGCTACAGCGGAGAGGATGAACATGGTGGCGTTGGCTCTGTAGTCATAAGGGACCCTGCCAAGAGGTTGCTAATCCAGAGAAAATAATCTATCTGAATTGAGCAAATATAATTAAAGTTTGGGATATTTTTCTATACATATGCTCTTTAATAGTGAAAAAGACATCTAAAATGAAATGTTGTCAACATGGGAATCTAATGGTCAGAGTATTTTGACTGATACTAAATTGGTTATAAAACATTTGTGAATTGCAATTTCAACTTGTAACTGAAAAACACTAAAATCTTTTGCAAATTTAAACATAAAATGCACTTAATTGTCAATTAATGGAGTGGGAGTGTGAAGAAGCTGACATTTATAAATTGCTTACTACACGCCAGGCACATTATCACCTTCAGTGTCTACTGGATCCCCTGAGAAAGTTATTTCTATTTCCATTTTACAGATGTGGAAATTGAGAAGCACAAAGTTAAAAGTAACTTTTCCAAGGTCACACAACTACTAAGTAGATTATATTATGCTGTTTAAGCCCAGGTCTACCTGATTCTGTTGTTTATTCTGTTTTCAACATAATTCTAGGTTTTTTTTTAAGTGAGATACTGAATGTAGCAGACAAATTATAACTTTTATTTTGGGAAGCAAGTACCATATCTTTTCTTATTCAGTGTACTCTGATGAATTATAGAGATATTATTTCAACAATAGATATAAATTCCTT
This sequence comes from Crocuta crocuta, assembly GCF_008692635.1. Lineage (NCBI taxonomy): Eukaryota > Metazoa > Chordata > Mammalia > Carnivora > Hyaenidae > Crocuta > Crocuta crocuta. The sequence goes on along the minus strand of NW_027528851.1, from coordinate 2,121,900 downwards.
GGAAGCACAACACAAAAAGGTGGTTCTTAGTAAACAGTTGTTCAAGCCTTTTCCACAGGAATAAAAACTGTTAGAATGAGTTCTGAATGGACTAAAATGTGAAGGGACAAACATCTTGATTAATAGTAAAAATACATGACATAAGTAATCTTTATCTAGCTAACTCTAAAACTAATTGTTTTAATTTTTTTCATGAGTGTTATCTAGACACAACTGGAGATTCCCTGGAGAAAAGACACCATTATTTTAGGATAAGATTTTGTTTTTACTTTTTGATAGTGACTTTATAAAAAATATTTTGAGTAGAGTTGACACAGAGTGTTACATTCAGGTGCACAACTTAGCGCTTTGACAAGTTTATACATGATGCTGTGTTCACAAGTATAGCTACCATCTGTCTGTCCCACTATATTACTATTACAGTATCACGGACTGTATTTCTTATTCCTGTATTTCTTATTCCCATGACTTACTCATCCCATAACTGGAGGCCTGTATCCTCTTCACCCATCCTGCCCAACCTCCCACTCCCTCTTCCCTTGGCAAACATCAGTTTGTTCTCTGTATTTACAGTTCTGATTCTGTTTTTTGTTTGTGTATTCAGTTTTTAAGATTCCATGTATGACTGGAGTCACATGGTATCTGTCTTTCTCAGTCTGACTTATTTCATTTAGCATCATACCCTTTAGGTCTGTCCATGTTGTCTCCAATAGCACAATCTCATTGGACAAGTGTTTTTAAGGTTCTATCCATAGAGTGACAAATTATTTAGTTCTTCATAAAGCTTTCAGATATTACATGTATCTAAATGATCCTTGAAAACATACCCCAAATTTAACCATATGCTCCCTTGTAGTGATTTCAATATTTGGTTGCTCATCTTTTTTGCAGCTGACACTTTCCCAGGTCACTGGAAATATTTAAGGAGGCTAGGAGGCAGGAGACATAGAAATACATCTTTTACAACAAAAGATACTGGGAGCATGGGGGAGAAATGTCACCTGTGTCTTACTAAAAATCTGACTAAACCTAGTGGAAGGTGGCTTTACTATTATTAAAGACTTTATATCTAAAATTTTGGGTTTGTTCTGTATTATTTTTCTAGTAAACTTTAATAGAAACTAAAACAGGAAACTCTGGCCATTTTCTTATAGAGATTCATTACAATTCTCTGTATTATTTGGTAAAATAATCACATGAATGAATTCAGATTTTCATTAGTTATTACTAGTAGCACACATAATCCACACAAAAAAATGAGTCTCAGGAGAATTAGGTTGTGGTGGAGTTGAGGAGAAGGTATAGGTTGTTGTAAAATATCACACTGAATAGAGCTAGTTGAGAAAATATTTGTGAGAGTCACTTTGATGTGGGCCCTGGACATCTGAGAAGAGAGAATCATTGATATTGGGAAGATTGGTCGGGGACTGAACACAACTTCCAGCTAATGGCTGTGATTTCTATCTTTATCCCCAATGGTCTTACTTTTCTGTAAGCAGTTCTGTGGGCGATTTTGTTTTACAGATTAAGCTCTACAGGTTAACTGGAGACTGGGCTCAAAATTTAAGAAAAATGTTGGAGATTTTACATTCACGATTATAAATATAAATATGCTATCTTCACAGTTTTAGAAAGATTCCTCTAGGCTCCTGGGAGTAATATCATGTCAGTGCTCCAGTTTCCACAAGACTTAGATAAATAACTTTGTGAAGGTTGTTCTCTGAGTATATGGAAAATTATAATGTATATTGAATCAAGTATACTAGATATTTTAGGTGTTTTTTCATTTTCAGAAGAGCAAGTAAAAAATGTACTTACAGCCATTATTTTTGGTTCTATTTTAAATAAATACATATAGAATTTGAGCACACTATATTCAGAAAGATATATTTGGGGCTATTATGATACTAAGCTCATCCTGAAACTAGTTTTCTCCTTCTAGATTAATAGGATGTTTAATAGGATAAACAAATGCTCTTCTCTAGCTGTTCTCCAACTTAATGAGGAACTAATTCATGTCTGGACCATAAGATAATCATAGGATAGATTAACCAATTTAATGCTCACCTGAATACCTTATTGTTTCCTTTCTCATGGCTTAGGAAACCCATGTGCAGGGAAGTTAGATGAACTGTCCAAAGTCACACAGCAGGAAGAAGACATATGTATCAAATATACATATATATAATACCAAATATACATATGTTATATATTATATAATACCAAATATACATATGTAATATGTCTTCCTATTTTTAGACTCCCTTCCTAAAGTATCAGCAACTGAGGCCATTCAAACTCACTGGTCACCAGAGTACTAAAGGGTTCCAGATGGGACAAGGTAGGGTATGTGACACCTCACAGGATATCCAAGATGATTCTGCCAAAAGTTTCCCATGCTCCTTTCATAGTAAATCATAGCAGGTACTGTGAGCCAGTCTCTGTGGGGCTTACATAAAAGAAATAAAAACCAAACTCCTTTGCCCTGTGATGCAAATAAACTTTTCATTTCTGGAAACGGATTTTATGGACAATTTAATATAGTTTTCTCTTTTCAGAAAACACAACGTGGATATACTTAATAACTGTGATATCTTATTCTCCAAGAGCACTTACGTTGAAACTGGTCTATCTAGTAGTTAGGTAAAACTGGTTTAAGAACTTGCTTTCTCCAAACGAAAGAAGGAACTTTATTTGGACTCTAGCAAGCACTGTGTTTATAAGGATTCTATAAAGTGATGATTATATTTACTAAAGAGTCTAATATGAAAGCTAAACACATCTCTACCAAAAGCCAGATGACTTTATTATATGAAATGTATATTCGTAACAAGCCAATATACTCCTTTTAGTGTTTTATGAAATGGTGACTAAAAAACATTCTCAAGTTTTGGATTAATTGTTTGAAAACTTCATTTAGTTGTGGAACCTCTCTTTTCCCCCCAAATAGATAATATATATAAAGTAGATACCTAATATATAAAACATACATGAATGGAGCCTCTGTGGTTGAAATGTGAAATGTGAATCACGACCATAGTCCAGTTGGAGACACTGATGGAGAATCTTGTTCCTAATAGAACATAGGAAGAATTTTTAAACAAATACCAAATACGTGTTTTTTAAATAATAACAAGAAGATGAGTTTTTTAAAAGACAAAACAGAAAACAAAACTAAATCAAACCAATTTAGGTCAAGTTAAAAATAAAATTTACTTAATAGTGGATTAAAGTTTATTTTTCATTATTACTTTAAGTTTTCCAACAGTGGTTAACATAATTTTTAAATTTGTGCCTAGGCAATAAGTACTGGCTTAATCTAATTAGGTTGCCCTCAGCATGACACTTAAATCTGCCCACAACAATAGATAATATTCTTATATATAAAGAGAATCTCTGTGATGCATTTGGTACCCAACCAACTGGAAAAGGGCCTTGATTTGAAAGCTTGGAAGCCAAATGTGTTCTCTATCAAAATTAGAGGCCAGTGTTCTGATATATTATTGGGTCATTTCACTACCAGTGGACCACAGACACAAGCTTTATTAAAAAATAGTAGCATGTTTTAAATGTCCATTAATGTATGTTTAATTATAATGGAATGTCTGTAAAAGTCCATGTGACATCTACACAAAGATCAAAACATCAATTTTAATCAGCATTAACTAAATGGATACAGAATGCATTAGAAAGAAAAGGATGTTCCATAGGAAATAAATAATACATACAGAAAGATTGAATATAAGTAATAATAGTGGGTTTATATTTAAAGGAACCAAGAGAATTCTGATTTTATATATGTATGACTTATAATTAATAACTCTGTTAAGTGTATATTTTTAACAGTTGCCAAAAATTGCGATTTACTGAAGTACTTGGAAAGAGAGTATATGTTCATCCAATTGTTTATTCATTAGCTCAACCAATATTTATTCAACATTTGTTAGGGAGCAGACATTAATATAGTAAAATATGTGGGGTACCTGGGTGGCTTAGTCGGTTAAGCGTCTAACCTCTGCTCAGGTCATGATCTTGCGGTTCGTGGGTTGAGCCCCGTGTCAGGCTCTGTGCTGACAGCTCAGAGCCTTAAGCCTGCTTCAGATTCTGTTTCCCTCTCTCTCTGTCCCTTTCCTGCTGAAACTCTGTCTCTCTGTCTCTCAAAAATAAATAAGCATTTAAAAAAAATAGTAAAATCTATTACCTAGCCACAAGTTGCTCCTAGACTGAGTTCAGAGAGGTATGTAATTACATAAACATAATTCACTGTAAATAGGAACTATTATAAGAAGAGTTATATAAACAAAGAAGAGAACAGTCAGAGAAAATCTTCAACAGGTATCATCAAGAGTGTATGCTTTTTTATAGATATAAAAAGTAGAGGATTATTCCAGAAAGGAAGGAGAGCATGTGTAGTGTCACAGGGTATGGAAGTGGATGTGGTATGGTATGTATTGTGGGAACTTACTCAACATGTTGGATGAAGAGTAATGTTTGGGTGGACACTGTGGGAGAGGAGTTTTGCTGGAGGCAGAAGGCAAAGGCTCTTAAAGCCAAGCTGAGTAATTGGGACTTCCAGACCCTGGGAAGGAACTGAAGAGTTCAAAGCAGGTGAGTAATGTAATCTCTTTTACATTTTTAAAAGACCAATGTGTTTACGCCGGGAGTAAATATCAGTGAATATCAGAGAGGTTCAGATATAAAGGCCAAGAGACACTTAATAGAAAGGTACAATGGCCCAGAGGGTGAGATCCTTAGCCAAGAGAGCAGCAGGCAAGCAGAAGTTCAGGGTGGAGGCTACAGAATAAACAATGACTTGAGGTTGGGGGCAAGGAGGGATGTAGAGGGGGTGGATTATAGGATGATTCTCATGTTTTTGATTTGGTGACTTGTTAGCTCATGGCATTTTTTTTTTTTTTTTTACTTAAATAAGAAATACAATGAAATAAAGGTCTGGAAGGAAATAATGAGTTCAGTGTTTGACCTGTTGAAATTGATGTGCCTCCAAGATATACATGAAAAGATACCAGACATCAGTTGCATGTAGGAATGTGGGGCTCAGAAGAAGAGGGCAGAATCAGTTGCATTAATCACATTATGTCCATGCTTTGAAATGTTTGATCAGTATACATATATATCTGTTAGAGTGGAGTGTTTTGAATGCGTAAATTATGCCCCATGGACACAGTTGGAAGAATCACTTGTGGCAAGTTTCATAGTAGAGAGATACAAAGGTGGGAATCCAATGTTAGAGGCAATATATGCCAGTGCTCAGTATGCATGGACAGATGATTGTTTAGCTAGGTGCTCACATATAAGCCAACATAACATGTCTGAAAAATAAAAATATATCAAATCGAAGATCAGCCATTTACTTCCTCCACATTCATTCACATACCTGTTCTTTATTTTCATTGTCCGGGTACGATTTCAGATGCTAGGAAAATAGCAACAAATGAGAGAGAAAGTCCCAGGGTTCATGGAGCTTAGCGTGGTCAAAATTCACCATAAACACATACACAAATAAATAACGAATTTCAGATGGTAACAAACGATGAAGAAAAAGAGAGCAGGATAAAGAATCAGAGTATGAAAAGTAGCATTTTAAAAAGGGTGGTCAGAAAACAATTCTTTGTTGAAGGGAAAGGAGAAAGGAGTCATGGGAAAACATGGCAAGAAATATTCAGAAGGATCAGCAAGTTCAAAGCCCCTGAGGCGAGAATCAGATTCCTTCACTGAAGGAATTAAATGCAGCACACACTGGAGCAGAGTGAGGGAAGGAGACACCATGGGATCTGGAGCGGGAAGACATAGCAGAGGTGGGTACTGTGGCTGCAGCAAGCGGCACGGGTCTTATTCTAGTCTAAGTAGAACCTGGATCCACTGGGGGGTTGTGAGGGTGAAAATATCTGATTTCTGTTTACAGAAAATTAAGTCTGACTGCTAGGCAGAACTATGACTATAGTGTCATCAAGAGCAAGACCAGAAGCAGAAAGACATTAGGAGGCTCTGAAGGTCGAGATGATAAATGGT
>NW_027528851.1:2115556-2115739 GCF_008692635.1 Crocuta crocuta | reverse complement strand
ATGTCAGATTTAAGTCAGTGTTGCACATGGAGCAATGAGACTTGCTAGTGGCTTAGAAGGTGTCAGCTGCAATAAACTCTTGATCAAAAAATAACATCTGAAATAATCATATGTCAAATAAAGTTTGACACTGACAATATTTTTCACTGAGGTTTTTTTTTTTTTTTTTTTGTTTTATTTTTA
>NW_027528851.1:2041852-2115497 GCF_008692635.1 Crocuta crocuta | reverse complement strand
ACTGACTTTACCAAAATATTTTGATGAGCTAACATATTTTAAACAGGTTCCTGAATCCAGACGCACTCTTAATATAGAATGATCCTTTCCTAATATATGCCTAGGGCTGCCACGAGTGTGGTTATATTTAAATAAAAAACATTTTTTTTTCAAGGAATCTCAACAGAGAATGCAAAAGATGAGACAGTATGCTGATGTCTATCTTCGATCCTTGCCTTCTCTTCATCATGTTTCTAAATATGTGGGAAAAAAGCAGGGTAATATCTATTTAGTTTGGTAGGGAACTGTGGTACCATATAGGGAGAATTGAGCCTAACATTTATTTATTTACTTAAAGAGAGAGAGAGTGAGAGAGAGAGAGAGAGAATATGAGCAGGGTAGGGGCAGAGAGAGGGAGAAAGAGGATCCCAAGCAGCCTCTGCCCTTTCAGAGCAGAGCCAGACAGGGGGCTCAAACTCACAAACTGTGAGATCATGACCTGAGCTAAAACCAAGACACTGGCTTTAACTGGACACTTAACCAACTGAGCCATGCAGGCTCGCCACAAATATTTTAGGTTTTTTTTTTTAATGTTTTATTTTATTTTTGAGAGAGAGATAGAGACAGTGTGAACAGGGGAGGGTGAGAGAGACAGGGAGACACAGAATCCGAAACAGGCTCCAGGCCCTGAGCTGTCAGCACTGAGCCCGACGCTGGGCTCGAACCCACGAACCGTGAGATCATGACCTGAGCTGAAGTTGGATGCTTAACTGACAGCCACCCAGGCATCCCCAAATATTTTAGTTTTTAAACTAGTTTCCATTTCAGAATGAAGAAACGTTTTGTTCACTTAAATATATATACATATATATGTATATACTTTATACATATATATATAATATGTTCACTTGAAGGCCAGTGAGTTCCTTTCTGTAGCTTAGACCAGATGAGTCTTATGGAAATAAGTTTTACACTCATGAAAATTAGAGTTTACTCAGGAAATACCGCTAGCGTCTTAATGAAAGTACCAAGCATGCCCCTTCTGAAATTTAACACATGGAATGAACCTTTCCACATCTGTAGCAAATGCAGACTTTGCTGCCTTAAGGGCTTGGCATTTTCAGATAAAAAAGAATCAATGTCATTATACAGTATCTCTCTAGAGCATCGTAATTATTCTGCATGCATACAATATTTATTTAAAACTTAAAATTAAACTTCAAGAGGTGGTCATTTGAAAGCTGGCAGTCAGTGAACGGATCCTGTATTCATGAAAAAGAGAATATTTCTTCTAAAAGTTGAGAAATAGATCAAAACGGTCTTTCCAGTAACTGGCACTTTAGTCATATAGATGCTTTTTATGTGTCAGATTTATTAATCAAGAAGGTCCATGGGAATGAGAGAAGGAAATCTTGAGGATGTGACTGTCGGTTTTTGATATGTCAGGTATAATTTTGTAGCTGTGATTTTTGGATTGCAGTACACACACAGCATTGTACTGATGTTTGTGTATCCCTTTATACTCATCATTTGTGATGACTGGAAAGGAAGATAAGGCGGAGATGTTTTGATACAGGATTGAAACTTGAAACTACAGTCCTTCAATTTGAACAGTATTCCTGTTTCATGTTTCTTTTCATGTTACCTTTTTAACTTTTGCCACTGATGTAAAAGGAAAAAAAAAAGAAAATTTGAAAAGATGCCAGGTGTTGGTTCTTATCTGGGTGAAGGATCACAGAAGTAGAGGATAAAATACAGTGTGTAGTTTGTCACAGCAGCAGACTTATGAAGATCAAACACTTGTCAACAACAACTGTTTTGTCCTCCTCCGGCCATCACGGAATTATTAAGACGGTGACAGCTCTTCATAGTTGGTACGTTTTGCCAAGATTGCAGTGTCTAATGTTCCAATTAGTTTAACAGGATGCATTCTGCTGTGATGAAGACAGTTTTCCTTAATTGCTTTGGGCCGCTTCCTGAAATAAAAGAGCACCGTTGTGTTATAAATTCGCTGGTCACCGTGAAATTCGGAACGGTACGCTCCCTTTTAAGTCGTCTAAAATAACACGAAACAGGTATCTCAGAAGCTGAGGCAGGGCAGTTTATTTTTTCGATGTTTGAACAGAGAAGGCAACAAAACTGTCTGAAAGGTAAAAGAACCAGGCCAAACTTTTTTTTTTTTTGGTTATTATTTTATTCTATTTGCCAAATCACTGGTTTGACGTTTCTCTCTATTGGTTTTCACTAATACACCAGCCGCTTGCGTGTTACTTAGACTTCATGCTATATCATGCAATTCTTGGCAAAAAATCTTTTTTTTTTTTTTACCAAATCTGAGGGACTGTTTGTTTTCTGCAAACTTACTAATTTTGTTTTCCTTCTCACTCCTGCAGACATCAGTCTATACTAAATGTCTGACAGTCCTGGTCCATAGTCAACTCAGAGTGTCTGGGAAGTTCATCTTCGTGAGGTGCAAAGCCAACAGTGCTTGGGAGCATTTGCAAGGACCGGTGCTTTGCAGCAATTCTTGAAGCCCCTTTCGCGTTATTATCTCTCGGCCATAACTGCCCTCAGGAGCTACATGAGGCCCTAAAGAGCTTGTGAGGCCAGGAGAAACTGAGTCACCATGTGGGAAACAACAACAACAACAACAACAACAACAACAACAACAACAACAAACCAGGTATCAGAAACAAGGAAGGAAATTTGAAGAACAAAGACTTGAGTAGAGATGAGAAGCCATAAACATGAAGACAGAAGTTTTAGGTGACAAATATACTCTAATACCTTCAGGGATTTTATATATGGTTTCAATTCTTTACATGAGATTTGTACTTCTATATGCCCCACAAAATCACTTGAGAAAGCCAAGTTTAACAATAAAATTATGTTCATATAAACTAATAAAATGACATATTTAGAAAGAGCACTTAGAACTTGTGATCTAATCTATGTACCTATTGTAACTGCAAATAAATCTCAATTTGTGTAGAGGATTCACTCCCAGAAATAAACACAAAACAAAAAACCAAACAAACAAAAAACCTGACCAGTCAAAAGATAAAGGTCACTACTTAACCTAACGAGTCTGACTGATTTGGAGAAAACTCAGTATAATCTTCTCAATCTACTTCTTCCTATTAGCATTTATGAGTTTGTGTTCAACTTTCTGAAACTAATACATACACGTACTGTTAAAAAGGTTTATGTCACAATCCAACAGTCCTTACTACCACCTTCAGTTATTCTGCTCTGTAAAGACAACCACTTTCAATGCCATTAAACTATGTCTCCTTTGTTATGGTACTTCTAAGGTACTCATATATATGTCCATGTATCTACATGTTATATATATTCTGACATTCATATATATACATCCTATACATATCCATAGATGTCATATAAATCCTATATATCTACCCATATATATCATATATATATCCTGTGTGTGTGTGTGTGTATATATATACACATATATTCTGTTATACACAGACATATATCCATATATATATATATCACACATATACATTTCTTAATTAAACAATTATAGAAATAATATATTAACATTTTGTCTTGGAAGTATAGAATTTATCTCATTTATTGCTCTTCCCAGTCTCTCAATATAGTTAAATTATAATTTGCTGGTTAAGGTAATAGTGTTTATATAAATAGTTTTCACTCTGGAATTAAAATTCTTTTCTAAAAAGCTTTTTTTTGCTGAAATTAATATTATCTCATTATTTCCTTGTTTGTTTTTCTATAATGATTTCCTAATTATATTACCTATGAAGTGTTTTTCAAAATAAATTTATTAAAGTAAATACTCCAGGGGCACCTGGGTAGCTCAGTCGGTTAAGCGTCCAACTTTGGCTCAGGTCGTGATCTCATGGTTTGTGAGTTCGAGCCCTGCATCAAGCTTTGTGCTGATGGCTCAGAGCCTGAAGCCTGCTTCAGATTCTGTGTCTCCCTCTTTCTTTGTGCCTCCCCTGCTCACACTCTCTCTCTGTCTCTCAAAAATAAACAGTAAAAATTATTTTAAAAATACTCCAAACATATGTCAAAGGGCTATTAACATATTTTAAATGCTGAAACATGGTTCTAAGGAGTCTCCCCCATCCCCACACCTGTCGCCAAACCTGTCCCCACACTTGCTTCATTCTGTATTCTCTCTAGGTGTGCATAGCTGACATATTGGTCCTTACCTCTGCCAGGGTAAGGCAAGACTTGAACCTTGGATTCCTGGATCTTCTTTAGTGTTTTTTTTTTTTTTTTTTTCTCTTGTACTTCCAAAGCATATCTTGTAGTACCTTCCTAAGAAAGACTGCGCAGGAAACACGTTTATTCAATTTAGATATTGAATATCTGATGATGTCTTTATTCTACCCTCATATATGATTGATAATTTTAAAATCACCTTATAGTGAAGTTTTATAGGTGCTGAACCACAGTCTTCTGGAACTCAGGGTTGTTCTGAAGAATTTGAACACAATTTCTTACTCCTAAGCATTTCTGCATGACTTGCTTCTACTCTTTAAGAAATTCTTAGAATCTTTTTTCCATCCCTGTTTTTCAGAAAGTTCGTAACAGTCTACTTTGGTGAGCATCGTTCTCCATTGTGCTTGGCCCTTTCCATTTGGAGATGTAGGACATTCAGTCATTCAGTTCTGTGAAATGCTTCTGAACTGATTTTTGGTAATTTTATCACCTCTATTTTCTTTGTTCTGTATTTCTGGATTGGTATCTTTTAAATTGTCTATTTATCTCCTCTTCTATAGTGTCACTATCTTTTATATCTCCAGAGAATTTTTCCAGGAATCACATTTTATTTTTAATGTTTTGAGGAACTCCATAGTGTTTTTCTGAAACTAATATTACATTGTATATTAACTAACTGGAATTTAAATGAGAACTTGAAGAAAAAATATCATATTTTAAATTCTAATTGTTATTCCTTATTTTTTATTATTCTTTCTTATTATTACAACCTGTTTATTTTAGGTACAATATCTTCTCTTAACAATCAGGATAATAATAATAATTCATGTAATATTTAAGAATTTTCTTTTGTGCCTTATATCATCTCCATTTCCCCCAGTTTATTCTCTTTATTTGTGTCACTCTGTATTTCATATTTTAAAATTTCCCCTCAAATACTTGGTGTTTCTTGACTATTCTTTCAAACTTAGGAGTGAGTCACATTTATAAGTTGAAAAGAAAAAACTGGATGACATCTCTTGGTATATGGGTAAATCTTCAACATGGATATCTATGTGAAGGGATCTTTAAATGTCAGAGTCTGTGGGCTTTTTCACTAGAGTTCTTTACTTTCTCCAGGGAATGCTCTTTATCTCCTGGGAGGGTGTGTGACTGCCAGACCAGCTCTAGGCATGACACTGGGAGGGGGGAACTGGGGTGGTTCATCATGTATCATTGTCTACCTCCCATGCCCCCTCCTACATTATCTCTATCCTTCAAAGTGCCTGATGTCCTGGACTTTGTAATGTTTCTGGTACATTTTTTGCCCCCTCAGAGACTAAAGGTCTGGTCTTTGAGGGAAAGGTCAATAGGAGAGAAGTAGCCCCAGAGGTATGTGACAGGTATCACCTTGTTCTCTAAAAATTGAAGCCCCGTTTTCATATTTCTTTGCCTGATATTAGGCTCCAAATCTTTGGTAGGCACTCTATAAGGTAAAAGGTTTCATTTGTCTCAAAAGCTGTACTTTATTTATAAGATAATTTGAATTGCATTTTAAGGTAAAACTTTATTGAAAGCTTTATAGCTGACCAGGTGCATTAAACTAAATACTTTTCCTTCATCTACTAATTTTGTAATTTTGTTAAAGAAAAGAGAACTTTTGTTTTTTGAGTGATTTTTTCTCCCTATAAAACCCCATGCTGCTTATTGCTCTTGTTTCTATTATCCCATATAAGCTGTAAGGTTTTTTCCCCCCACTCCAGGTACCTAACAATAGACTTGCCAAATTGTAATTATCATGGCAAATCTCTTTGTCCTGACAAATAAAACCTACATGTTTTATTTTATCCCATTTTCTGGAGCTACCTAGTTCAGCCTAAGTTTTCAAAAGTAATCACTAGTCTTTTTGAATCTCGAGAGTGTATTTCTGTAGACCCTGTAGCGTGCATAGGGTAAAACCACTTACAGTTATATTAATTTTTTCTTAGAAATACTATTTCAAGTCATCATGCAGAGAAAAAAAGTGAAAATGACTATTTGTACCAAGTGAGGACCTTGATGAGAGTTGTTAAAGTGTTGAGAAATAGGAGGTACAAAGGAAAATTTAAGGAAAGGAACTTGGATTACTCAGCCAAGAGAAAGGTCTAACAGTATCTACAGTTCAACAGTATAGAAAAATAATGACCCACTGTTCTCTACATCTGGAGAAGACATAAGAAAAGAATTTAAGCTTACAGTAAAAATGTGGAAATTACGAAACTTCATAAGATGCTCCAACTCTGTTACCGATGCTCTAATAAAAAGGAATAAACATACAAGGTAAGGCCAACTGGATACTCAGATTCAAAAGACATGAGTCTGAACAATCCCTATAGCTGACCCACTGTTTAGGACCCTAAGACTCTCCCCATCAAAGACAGAAAGACTTTCATTTACTCAGAAGTACTAATTTAGAACTAAGTGTAAAAGGGACCAATTAATTCAACTGGTTTGGCAAGAGTATTTAATTAATAGTCATCTCCATTTCCTTAATAATACAGGGGGAAAAAAAACTAGGGAAACAAATAAAGCAGCGAAGTGTGTGGGGCTGTACTCACTGTGTGAGAGCCCCCTCAGAAGGCATAACACAGACTATGCATGTTCAGAGGCCCCCATCAGTGTGTGTCTCTCATCATATTGAGACTATTTAATTTAGTGACTTCTGTAGGAAGAACCCTAGGCATGCTCATTACTCTGGCTTTCAGTCTAGCTCCTATGTATGCCAGAGGGCTCTTTCTGTATCCTCTCTTCTGGAGAAGAGCTATTGGTTCCACCAGGATAACTATCCAGAACAAAGGCTGACTTGGCTATCTTAGTGCCCCTTATGCGTATGTGTATATGTGTGTGTGTGTGTGTGTGTGTGTGCATATATATGTATGTATGCATATATATATGTATGTATGTATGTATACGTATATATATCCTTGAAAGACAATCCAAAGGCTATAGTGGCTCTTCCTTAACTTTTCCCTTTTTCAAGTTCAATTTTTTTTCTTTTTCCAATCTAATTTTTTGTTTTGGATTTTGGGTATCTAGTAGAACCTAGGAAAAACTGTCTACAGCTTGGATTTTTGATATAGTAAGAGCTTATATTATTGTATATAGTATATACTACATACACATACAGTATATAATATATATATATTAGGATTTATATTTTATACTAATACTATATTAGTATATACATATTATGTGTATATATATGTGTGTGTGTATATATATATATATATATACACAGATAGATAGAGATAGAGAGATAGATCTGTGTGTGTCTTGAGCCATTTGTATATTAGAAGCTGCCTTATGGTAACACTTGGTGACCAGTTATAACCATTACTTATTCCAATAATAAATAGGTAGATATGTCCCTGAGAGAGGTCGTCTGGGTTTGGTTCAGGGCAAAGTAGTAATTTTTAGCTTATGAATTTTTAAGGAGAAATGTCGGACCTATTGCTGAAGGGTGAATATCACATGGAAAGTCAGACTTCAGGTGGGATGCAGTTACTGCGTGTGGCCTGGGAACTGAATCCTATGGGAAAGCGTATGTGCATTCCATAGAAAGAGCAACTTGCAAAATCCTATAATTTCAAAATTTTAATTCTCCATCAATGTCCAAATATTTGGTGAGGATTTGACACACCATTAATTTAATTCTGTGTTTAAACCTGAAATATAACATATTTCTCAATCATTAAATACTTTGTTCAATAAACATGTTACATGGGATCTACTTAAAAATATGTATTATGTACATGTTGAACAGTCAAGGGGATGGACTTGCCAATGCTGAATTATAGAGCCAAAAGCTATTAACAATCTCCTCTCCCCTTTCTTCTTGCAGAATACATCCTAGAGAGCTTAAATTCTAGGTTTCTTACTCTCATTGGCAGTTAGGAGAGGCCACGTGGCAGATTTTGCACAACAAAAGGTAAACAGACACTTCTGCAGTGTTACTGTGCTTCATGCTCAGAGGGCAGAGCATGGGAGAAAAGTTCTTGAACCACCTCAAGCCAAATGACAAAGGTCCATGTGATGAAGACAGTGGAGTTTGAGACAGAAAAAGTCTCCCTATGGGCCTTTCTGAGATGCTGTGCCAGCCCTGGACCCCTCCAGGGTTTCTAAGTCCTGTGAAACTTTTATATTCCTTTCTAGTGAAGCCAGGAAAGCAGGAATTCAGAGTGCTTAATTCTTTCAGCTGAGCACACACCTCTGCTCCAAGAGGTTAAGTGTTACAGTGAGTTAGGGTTACATAATTTCAAGAAGCCCTTGGATACACAAAGTTATATGGGTTTTTGTTTGTTTGTTCAAAGGCCAATATCTTATAGCACCTATAAATTCTCCAAGGGTGAATAAAGCAAGAAAGGTTTCTTAATATGTTTGGCCATAGACCTCATACTCCTCTTTTTTTTTTCTTTTTTAGCCACTTGATTGAGATATAACTCATATGCTACATAAACTTACCCACTAAAGTGTACAGGTCAGTATTTTTTTTTTTTTTTATGTTCAGAGGGTTGCATGGACCATCACCATAATCTACTTTTAGAACATTCCACTATCCCTAAAAGAAACTCAGTAACTCCTCTGTTTTCCAAACATTCTAAAGAAGGGATTTTCATAACGTACTTTAATTTCATGGCAAATAATTATATTTTTACAAAGGTATCTACTTTAGAAAATGAGCACTGTCTTTTCAAGTTGACAACATGAACTTGGCAAGAAATATAATTAAGCCGATATCTAAATTTATACCTTTGGTATCCTTACATCTATCACAACGTAGGACCAAAACGAATTCCACTGCCAGAGATTAGATAGAGTCACTGTATGAAAGATGAGACTGTGATTTCTAAGCATTTGCCTATTGGAATGTAATTAGTTTAGTATTAAATGGAGTCAAAGCACATTCAAAAGGAGATTCAGATAAGAGGATGGATGACCTGTTCTCTCTCTCTCTCTTTTTTATTTTTCTTATGAGTAGATTTGTGAAGTAAGAGAAAGCTCATCTGGGTTCTCCTCTCTCACACCCTATTAGTTAGGATACAGCTGCTATAACAAACACATCCAGAACCCAGTAGCTGAGTTAGAACAGACCTGAGAGGGGTTCAAGGAGGTTATACGGTTTTACTTTAAGAAGGCATCCAGGGGGTGCCTGGGTGGTTCAGGCGGTTGAGCCCGACTTCAGCTCAGGTCATGATCTCACAGCTGGTTTGACGAGTTCAAGCTTTGCGTAGGGCTCTATGCTGACATCTCCAAGCCTGGAGCCTGCTTCAGATTCTCCTTCTCTCTCTGCCCCTCCCCCGCTCATGCTCTGTCTCTCTCTGTCTCAAAAATAAATAAACATCAAAAAAAATTTTAAAGAAGTCATCCAAAACCCCAGATTTCTTCCACCATTGTGTTCCACCATCACTTGGGAGATGTCAACAAAGCTGGCTGTTATGAACAGAATTGTGTCCCTCTCCAAGTTTGTACGTTGAAGCACTAATCCCAAATGTGACTGTATCTGTAGACAGGGCCCAGAAAGAGGTAATAAAGATTAAATATGTTCATAAGAATGGGACCTTGATCCCACAGGACTGGTGACTTTATAAAAAGAGTAGGAGACAACAGAGATCTCTCTCCGTGTGAGCACAGAGGAAGGGTCCTGTGAGGACACAGTGAGAAGGCACCATCTACAAGCCAGGAGAAAGACCTCACCAGAAACCAAATGGATGACACCTACATTTTGTGTTTCTTGCTTCCAGAGCTGGGAGAAAATACATTTCTGTGATGTAAGCCACTCGCTTTGTGGTATTTTGTTAGTGGCAGCCCTAGCAGACTAATACTCTGGATTAATAGCACCATGTCCTCATTCTTGCGCACAGGAGTATGGAAACAGACAGTGGAAAATAGACGACTTCCTTTTAAGGATATAATATAGAAATGGCAAATATTATCTCTGCTAACTTCTCCTTGTCCAGAACTTAGACATATGGGGATGCCTAACCATAAGCAAGGTGAAAAAACATCTAGTGGGTTGCCATGACTCCTGCTAAAACTCAGTGTGTGTGTGTGTGTGTGTGTGTGTGTGTGTGTGTGTGTGTGTTTAACTAAATGGCAGAGGAGAGAAATGTACAGTGGGGATGTATGAGTCTCTACAAAAAACAATCTTCCTCCCAGTTTTAGCATCTCTTTCTAGGTGCCTCTTGGTTACTTAACAGCTTACCAACAAATGACTTTGTAGAACTGGCCTGTGGATGTGTGGACATTACCCTACATTTTGAACTTTGATATTTGGTCCAGCTCTTCAAAGTCATTTGCATTTTTAAAAATACATACACACAAAATCAAAGTCATCTGCAATTGTTTCATTCCTCAGTTCTATCTTCTTTGAGAGTAATTATCTTACTAATTTATACTAAAATATTAATGGATGATAAATTAGTGACCACTGGGTAGTAATATGCCCAAATAACTCCTTTTCTTTTTAATATAAACATATAGGAATTGCTAAATCTAAATTGGTGAGAATTCAACATATAAAATTTCAGATCCTCATGCAGACAGATAAGGAAGGAATTTAGGGACAGTTCTCTTTTCAGTCTCACTGAGATACTGCAGAAGTAGTTGTCTGTGCTTAGGATTTAGTCCCTAGCTAAAGATAAAGCAGTGACTACATTATCTTAAAGTCTTATTATTTTTTAGCCAATTGTCTCCTGTCCCCCTATTTGTTCTTTTGAGAGGATTTTTTCCTGCATAGTTGTACCTATCCTACATTCAGAAAGACTCCATCACATCAACATATGGTACAGAGATGGCAAAGAATTGCATGCTCTAAGGAGAGATCTAAGAGGATCTTATGGCCTGGCTGAAGTGTGTGCCAAGATATGTCGGCTATGTACTATGCCAAGGCACTGGGAATACACAGAGCCATGAGCAAGACAGAGCTGGACCCCGTCCTCATGGTGCTTAGAGATTTGCAAGACTATAATGACGGGATAGTTGTGTCTCTGCATACAGAAGAAACTAACTCCTGTCTCTAGCAGGTTGTGCTATTGAGCAGTAAAGGGGGAGAACTCAGAACACTACGCGTGCTTTCTCTATCTCTATGCCTATATTCTTCCCCTTTACAGGCTGCTTTCTGTATACTGTTGGTGACTGTACCAAGGTCCAGTGGGACCACTAGCAACACTGCCCTGATCTCAGATACCCTCAGACTGTGCTGGCGCCCTGCCAGTCTGTCATGCTTTGTGACTCTTTTGTAGTCACTGTGCTCCTGGTGGACAAGTGAAAACATCTAGCACGTAGCAGATGTGAATGAGGAGAGGATCTTCAGACCCAATAATCTTTAATTAAAAGTGTAACACTCTCTAGGTTTACGTCTCAGGACCACATAACACAGAAAATATTTTGATAATGAAATTCAGCTGGTACTTTCTTTCTATAATGGCTCTTCTTGGATAGAAGCCAAATGGATTAAAGTTGTACCAAATTTGATCCTGAACCAGGAGGTATTATCATTAAGCTTTAATATATACAATTCAGCTTATGCATTTCTACCAGGAGAGCCAAAATTAATTTAATTTTATGAGGGTCAAGGGACAATTACAGTTGTGTGTGTGTGTGTGTGTGAGAGAGAGAGAGAGAGAGGGCGGGGGGGCTCAGGATGGGGGTTCAGCTTCCCTGTCATCAAGCATGTCACCAGTGATCATGTTCAGGTTTCCTAATCCAGTGAGAAGAGGAACAGGAAGTAATTCTGCAGGAACGTGTTACTGAAGGCACAGGACAACGGGGCTGTACCAAAGCTCCTCATTCGAACTCTCTGACAATAGACTAGCCTGGAGGCCAGCAAACTTTTTCTGTAAATGGCCAAACAATAAATATTTTAGGTTTTGTGCACCCTAAGATCTCCATTAAGATCAACTCTCCATCTGTAATGAGAAGACAGTTACGGACAAAACGTGAATGAATGGATGACTGGATATGTGCCAATAACACTGTATTTATGTACATGGGTATTTGAATTTTATGTAATGATCATATGTCATAAAATATTATCCTTCTTTTGATTTTTGTTTGCAACCACTTACAAATGTGAAAACTACCTTTGCACACAGGGCAAAGCCAACCCTTGGCCTGGTTTCTTCCTCATTCAAAAAGAAATTACTGCATGACCCCACGTACCAGGCACTGTTCTCAGAGCTAGGAACCCTGCAGTGAACAAACAGAAAAACCTCCTTGTTTGCACAGAGCTCACATTCTACATTGGTCCCGTCATGGCTTTTCATCCAGGAAAGAGTCACTCTACCGATGATGGGTGTAATTTCACGATCCTGTTACAAAACTATGTTCACAGGCTCATGGGACCATAAGAAAGTGAAGTTAGCCTTCTGCAAGTTCAATCACAAGCAGGTTCTTCGTACCCACCTCTACGTAACCCTTCTTGCATTATATTACGTCTCATTTATTCCTCAGCCCTAGCACAGTGCCTGGGACAGAGAGACTTTGGGTACCACATGTAAATGAATCTAACATGCTACTAGCATTGTTTTACATACTAAAGAAAAACTGCTGCCAATTAACCAAAATATGGTCATCATTGTGAGAGGCACCCACATTGCAGAGATATTAAAATGTGAAAAAAAGAAATGTGAGGCTTCCAGACTCTATGAAAGAGGGCATGTGTTTCCTAAGGAAATTGTTCACCCTCCCAATTCATTCTAAAAATGTATAGTCCTAATTTATAATGAGGCACTGGAAGAGTCAAAATCGTAACTAAGGGCTGTGTGAAAATGGTCACGTGACAGTGGCCTGCCTGCTTTCCTGTGACTCTGTTGAGTTTGTGTGCTAAAGATGCTCCCTCCCTCATAAAAGGCCTCGCTTGCTTTCCTGAAGGTTCTGAGGCTGCCTCACATGTAGCCTTGCCTCCTTCTTGCCAGTCTGGTGGTGAGTGGTGCAGAAACATTTTAATTAATGGTGAACTTCTCAAAGTTGAAGTGCAAACAATTATAGCTCAATTTTACTTTCGGCCTCATTTTCGCCATTTCCATTCTCTCCTCCCTCCCTATTAGATGACTCGGTTTCACAGTCTGTAAAGCTGGCTAATGGCTCTGCTAGCAAAAGAGAAAGCATTGTTTCTCTCTCCTGCAATTAAAAGCTGCAGAGAGACAAAGACAGAACTCTCATGCTCAACATCTCTAGAGGAGTCCTTCCAGAAGGTAGATGCCTCACTGTTCTCTAGCTGGGAAAAGATTTCTTTTTCCTAGAAAGGATCACGTCTTTACCATAACAACTGTTTGCACACAAGACTCAAAGAAAAGTTCATAGCACACATCCCAAGTACATCTGATATGTAAGTGAAGTGATCTGTAGCACTGCTAATTAGACCTAAATTCTTGATTTACTATTTATAAAACAAAATTGATTATTACTTCATCAACAACATTTAAAGCATCATTAAGAGAGGTCTGCTCCAGCAGCCTCAGGTTAAATTTTTTAACAAGCACTTTAGTTGCTAATCTGTGTTATTGCCAACATATGTAAACTTCCTAATGCTAATTGCATTCAGCTGTGAATCAAACAATGTCTAATTCTCTTCAGGATTAATTATGCACATGTGCCGCCTGCATTCCTAAACATGGTTCTCATAAATAATAAGAGATATATCTAAGCAGATGGGATTTTTCCAACTAAATGATCTGTTTATCATGAATAAAACAAATGACACATTCTAGACTTCAAATGCAGAGTCACTGCAACTTCACATATTTTTAGCATTAATAATTACCCCAAAAATTGTTTGTGTGAACACAGTTTTGAACAATTGAGCAGCAAACCATGTTTGCTCACATGCTATATTTATCTCTTACAACATTAAAAAAAATTTCGAACTGAGAACTGGGAACAGTGCAGTTATTTTCATGCACTGACTGGGTAAAGATAATTGTACACTGTAAAGATTCAAATTCCATGATCCCCAGGGAGTTATGTTTAAATGGACTTTGTAATTAAACTGATGAAATGCTATACTGTCTTCTTACTTTATAGAACAGAGCGTGTTGTGGGCATCTTTTCTAGCATTGCAATTCTAGAATCATTTCAATAGTCCCATTCAATTCTTTGTTCCTGCAACAAAGATAATTGTGAAAGAAAATGTACTTGTATAAAAAAGAAAAGAAACATAGGGAAATGTATTGAATTGTTAGTAATCTATTCTATTTCCATGGGGTTTTGTTCAACTGGATAGTGCACCCATAGTATATTCATAGTAATACGAACAAACGTTGAACCGGCATGCCTCAGCATTCCAGAAAAAGTAAAAATAGTTTCCTCTGATGAGGGAAATCTGTAACAGCTTCTTCTAAGTAGCACTGAAAACTTAATACCAACTCTACTGCTTTCTCCCTTCCTCTCTCTCCTTTTTATCCCACAGTGACCAAAAATTTATCTTGTCCGTGACCATTTTTCTCGGATTTTACTGGGTAGCTAAGGAAGTTAATAAATTATTTAAACCATGGCTCTAAAGATAACATAAGTGTACATAAGCCTTAAAAAACAAGACCTGAGTTTGAATCCTGTCTACTACTTAATAGCACTGTGAACTTACAAGTTGCTTAACCTCATCATGGAATGTATTTTCTTCACCTCTTAAGAGATGCCAACACTTCCTTTACAGGTCTTGTGAGGATTTATAGAGACCTTCACAGTTCCTAAGCATAGCTGGTAGAAGATGCTTAGATAATAAGAATTCTTTACCCCTCTTTTCTTTCCAACATACCATTTACCTCTTAGCATTCACACGCAGAACCTTAACAAAAAAGGGATATATGGAACTTTCAGTGGGAACTAGAATTAGCAGCAGCAGGCTTTTCTGGAACTTATCATCTCAACCAAGTCTATCATTTACCCTTGGCCTATAAAAAAAAAAAACAAAACCCTTCCTTGACCTAAATTATATCATTTTTACTTAGCTTAATCACAGTACGTCCACTGTTTAAAAGCACAGACTTTGTGATTATACCAGTGAAATAATATAACCGTGCCATGGTTTTCACAGGAACGCTTAAAAAC
Organism: Crocuta crocuta; assembly: GCF_008692635.1. Classification (NCBI taxonomy): domain Eukaryota; kingdom Metazoa; phylum Chordata; class Mammalia; order Carnivora; family Hyaenidae; genus Crocuta; species Crocuta crocuta. The sequence continues at coordinate 2,100,239 of NW_027528851.1, read as the reverse complement.
ATGACCTATGTCATGTAGTAATAAATTAAAACCTTGGATCGAATATTAATTTAAGCTGGCAAAGCTGCTAACATAGGTTACTGGACTGCAGCAATGACTGTTTCAAGCTCTCACAATCACAGATTTTCAGTGAAACAATTAGCCAAAGCCCACCCTTAAGGTTTTAGGAAGATGTCCTAGAATTCCAGGCTGGTTAGGAGGTGATGGTGTGAATGTGGTTAATGGCAGACAAAGAATGTAGAGGGAAGTATTCTCTGGCACAAACTGCTTTGTCTCAAACATTTCACTGGGGGACATTCTTGCCTCTCCAAATTACATCCCTCAAACCACACTGGAACTACTACCTCTCACCTCCATCCTCCAAGTGACAGGCCGTTTTTTTGCCCTCCTTCAACATTTGACTCATCAATATTAAGTGGAAATTGTTCAGATTCTTCAAGTATCAGAAAAAGATTTTTTCTTCTTTAATCAAATGTTCAGATTGAATATTCAGATACTCACTAGAAGATCAGAACTAAAAACGATGCAAAAAATAAAACAAAATAAACAAAAATCTGGATCAGTTCTATCAATAAATTCCTTTGCCTGCTGCTACTTGCAGTACAATTATTATTTCTGTTACATGATAACTGAGGCATTTCTGATATAGAGATATTAAAAGGAAGTGCAATTCTAGCCAGCAGCTGCATTTCCCAAGTCAGGAAAGTAGATATTTCAGACAGTTTCCCATCAAGTCAAAATTAAAATGGTTATTGAGCCTCACTCTGCCTTAGTCTCCTCATCTGTAAAGTGGAGACAAAACTAGTAAATGTGTTATTAGATGATGTAGAGGATAAATAAAATAGTATTTGTAAAATGTTAGAACAGTGTCTAGCAATAAGTACTTAATAATTGTTTTCTTATATTAGTATCATTAATAACTTAAAATTCAACCAATCCACATCCTCCAATACACTTTTGACCTTAATATGACTTTCTTACTAATCATGGATGTGAGTTAATAATCTAAGAAGTAAACAAAAAGCCTATATGTCCTTAAAATTGAAAAACATCCAAAAATACAAAAGGAAGAAAAGGATTAAAACACTGGATTAATGTAGGAAATGGTGCTACTGGAGACTGGTGGCTACACAATATATCTGCCCCAGGCACTGAGCCCGAGGGCTTTTTTATGGTTTTTTTTTTTCCCACCCCTTCACGTTTCTCTGGGCTTATGCCCACATGTAAATGCAAGCATCACTCCATTCTCCTCCCCATTAGTGTCTTTCCAGACTTGATAAGGATATTCATGCTGTTCCCGAGGGTTTAATAATTGCCAAAAGATGCATTAAATGATAACGCTGATTGTGAAGTACTTTAAGTCACTAAATTCTCTTTTTAACAATTAATTTCATATCCTTCCAAAAACAATTTTAACTGCTTGGCACAGAGCATATGGTACTTAATATTATACTGACATTTAAACAAGTCTAAATTTGCTAGTTTCATTAACTAGCTTTACACTAAAATTTATTTGATTTCTAAAATGTACGTTTGGCAACGAGCACGCTGTCTTATGCAATATGAAGGGCACCATGGGTAGTAGGCTGTAGTCCAAACATATTTGATATCTTGCTAATGGAAGTTAGAGAAATTTCCCCCATTTAGTATCAAAATTTTAAGTCTGGGACTTGAAAGTGAAGTGAACTTAGATGAATAAACAAGCTAATTTCTATGTAGTTTATTTGAAATATAAAAAAGAAAAGCAAATAAAATAGCCTGTGTACCTCTAGCTTTAACTATCAAAAATATTCCCCCATTGCTCATAGATATTACTAAACTTTTATATGAGAGGTCCTAGCTTAAAAATAACAGGGCTAAAATGAAACAAAGAAAATTATTATCAGTGTTGAGTCACCAAATAGATACATATTTTCCTTTATCTTCATAAACGGATTGTACCCTACAATTTGTAAGGTTCCTTCTGGTTTAGAGTTACATGGTTCCTATTTCTTCTAAGAGCTTCAATTTATTTTGGTGAGTATTTAGAATAACTAATTATTATAACTATTCTAAATAATCAGAAAGATGAAAAAGTATTAATTTTCAATATTAATTAATTAATATAATATACGCTGATATTCCAAATTGGTGGGAAAACAGACTAATTGATTAAATTTTGAGAAAATATAGGTTAGGTACCAAAATATATTTTACAATGCTTAAAAGTAAATGTAAAACAAGTCATAAAATAGTTAAAGTATAGAGCAAAATTCAGATAATACAGGGGAGGGAAGGTTTTGCCAAGCCCAATTCCAAAGGCAAAAATAACTAAAAGACCTTTATGTAGATCACTCCAGAAAAGTGAAAGGTTTCTATTGTCAAGTACCATAAATGACCTAGAGAAAAAAAAACTTATTGGCAAAAGGTTATAATCCAATAAACAATATTTATAAGTCAATCCAAAGAGATAAGGCAAAGGCCCTGAGAGAAAACTTAAGCAAAAGATACAGACAAGTAATTAGTAAGAAAATGGATTTTTAAAGGAAAAACAAAATTCATATAGCAATTTTCAAAATAGAAAAATGAAAAACTTAGTATTCAATGTTATTAAGATATGAAAAAATGGGCATCCTTTTATGTTATTTTTCTCAGTAGAAGTAATATTATTTAGGGGGGCCTCAGGGGCTCATTCAGTTAGGCATCCAAGTCTTGGTTTTGGCTCAGGTCATGATCTCACAACTTTGTTGAGTTTGAGCCACGTGTCGACCATGTGTGCTGACAGTGTGGAGCCTGCTTGGGATTCTCTCTCCTCACCCACCCCCACATGCACTGTCTCTGTTTCTCTCAAAATAAATAAATAAATAAACTTAAAAACATTTTTTAAAGTAATATTATTTGTACACTATTTGATTATAAATATCAATAACCTTTAAAATTTCCAGAATAAAAATGACAGTGAGGAGCTGTTCCAGATTAAAGAAGACTAAATCAATGAACACAACGTGAATCCTAGATTGGATTCTGGGGTGGGGAGGTGGGAGAGGGGTTTGAGAAACTCTAAAGAACATTGCTGGGCAGTCGACATTTAAACATGGATTGTGTAATAGATAATAGTAGTGCACCAGTAGTAATTCCCTGATTCTGATAGTTTTATTGTGATGTGTAGTAGAACATGCTTGCTCTAAGCAAAGCATGCTGAAATATTGAATGGTAAAGAGGCAGGATTTTATCAACTTAAACTCAAGTGGTGTGTGTGTGTGAGAGAGCAACAGAGAGAGACAGAGAGAGAGGGAGGGAGGGAGAGGGGAGGGAGAGAGAGAGAGATTGAAAATAAAGAATAATAAGACCAATAGGGCACAGGGGAAAATGGATGACTCTAGGTAAAGAATATAAAGGGGTTCCTTGTATGATTCCTACAAATTTTTGTAAGTTTGTACTGTTGAAATTGAAACTTAACAAAACAAAAGAACATTAAAACGTATATACCCAATGAACCAATAATTTTACTATTTCACTTTAGGAATTTCTCTGAATGAAATAATCATGGATTTGCAGTAAGGGTATTTATTCATCACCATGTTATTTGTAATAACAATAATTAGAAACTAAATGAATGCTCAACAAATTCATTAGAAGTATTCACTATAGGGTAGAATTCCATACAGTCATCAAAACCCTGTTTAGAGTAGTTTTTGTTAATGTGGGAAGGTATCTGTGAAATGACGTTAATTTTAAAACATAAGATATTAAAAATTAAACACAATAGTTTTCCTTTTAAAATGAATACATGAAAATTGGTAGGTATACTAATGGTATGCAAATGGTTGATTTCCATTAAGGTCTTTTTGGGGAAGTTTATATTCATTCTGAAAAATCAAACAATGACAGAGATGAAAGAAGAGATACCACTGAAGTGACTGTCTAGGATTTATTTCATTTTGCAAGTGTTTTGTTTTTCATCACAAGGCTGCATTATGACTTCCATTGCACCCTAAGAAATTTTGTCTTTCTGGGTCCCTTCCTCCATAAAAACATCACATAAAAATTATATTTTATAATTGTGTTTGTATAAAGCAGAATGTACTAAGGTCACACATGAAAACATCTACTTCTATGTAAAAGTTTATTTTTTAATTCTTATTTTAAAAGACGTTGAAACGATTTCACGGGCTCCTTAAAATATTGTGGGTTCTAGCCACTTTCTATTCTAATGAATGAGTTGGCCCCAATTCACCTGCTTTACTTGGTGTATCTGTCATCTAGGGATGTGTTTCTCAAATTTTAATGTGCATGAAAATCAGAGAAATATGGCTAAGACACAGATTCTGATTCAGTAAGTATGGGGTAGGTCATGAGATTCTGTATTTCTGGCAAGTTCTCAGGTATTGCTAATGCTGCTGGTCTGTGGACCACACTTAGAGTAGCAAGGAGCTAATAATTAGTTACAGTCACCATGCTCCATGGCCAGGACCTCCATATGTCCATATACTGTTCTTCAGCATTTATGCTTTCTTCAGGTGCTGCCTGCAACCATTGGTCATATTTTTTCTCAGGCATGTGAGAACAACCTACTGTCTGCTTCACACACTATATTTACCTAAGGACAGAATCGTACCCAGACCCATACTTGTATCTGAATCTTTATCTGGAAGAAAATATGCCAATAGATAATCAGAAATCATTTATTTATGGCAGAAAGCTAGATGTTTCATGTTATCTGTGTACTTTACTGTTGACCAACTCTCTTCATTGAGTACATGTCCATTTTCCAAATAAAATATTGTATATCATAAATAGTTAGAAATATATACTAAAAACATATCCAAGAAAAGAAAGCAATATACATTGGTCTAGTCATGATAAACAAAATCATTTTGGTGACCTTGGTTGGAAAAAAATGAGGAAAATGAAATCTGGCTATTAAGGAAGTAAAACAATATTTTAATATGCAAGTATACATAATGGAACTCACAGTTTTGTATTTATTACTACAACGAAAGCCAATTAAGTTTTAATAACATATTCTTTTAGTAGACTGTGTGATTCTCCAGATTACATGATTTGTCTTTTCACCTTTTGTGACTAATACATTCTAAACACTTAGTATGTAATTGCTAGGTCTTGCTTTTTAGTGAGTGAATAAATATATAAAAAGTGTATTTACTTTAATATTTTTGGCAATGACCAACATAATCAATAATGGGCAAATCCATTAAAATGGCTAAAAATTCAGGGCCTATTACTCAGGTTGTTAGCATAACTTGAAAGACACCTACCATACTATTCAGTCCAACTTTTAAATATCATTGGCACTTAAACTTTAAAAAATTTGTCTTTGGGGATCTATAACACTACCCCAAAGTTTACTTTTACAATTTTTTTTAAAAAGTTAAAACATTGCTCATGAAATATGTTCAATTTATCTGAATAACATAAAATAGTATTACTTCACTTTTTCCATGAAATCTCAATGGACATTCTTTTTATCACCTCAATTTATTATAAAGTGGTGATTTTTTCTTCAAAACTCATATTTTAACTTATAGTATGTGAATATTGTTTTCTAAGTCTTTGTCTGATCATCCATCAGGCTTTGATAGTTATAAATGCCAGCTGAAATCCAAATGATTTGAACAGAAAAGAAAATAAAAATCCATAGTTTGAGATTGAACAAATATATTTTGCTTGGCAGTCAAGATCTCATATAACTGAATAATACAGTATGTCATTGCAACATAACAAATACAGTATATATGTGTGTATATATATATATATAATCTTTGAAGTTTTAATGTTCTCTTTGTGCTATACCTTTTAAAATTTTATTTATAACCAGTATATGACATATAAACAATGGAAAGCTTTCAAAGTTGAGTTCATTACAGGTATTACATGCACCCGTAATTATACCTTTCTCCATTCACTTGAGGTGACCGGTTATTTGGCACTTTTTGGATGGAAATATTCTTATTCAATTCATGGAATGTTTTCAACTATATTAGTGCAGTATGTAGTAACTGCCTTATCCAGACATATAATTCTTACAGAAATACTGGAATGGAACTCCATGAAATTAATATTCTGTGTTTCCCCTGCAGACCCTTAGAAAGAGGAATTTTATATGATTTTTGCAGAAACCTGATATAAGCCTGTATAACTTAAGGATCACATTCAGGTTATTTCCCATAATTACTTAGCACTAGGCCAACACCCTGTATACAATGCCATATTTATTTTAGGTGAACTATAGTTTTGAGTCTTTATAATTTCTTTGCGTAATGTGTATATTTAGAAAATATATACATACGGTTGACAGACATTATAACTATCCCTGCTATACAATATAGCCATTGAGCCTTTGTCTCTGAATCATATAAACATAATCTTATGAACTGTTTTAAACTTCAGGAAATAGATTACTTTATCCCATATTTCAAATTAAAAAATTTTTATGGCAATATGTATATATACAATATTTACACATGTTAAAAAGATTCATAATTGCCTATGTAAGTCTGTCTAAATTAATTTATTCATGCATTTCCCCTGAAAGGCTTCATGACTGGTCCTTTGGTGGTGAGAAACATGATGTCATGGAGACCCAGTGACCTAACTACCAAGAACAAAATCACTTTTATAAAATTAAATCATTTAGGGATACAGTGATATTTTTAAGTATGTAAATGTTTGAAATATATAAGAAGTACATGAAACATGTATGTGAGTTATGAGACACAGAAGAAAAGATTCCCATGATTCTACCACCCAGCCTAAAAACTAGAATATTATTAATGGTGTTTCATCTACTCCTATGTTCCTATTCCTTTTCCTCCCCCAAAAGTAATCACTATACTGAATTTTGTGTTTATCTCATCTTTTTAAAAATGGTTTCATCACAACAAAATGTGTTACTTAGATTTGGTTGCTTTTCAATTTTACAAAAACGATATACTACATGATCATTAGTTTTCAATGATACATAGTAGGAACTGGCAACCTATGGCCATGGGCCAAATCTGACCCTGAGTCAAATGTTGTGTTTTATGCAAGGTTCAGCTATTCCACAGTGGGAAGAAGACTTGGCAGAATATCTAGTGTGCCCTGTTGTCTGATACAGAACTTCCAATAATTACTTAAATTAGGAGAAATTGGTAATTTGAAAATTGTATCATAAATCTCTAAAGGACTAAAAATTCCTTCTAAATTCTAAAGGACTAAAATCAAATTGTTTCAAACATATCATCTTAGTCAGCTAGAGCTGTATTGACCAAATGCAAAAAGACTACTTGGCTTAAACAGCAGGTATTTATTATCTTATACTTTTGGAGGCTATAAATCCAAGGTCAAGGTGCCAGCATGGTTGGTTTCTGTTAGAGGCTCTCTTCCTGGCTTGTAGATACTTGCTTTGTTACTGTGTGCTCACATGGTGGCAGAACAGAGAGGGAGGAAAGAAAGGACAGAGGAAGAGGGAGAGAGAAGGAGAGAGGAGAGAAGGAGGGAGGGAGAGATGGAGAGGGTAGGAGGGAGAGAGAGAGGGTGTGAGCTCTGTGTCCCTTCATATAAGGCCACTAATCCTATCATGAGGGCCCCAGCCTCAAGAAATCATGGAAATTTAGTTACTTCCCAAAGGCCTCATTTCTAAAGCACATAACATTTGGGGGTTAGGGCTTCAATATATGAAGTTGGGACAATATAATTCAGTCAATAGCACATTTGAATTTCATATTTTAAATTACACACATATATATACACATATAATTCTCTCTATATATATGTAATACTATATATATATGTAATTATATACGTGATAATTGACCAAACAATGCAATGTATCTGAGCTTCTGTGAACATTCAGAACCGCAAATAAATGTATCCTACTTCATTGAAGCATTTTTTACAATATTTAAGTCATGACTGACTCTGCTATGGTTGAGCAAATGCAATCTTTAAAATACATCTATTGGTGTTCTTATTTTTGTTTCATGTAAAAGGAGAACCAGTTATGCTCAGGATCACATAGTTTTGTTATGAGTAACATAACCTAACTCCCCTCACCCTTTTTATCACTCCATTCCTCACCTTCTCTACTAAGTACTTAAGATTTCCTAAAATAACAACTCTTCTCTGAAACACCCTCTAAATTCATAAATCCTTTCCTCTGCTCATTTAGTTTCTTTTGACCAACTCATTCATTTCACAGAATATACTCCAGAAACACGGAAAGGTGTATGTTGTATAAACATGTTTTATTTGCATTTTTCAACTATAAATTCACCTTGTTATCTTTCTCCAATATGCAATTTAATTGATTAATTGATGGGCCTCACTCCTAGAGTTCCTTATGGAGAATGTCTGAGGTGGAACCTAAAAATTTGTATTTCGAATAAGTTCCCAGGTGATGCTAATGTTGCTGGTCTGGAGACCACACTTTAAGAACTACTAATTAAAACATTTTTAGCCATTCCGAAGTCCAAGTGATGTCCTTGGAATAATCCAGGTCATGGAATGCTAAACCAGATTATTTTGATTGGGATGGAGATTTATGCCAGCAGGCCATATTGAAACATTTTAAGGAAGTCATGGATAATACACCTCTAGATTTATTATAAAGATATTGGTAGTTCACGGTATGAGTTAATTGACTTCTTTTATACCTTGGGACATTGTTCACTATACTACATGGGTTTTTTTTTTTCTCTGTATGTTAAAACCTAGGGTAGAAATTTCATCAGGACTCAATGACTTGTCATGCCTATTTTCATTTCTGAATTGTGGTTAAGTAACTGACTCTATCTTTGGGTTGATTCTTAGGAAGCTTGGAGGCAAATCTGTAACCAATTTCTAATAAGTTATGTGAGGAAAAAAGTATTTGTGTATTAATTTTATATTTGACTTTTTTTTAATGTTTTATTTATTTCTAGGAGAGAGAGAGAGAGACAGCGTGAGCAGGGAAGGGTCAGAGAGAGAGGGAGTCACAGACTCCAAAACAGGCTCCAGACTCTGAGCTGGCAGTCAGCACAGAGCCCGATGTGGGGCTCGAACCCACGAACTGTGAGATCATGACCTAAGCGAAAGTCGGACGCTTAACCGACTAAGCCACACAGGTGCCCGTATATTTAACTTTATCTTCTATTATTTATCCTGATTTTTCCTACCATCCTATCAACTTCCTCTTATTTTTATATTTTTCTTTTTAGTGTCTTTAGAGGTTGCTTGTTTTGGAAGACAGTGATGGTATAGACTATGAAATTAGTGACTAGCACAGCAATCAAACAGATACATAAATGCATGACAACACTGATGATGTCAAAATTAGTAAGATGAGGTCCAAATAAATTCCACTGAGTATAACATAGACATTTTGAGGATCTAATATATTTTCCCTGTAGTATTACACTTATTGCTTGGTTATATTCCCACTTATTCTTTAACAGGGAGTTTTGCAGTATTTCATTGCTAATTGAGGTTTACCATGAGTTTCACAGAGCATAATCTATGATTGTTTTACATGAGAACATTGCCTACTGGGTCCAGGATACTCTCTTTTGCAAAGAAATGTGGGAGACTACCTCATAAATATAAGTGATCTGTTTCTTGTTATACATCTGGAATGTTGTATTTATTGTAGTACAGAAAACGAAAGAAATGGTGGGGCACTAATTCATGGTAGATTATTTTTACTTGTTCAAGTATACTGTGTTTAATTAGCAGAGGGAAATATTGCCAAAGCAAATGAGGAGGGGGTTGTTTTCTGTTGTTGTTGTTCAAGGTCTTTGTGCTCACGTGTCAGTGAAATATTCCCCATACATTGCTGCAATCTTGTTGATTCTTTTAAACAAACACTGAGTCAGACAGAGGGAAATCATTTCCACATTTCATGCAGAAAATACATATGTTTTCTATCAGAAATTTTGGGAGATTTTTTTTGTTTAATTGAGGAGATTAATTTACTAGCATGTTTCATGTTTCTCTACCCAGTAATTTGTTTTTAATTACATATGAATACCATATGTAGTTCATTGACACTCTTTATTAATTCTTGAAAGTAAATTTACTCGCCACTCATGTCACTTGTATCATGGGGTGTGTGTTCCTTGTTAAGTGATTTCTTTGTAATTTCTAAATAATTAGCTAATTAAGGGCACGATCCTAGGGTTCTTATGCAGGGATAACACCCACTGGCTTGAAGACAGCGGGATTTGCTTTTATTGTGGATCACAGTGCTGAGTGTCCTTATCATGTTGTTTTTTCTAATTACAGTCAGATTCACATTTGCAAATGTTCACCTGTGAAAATAAACTTGTCGAACAAGCTTCTGGGTTTCTGTACTGTGAAGGTGGCTAAGTCACTGATGGTAGGGCGAGGGTATCTCAGTGGATTCCAGTTGGCTCCACTGGTAAACAGCACTGCACCTACAGCTCTGGTCAGCCAGCTGCCTTGCAAACATCTGTAGCTGATCACAGGAGCAGCATTAAATCAGACCAAACATCCTAGCCCAGGGATGCTAACCTTACTACTGCTAATAAAAATGATAATGATAATAATAGCTTATACTTTTCTAACACTTACTATATGCCAGACACGGTTACACACACTATATATAACTCAGTTAATAGTCACAAAACACTGTTGAAGTTTGTATATATCCTTATAATAGAGGGTTAATAAGATCATCGTTCTATTTAAAGGACATCACAGTTCTGCAAATAAGAGAGAAGTATTTAAATGCACTAGAAATACCAATGTTGAAGACTGACATGCCCAAGTGTGTTTGATTCTGACCTGTTCTTTGACATAGAATTTGAAAAGGAATGGTAGGATTTCTTCATCTGTCATAATTTATTTCATTAAGTGGTGAGATTTTAGTAGGAAGGACACCTAATGCTGCATTGTGCAGAGTGAAGCAACTGTCCATTCAGGATAATGTGAGAATTTTCCCCTTGTGCAGTTGGGCTGATACGGAAGATGGGATTCTCTGTGTTTTTTCCCTGTGTACTTAAAGTGGAAAAGATCCACTGGGCTATTTAACTTTTTATCCCATATGTTATATTCCTTCCATCATTTACTGAATTCTAGTCATTGCTGCTTCTCATTTAAATCAATATGTTAATATGTGAGCAGCTTTACCCTGTGTCTGGCCTTGCCTCCTTTCCTCTTACTCTGTAAGAGGAATCTTCCAACAGCACTTTTCTGAGCAAACAGCCTCCTTATAGAAGAACCACAGGTAAGCCCCATAGTTTACAAGGAGAGACCCCATGCATTGCCGAGACACTATAATACCTTCACAGCATGGTTTTTACCCAGCTGCATGAATCACTTCTTGGCTTTTTGGCTAAGGTCAAGTGTAGTACCCAGATGCATAATTTTTATTTCCCACTACTAACCTTTTCACACTTCCCTACTTGTACAGTGCTGCCCTTCCAGACATCTACACTGGACTGTACGGAATTCACTGAATATGACTAGGCTAGCCACGCCTTTCACTTTGCTTCTGCTCTTATTTCCTCCTCTTCCTCCCATTAATATATAGTGAAATGCTATAAACTCCATGTCTAAATATCACCACCTCCTCCAGGAAGTCCTTCCTGAATACCAGCTTTAGTAAAACTCTTATTGCTCTGTGCTTCCATTGCTCTGAGCTTCACTTCACTTATCCCTGTACATTTTCTGGTCTGTGACATATTTATTTTTTTACATCAATGACTCACCATCAGGTTAGGAATTCTTTGAGAACAGAAATTGTGACCACCACCCACCTGTATGCACAAGTGCCTGTGCTTAGCCTAGAGTCACTCCCTATCGAATGGAGACCTCCGGGCCATGTGTGGGCTAGCAGGGTTGTTGTCTTCCATGGAGAAGTGTCTTTATTTTATCTTTCTATATCTTTTATCTTTTAATTCCCCTGTTTTTTTTAACTTATAAGCAATGCGTAAGTAGTATATTCGTAGTAATGTATTATTCTGCTTTTACATAACAGCCATCCCTCAATAAAATGTAAACTTCTTAAACACAGAGTTCTTGTCTTTTTCATCACTTCTTTATTTTTGTGCACTCTGCATACCAGAGAGGCTCAGGAGTGCCTCCGGAGCCAGACTGTCTGGCTTCAAATCTCCATTCTGTTGTATCTAATGGTGTAACCTTCGGCCGGTGATTTAACCTCTCTGACCTTCACATGACATCTGCAAAATGAGGAAAGTGACCATATACACTTCATGGGGGTATCATGAGGCTTAAACACTAAGATGTGTACAACAGCTAGAGTAACACCTGGTCCAGAGAAAGCCCTTGATAAATGCCAGTTGTTTCTGTGGTGATGCCTTTCTTCTCTCTCCTGTACCTTAACAAGCTCCCACATATCATGCCTGGTCTCAGTTTCCTCATGGTCCAGAGGGAATAGACACTCCCTGAAGGCCTGACTAGAAGCTCCCGGAAGACAAATCCTGATCAGTTTTAGATGAAATGCATCTTGTGGTAAAGAGATTTCTTCGAGTGTTCAAAAGTGCATCTCCTTAGAATTATTTCTTTAACTACCTCTGTCCCATCTCACTATATCCCCCTGTGTTGCTTGGGCAAACTCTAAGCCTGAGCAAACAGGTAGGCCTTTCAAATTGTACCCTGAATGCACAACTAATCCAAAGCTAATGAAGTTCATTCAGATTAAAAGCACTTCATATGCCTACGACAGCTCTTTATATAATGCAGTTAGGGGTAGAAAATTCATGGTATTTCATGCCTACTTATATGCTTTTCATGTGAAAAGATACAGTATAATAAAAGTCGAGGATTACTCATGTTAATTTATTATATTTTGCTGATATAGTCACATCAAGGGCTTAAGAAATATACTTCTACAGTAGTACAAATGAGGGAAGGGTGGTTTAAGACATGGTGCATAAATGCTCTCCTTCTTGCCGCTTTTAATGACACTTCATTTAGAAATACACTCTCTTTCATATGGATACTATTTTAGAGGTAGACTTCTTTAGGAAAAGAAACTATAAAATGCATTGAGCTGATTGTTTAGCAAAAAAATTAAGAAAATTATCCTCATATAAATGTACTGAAATGTAACCAAAAAAAGGAAAGGTAGATGCCACAAAATTCTCTTCAGCATTAATTTTTAGAAGAAATCTATTGTACATACCAATTTAGTTTACTTAACACATTTTACATAATATGTAAATAAAAATAACTTTAATTTTAATTGGGTGGGTCTAATGTCTTTGAAATTATAATCGGAGCAACTTATATTTAAGTAAAACACAATTTGTGCTGTCTTTTCACCAAAAAAAAAGGATCTTGGAAATATTGTCTTTGATGTGAGTCAACAAATACTGGGCACCTATACACATAAAACACTAAGATGGGCTAGGGGTGGGGGTTGGAACAGAAGTCGGGAATTGGTAATCAAATTAGAAATTTTGTAAAATCATATATGCATGCCAACTTAAGTAACTGTAGAAATCAGTAGGTAATGCAGCCTAAATTAAGAGTGCAGATAATAAGTGCTAGAAGAATTCTGCAGAGAATAGTGCTGCAATGGGCTTGAAAACTTTGCCAGTCTTCAGAGAGAAGGTACTATTTCGGCTGACAGTCAGTTATATTTAATAAGCAAAGAAAAGGGAAAAGATATATCTGATCAAAGGGTTCAACGGGCAAAGGAAGTTACACTAGGAAACAAATGAACTTTAAGGTGCATGGGTCCCTCCCCAAAACTGTACTCTATGTTGTATTCATAATGTTTTCCCTCTCTCCATCCCTCCAGTCCTTTTAGAAGTAGACCACCCAAGTTGCATAAACTTTAGAGCCCACACAATCTCTACATTTATCTAATAAAGAACCAAAAAGTTGGCGGGGAAAAATGATATACTGATTTATTGTTAGGACAATAAGTGGACTGGCCTTCTAGTAAATAGAAGGTCTATATCAAAGTGGCCCAGGGCAAATACTGGAAGTGTAGTATTATAGACTGAATATTTGTTTATTTACCCTCAAAATTCTGATGTTGAAACTAATACTAATAATAGTATTTTGAGGTGAAGGCTTTGAGAAGTGATTAGGTGATGAGGGTGGAGCCCTCTTGAATGGAATTAGCGCCCTTACAGAAGAGATCATACAGAGCTCCCTTGCCCCTTGTACATGTGAGGATACAGTGAAAAGGAGGCCATCTGTGAAGGAGGAAATGGGCTCTCACCAGACACCCAAACTCTTGGGCCTTAAAATTGCTCTTTCCAACTTCAGAACTGTGAGGCATAAATTTCTCTTGTTCATAAACCATCCACTCTGTGGTATTCTGTTATAGCAGCCCTCATGGACTAAGGTAGATAGGTTAGAACCAGATTGCACAAGTCATTCCTTTTCACACTAAAGTACTAATTCACTTGAAAATTTATCCAATGTGCAATGGAAAATCACCAAAAGATTTAAGAGAATGAATATTAATTGAGCTCTGACAATATATATCAAAGACTAATCACCTAAAATCTCATATAGGCTGTGTCAAGGTGATAGTTAAGTAAACAGTGGTTGATGGGACTCTAAAATACATCCTTCTGACGCTGTCTATGTAACATCTTCTCCCTATCCATGCACCAGAGATGTATCTGACAGTGATAGCCAAAATAAGATGAGCCTGAGAAGAAGAATGAAGAAGGGAAAATGAGGAAGCAGAAGAACAGACAGCCATAGATGGGAATCTAAAGAATTGGGTGATATGAAGCACCAAAGCCTTTCCTATTGTTTGGAGAGCAATGAAATAGGCAAAAGAAATACAAACTTTTTAAAAAAATCATATTTTTTAGATGTAAAAGCCACTGTGTTAAAATCAGCCACATCATAGGGAAGAAAATTAAGTTTAAATCATAGTAATGCCTAAAATGTCTTCTTGACTTGCTAATGTTGTAACTACAGAAGATGTATGATGGGCTCTTCCTAACAACAGAATATTATCTCCAATTCTCATTAGGTATTTCTTGTAATTTACTTGTATTATAATTACTTTTGAACATGTTTTACTAAATTATAACTTCCTGGAGGGCAGAGTTTGCAGCTGCATTTAGCAGAAGTAAATGCATAGCTTTAAATGTTATTATTTACTTGTCAATATTAATAATACAATGTTAATAACTACTGAAAACACATACACCCTGGTGTGCATGGGCCTATCCCATTGTAGCCATTTTGATACCTAACAAATGGTTTTCTTTCTTTTTTTTTTTCATTTTTTAATATAAAGTTATTGAGGAAGAAGACAGTGTTTAGATTCAATCAACAGTCAGGTCAAGTGATGTTAGAGAAGAGAAGCATACTGGAGATGCTCGTGAGATGCCAGTTGGCAGTCAAATGACTTAGAGATCTCAAGTGGGACCACTGAAGCTCTGGGAAATTTTGTCAAAAAGAGTAACTCATGATCTTTAAGCAATTTCTTTGGTTTCCAATATCTCTTTCATTTGGTAGGAAGACTGATCTTTCTCATACTGAACATATTGCCCCTCTTTGGAATATTCTGCATTAGCTCCCCACAACTTAAATTCTAAAGAAGGAGTACAGTAATTAAATGTAAAGGTAGAGTCACACAAAACAGTTAAAATCACAGCTACATCACTAACTGACTGGTTTTAGGCAAGTTTTTTTTTAGTTTGTTTTTCTTTAAATAAGTCTCAGTTTCTCTGTCTTTACCTCACTTAAATGGTTATAATGAGAAGTTAATCAGATGAGTCAACCAATAGTTACTGTATGTTAGTATTTGTATCAGTAAACATTTTTCAGATAAACAGGCCAATAGAAGTAAAGAGGGGTGGGAGGGATGGAGAGAGAAAGAAAGAGAGAGAGGTAGAAAGAGAGGGGGGAGAGAGAAAGGGAGGAGAGAAAGAGAGGAAAAGGAAAGGAAGGAAGAAAGGAAGAGATTTTAAGGAATTGATTCACGGGATAGTGGGGACTAACAAGTCTGAAATTTGCAGGGCAGACCAGCATGTTGAATTATGGGGCAGAAATATAGGCAGGAGTGCTATCTTACATTATTGAGGCAGAATTCCCAGCATTCAATTGTCTCCAAGACATCTCAGTTTTGGCTCTTAAGGCCTTCAATTGAATGGTTGAGGCTCACTCACATTATGGAAGGTAATCACATCTACACACCTTCATAACAACATGTAGACTAGCATTTGAACAAACAACTGGGAATTATAACCTATCCAGTGACACATAAAATTAACCATGACAATATTATTACTAAGGAACAGAGTTGACTTCCTTGTAATTGGTTGCAAATACATGCTTTCTCATTCCCGTGTTTCCTTTATAGACCACCTTCCTCTTTATCCTGAAACAATCTGCCCTTACTTCTCTGCACGGAAAATGTGTGCTAATCCTCCAGGTCTCAGGTAATTCCTTAAATTCTTTGCTAGACTTTCCTTACTACTCCAGGGAGAATCTAGTGCATCTCCCATATTCAAATAGTGCTTCATGTCATTTTCTTGAAAGCAACATCCTATAAAGTTAGATTGCCCCTTTCTGCTTTTATATTCACAGCACACTTAGTTAGTATAGAGTAAAACTCTGAAGGTTTGAATACATTTTTCAATGAATATTTGAATCACAAATTACAGAAAGAAGAGGGAAGGAAGTAAAGAAAGAAGAGAAAGAAGAGGTAAAGGATTATCAATTTCTTTCTACAGTCTGCTCTTGGATGTCCCTAGTTGCCTACAATATTTTTTACCCTTCCCATTTCACTTAGGGGATGAAACATGATAAAGTATTTGCCTCAAATCTTCTGAAGTTGAGAGCCATGCAATATATGCCGTATATATGTTTATATGCAACATAAGTACTCTCTATTAAACTATCACAGAGCTGAAGACTTTGTGGTGGGATCTGAGATTGTGATAAAAACTGATTGAGCCTACAATTTTTTTTGTTATTACTTTTCATGAAAAATTAGGTAACTCTAAAATATTTTATTAGCTATCCCATCATGTGTTACATGTCTTTATCATGTTTAATGTGAGAATCAAGTCTGAGCCACCATATCTATCTTCTTGTCAATGCCTTCATGCAGATAATTCCTGGATATCCTACAAGTAAGAGGTCATGAAAACCATTTTCTGGAATGATGTTATTATGTCTCACATGAAAAGACATCACTTATGGATAGATAATTCACATTGCTGCCTTCTGAATAGCTGTGTCTTCTCAGCCAGTTTATCTCCTGGTCACCTTTTCTGCAATCGGTTTAAAACATGATTTGCTATTGGACCCTATGTAGTTGGCTGTGACACATGGGAAATCAGAAAACTCCTGTATCACTCATACTTACAAAAGAGGTTACTATGCATAACATGGCCTCTGCAGTGAGGAAACTTAGAGTAGCCTTGTTTATTCCACATCTGCAGACAAATGATGGACAAAACATTTTAGGGCTGCTCGATACACCACAATATAATCAAAGATGCAAGGTTGGTCTTAGAGAAGAGAGATAAACGAGACTAATCACTAAGTCAATGAGCAAGGAGAACTCTTCATTGCTGTTGCCTTTCCTTTGTTTATTTATTTTTATTTTTAAAAAATTTTTAATGTTTTTTTTATTTATTTCTGAGAGAGAGAGAGAGACAGCTTGAGGAGGGGAGGGTCAGAGAAAGAGGGAGATACAGAATCTGAAGCAGGCTCCAGGCTCTGAGCTAGCTGTCAGCACAGAGCCCGACACAGGGCTTGAACCCACGAACTGTGTGGTCATGACCTGAGCTGAAGTTGGACGCTTAACCGAATGAGCCACCTAGGCGCCCTTCTTTTATTTTTTTAAAGTTTATTTACTTATTTTTGAGAGAGAGAGAGAGAGAGAGCGAGCGCGCTGAATGCATGAGTAGGGCAGGGGCAAAGAGAGAGGGAAAGCGAAAATCCAAAGCAGTCTCCATGCCCATCTCATGATGGTGAGATCATGACCTGAACTGAAACCAAGAGTCAGACACTTAACTGACTGAGCCACCCAGGCATTCCTTGTTGCTTTTCTTTTAACTTGGAATTAAGTTTTGTCTTCAAGCATTAACTTCATCCTGGTTACCCTATTTCTAAAAATGAAGTAGTGCTTTCCTTTTAAATCTTTGTTATGATGTCTGAATTCTATTGAAGTGATTTAATAGAACTGTCATACAGGGCCGTATTACTGTAAGATAATCCTGAGCAGTCACTGAAGAAAGACCTTGGAGACACACGATGGTGGGGAGAGGAGATGATTTCCCTCTGGGAACTGACATCATAAACATAGTACACTGATTTTCATTTTTCAGTCATTTGCACTTTACATTAGTTTTATCTGAAGTGAAGTCATGTTTTAATGACTGATTTTGTAACTGTGGATTGTGCTGTCTTCCTTTGCATACAATTTCTTCAGTCGTTTTGGATTTGGGTTTTCATGGTCATTATGAATAGCAGTTTTTGTTTGTTTGGTTTGGTTTGATTTTGTTATTGGCTTCTTTTTCATTTTCTTTCTTTTGGCTTAATTCTGATCATGAGATGGTTTTTATCCTGCTTTCCATAGCCCATAATTTGCATCAAACCATAATTCAGATTCTGAATTCTAGCCTCTTTCATGGGCTTAGTGCCCAAGGCATCTCCTTGCTTCAAGGAGTAGAGCTGGAACAGAAGAACTGAGCCCCCATCCCCACTACCAGCTTTTGGCTCAGGAGCCCAGAAATCATTTATATTCAGTCACACTTTCCAATTTCTCTAGTCCAAGGAGATGTTTGGTTTGTTTGTGAACCATGCTTTGTGTTAGGGTGTTTTCATTTAGCATTTTAACTTTCACTTTTAAGTGGTAAGAGTGGAGGCATGCTTCAAAACAGCTACTGGCAGAGCCATCGTGACCAGGTGTCCCCAGGGTCCTTACGTTATCAATAGTTCTTTGATACTGAGCCACAGACTGAAAATAGGTTAACTGCCCTCTGATGATTCAATGGCTCTCAAATTTTCATATGCCTAAGGGTCACTACGGGTCTTTGTTACAAAGCAGATTCCCTGACTCTGTCTCTAGAGATTCCAGTTCAATATGGTTGTGGAGCAGTGGAGCCTACATACCTACAGTTTTAATCTATATAAGAGGTTTAGTCTGTTCCAACAGGGCATAATTGATGGATTTTCAGAAACCAATAGCTAGAATATATTACAATTGAAACATGGAAAGGATTGGTCTCATGGCAGAGAATTCTTTTGCACTGGAGAGCTATTTGTGTGACGCTCCAAGAATCAGGACATTCTGTGAAGAATGACAAGAAAGAGCACTCTAATGAATGCAGGTCCAATGTGAGAAATAGAGAGGAACATAGCTAGCACATTCTGTCACATTCTATGTAGCATGGCTGACAGAAGGGAATCTCAGATCACAGATGCAACATGAAGGAAAAAAATCTATATGTTTAATGTAGTGTCTCCTATTAAATATCTTAATATAACTATACCAAGAGTGTCTTATATTCTAGAAATGCCCCTGAGTACTGGGAAAAAGCAGAAGTGAAATACACTACTCAACAACATTCTGTGAAATAATCATCTATGGGAATTAAAACTGGATGGATTAGGTGTTAACTTTATACTAAAGAGAACTTGGCTAATCAGTGGCTTAATGATAGTAATATGAAACATTAAGGAAACAACTGATAACAAGTAGTTGATGAATTCTTCACTATCTGATGTGAAAGTTCACTACCAAGAAAATGGGAAAGCCTTTTTAATCTACTTGGATGTCATTCTACGCCATAAATTATGAAATGAGTGAACAACCAGGTCTCAGGATCTTCTGGCTTCCAGTATGGCTAAATGGCTCCAGTCCCAAATTATGAAGCATTAGTGCTAAGGAACAGTGCTTAATCTTGGGAAATGACAATTAGACCATTCTGCATGTTTATCTTTATGTGTGTGTGTGTGTGCGCGCACGCACGCACATGCACATACATCCCTCTGTCAAAAGATGTGTCAAAGAGTTCTTTTTTAAATTAAAAAAAAATTTTAATGTTTATTTATCTTGAGAGTTGGGGGCGAGACAGAGAGAGAGACAGACAGACAGCTCAGAGCCTGATGCTGGGCTCGAACCCACAAACCGCGAGATCATGACCTGCGCTGAAGTCGGATGCTTAACTGACTGAGCCACCCAAGTGCTCCAAATGACTTCTAAATTTGAACAAGTTATGATGATTCCTTAAAAAAAAACAAACCTTCATTTTTAAGCTATAAAATTCCTTTCTCTGCCTCCCTAAATCATTTTCGATATAAATGGGACAAAATGCCCCAAACTTGCTTGCTTTTTCCATTTTCTACCACAATCTTTAAATGGGCTAGGCTTGGTATGGCTGGACAGTTGACCGTGGGAAACTCAGAGCAGTTCTTTCATAGCATTAGCTATGGGGCACAGCTACACCTCAGATGCACATATTTGTGATCCTGTCATAGAAGTTTAACCTGAGGAAAGGTAGGACAACAGGTGTTTTATAACTTGGATTTATATTTTTTGTTAACGATACTCTTAGCTGAATGAGAAGCTGAAGACAGCTATGTGTAAAAGAAGTTCTAACTGAAAAAAAGGAGGGTTTATACAGTGGATCTACATAGAAAACTTCACAGAAATAGTACACTTTGAACACTGCTCTCCAGGAATATGCAATCAAGAAATTGATATGAGAGACTGAAGGCTTCAGAATATTCATCACAGTGCTTAAGACTTGCAAATTTATTTGAAGTATTAAGAAATTATGAGCAAAATACTGCATATACTCCAAAATTTTTTTCTTTCCTTCCTTTCCTTCTTTGTATTTTTTTTATGAACAATATACTTCTGATAACTGTCATCCACTTTTTATAAAAATGGAGCAATGCACTATGGAAATTTCTGCTGACTAACCAAGGAAGTGAGAAGTTAGAGGAGGAAACAGGATGTCTTTTGAGAGACTGATTTGAAAAGTATGATGTCCATATATAAACATGCCAGATTAAAATACTGATAATCATGGAAATGGTGTATGAGTGACTTCATGTGGAGGCAATATAGTTCAGTGGCTCATAAATGGGATTTACAGATAGATCTTGGATCAACTGGGTTTAGGTTCTATCTTTGTACTAAGTATAGGACCTTGAACTTTATAGCATCCTTTCTCATCTGCATAAAGGAATTATACAAGATGACTACGCACAGAGCTTGCCCTCTAACTTCCCTAGAAGTATGTATTGGGGAAAGAAGGAAGGAGGGGTGGTAGTGGTATAAAGCAGGGGGGATGAGAAGAGATAAGCAATAGAAAACCGTCATTTATGCAAAATGTCATGTTCTAGGTATAAGATCACAAAATACAGGGGTGCATGGATGGTCCAACTTCTGATTTCAGCTCGGGTCATGATCTCACAGTTCATGAGTTCGAGCCTTGCATTGGGCTCTGCACTAACAGTGTGGTGCCTACTTGGGATTCTCTTTCTTTCCCTCTTTCTCTGTCCCTACCCACCCCCCCATTCCCAAAATAAATAAATAAACATTAAAAAAAAGATAACAAATACAAGTGATCAGTTGTCTGAAAGCTAGTAGTGGTGGAGTAGGTCCATCATACATTGTGGTGGACCAGGAGTTTCACTGTCTAGATTCTCAAGAAAACTGCTATCCAGTTGCCAGGAATGCTGTCTTTACACAGCCTCCATCTGTCAAGGCCAAGGTTTACCTTTTCTGGGATAGTCCACATGCAATGACTGATGAAGGCAGACATATAAAGGTCCAGATTTGCCCACTTCTTGGGGCATATATTCTAGCAGTTGACCAAGGCTTTCTTAGGCCTTTATTATACGTCAACTTCTTCCTCTTCCCAATCCTACTTCCTTCTCATCACTTCTATAGGTATTTACCCCTAATACACATGCCTAGTCTCGATCTCAAAGTCTGGAGAACCCAATCTGTGCCACAGAGTACAAATTCTGGCAACAGGTGCAGAGCTTTAAAGTCCTGGCAAGCAAACACACTGGACACTGTCCTTTATTTCTCCACATTCATGCAACTTTTGAGTAGACAGTCTGTGGGATTCATAAAACAATGTGGTTTTACAAAACCTCTGTGAATGCTTATCCAAATATTCATTGTACAGAATTCTTACAAAGTAATGTCTCCATATGAAGGGTCAACAAATAGTGGCTAAAACCACAAACAAAAGGATGGTTATGAGAAAGAGATAAATGGATACTATTGTTGGGACAATCATTTTGAGAAATCTTTCCCAATAGCAATGATAGATTTGCATGGGCTTATTACATTCTCTCTCTCTCTCTCTCTCTCTTTCCTTCCTTCTTTTCTTTTCTTTTCTTTTCTTTTCTTTCTTTTTCTTTTTTTTTGTCTTCTGCTTCTAAGTATAGACATTTTCTAGGTGGCATGCTGGGTTAGGGCTATAATCTCTGACCAAGGAATTTAGTGACAATTGATGACCTATTTTGGGACTATTCTTCAGGGTGAGCTAATCATAACTGATGGCACAGCTGTGTCAAAAATATCTCCATTGAGACCTTTTATCTGGAGCTTCCCTGCCAGGTCTGTGGCAGAATATAGTAAATGTTGTTATTATTAAATAAATTATGAAAAAGCTAATAAAACATTCGTGTGTCAGCCAATAGTGTGAACCAGAAAGACTTGGGCCTCTTCTACTGGCTTAGTAAAGCAGAATTAATTGTCACCAGAGTGTAATATGGGTCCAAGAGTACCAAGGTAAATCATCAAATATTAGAAGTCAAGGTTGGGTTGCCAGGCTGGGTTTGGTAAAATATCATTTTCTGACAGAGTAGAAGATAAAATAAAAAGAAGTAATCTCAGGAATATAAAAACTAAATTAGGTCACCAAAGTAAATTCTAGGTTGAGAATCCAGGGATGTAAATAAAGAGAGATAGGGGAAACTCTATACCATATGTCCACAGAAAGGTCAAAGTAGTTGTATTAGTAGTATAATAACTATGACTTTTAATGAGTATTTACTATGTGTTGTTCACTGGGCCAAGCAGTATACATTGATGAGGTAACTATTACCTTTATTCCACTAGATTTGGAGAGGTTTAGTAAGTTGTAAAGTCACACAAATAATGAGAGGTGGAAGCAGGATTTTAAGCAATGAACATTCGTAGGGCCCAAGATATTAGCCATTAGGCATCACTGCCTCTACATGGAACAACCCAAGAAGCAAATTAAGTGTCTTAAAGGACTTGTAACAGTCGATTCTACCTGGTAGTGTTTTTGTCACCCAACAAGGCTCTATAGAGCTCTAATGCTGACTTCACTTGTTTAGACAGATAATTGAACAAAATTCATCAACCTTAATGATAGTTTAGTCTGCATGTACAATAAATATCACTTTTAGAAAAAGATAATCATTAATAAGTTTTCATTACCCAACACTGCTATTTGCCTGATCCCATTCTGAGAGTTCAGGACGTTTCTATGATAATATAAGATGGTTGTATATAAGATATACAATGTTACATACTATACAACATATACTAACATAAAACCTCATAAGGTTCATGAAAGTAATAAAAGTATTCATTATAAATGATTTACCAACTATACCAAGAGTTATATAGTATATAACTATATAGTATCCATTATACAATTACCATATACAATAAATTAAATTAT
The DNA here is from genome assembly GCF_008692635.1 of Crocuta crocuta. Lineage (NCBI taxonomy): Eukaryota > Metazoa > Chordata > Mammalia > Carnivora > Hyaenidae > Crocuta > Crocuta crocuta. The sequence goes on along the minus strand of NW_027528851.1, from coordinate 2,076,621 downwards.
TTAGAGTGGGGTTCTGAGTTTTCAATATCAGAGTGGATAAAACTCTTCACCAAATATAGTTAAGAGAATAAATCCATTCCAGATCTCTAAAATAAATCATTCTCGATCCCCCACCCCAGCACCCACGGATCAACTGCGTTCTACTGATTTTCTTCCTTATAACAATCCCTAACGTTCTTTCCTCAAATATCCAACTCTAGCTCTCTTCCTTCACTGTGCAAGGAAGTAGTGGTATAGTTCCAAATGAAACTGTCCATCCATTAGCCAGCCGAACACTCACACAAAATGTAAAAGAACACACAAGGACAACCTTACTCCAGGGCCATGTGAGCTATTCCAACAGAGTTCTTCTGTGCATGCTTGTGGGCTTGTGCATGTGCGGATGTGTGTTGGGAATGAAGTTTCCGAGATGTGTTCGTTGTTCCACTTTACTCATCCCCTCAACTTTTGTTTGGACGCTGGGGTCCCTCTAGTGACCACCTCTTGCAGTGGTAGACAAATTTCTGTTCCCTTCTCTTTTTCCCTGTCCTCCATGGCCCTTCAGTTTGTTTAAACCTATTGTCTGCCTTCCCACATAACGCACGCCTTTTCCCCCTCCGTCACCACCGAGAGCTTTTGATATTCCACTGCCTCTTAGCTGTGCAGGTTCCTGATTCTCTATGGCAGCTCTCAGAGTGGACTGCTTGAGACCCAAGCAGATATCATGGGTCCCATACATTACTAACAGTAAAAGAGCATCTGTCTTATGCCAAACATAATTGGTAGCAGAAGTTTCCTCTGTCTCTCTGCTTGAGCTCTGACTGAAGACACTGTGACAGTGTCTTAAACACTGTCTTGAATCACTATAAATAAGTAAGCAGAAACCTTTTAAAATACTTGCTCAGAAACAATGAACATTCTCTATGAATATAAGCTCAGGAAGATAACTGTTTAATCATTTTATGTTCACTTGGGTATGTGGGTGGGGAAGGGGTAAGGTCTGCACTTGCCCACAGTCTGTAAACTGTCTGTACAATTTACCTTTAAAAATATACTTAAAAAGTAAAATGATGGTTTTAGAACTACATATGACCAAAAGTAATTGGGAAAAAACTATTTTAGTTGTTCTCAGTTTGCTCATCTGCAAATGGGAGGAAAAAGGAAAAAGCTGGACTATAGGGTCATTGATATTCTTTCTAATGCTAAGACCCTATGATAATAAAATACCTCGTGAGTGTTGCTTAAACAGTAACAAAAAAATTCAGAGAACCTAATGTATTCAGCCTATTCATTTTTTTTCAATCATTTCTATTCTGAAACTGTTGAAATGAATTACTATGTAATAGCTTTTTGTACTATGTAATAGCTGACTTTATTAGAAACTGCCTTATGGTTTCTGGTGAACATTTGCCCATATTGTGAAGTCATCATATAATCTGGCACAGTGGACACCTTATGTTTAGAAGAAATTTAGGGCTATAGCCATATTGCAGGTCATAACTAATATATTTTGGCAAAGAAATGTTTAAATGTTTATTCTTCTTTTATTAAAAATCATATATTTACAGTAGGCCAGCAAGGTGCTGAGACTGTATTTGTTTTGTAACAAAAAGTCATCACACTGCCACATTTTTTCCAAACTATAGCTCTACATTAGAAGTCTGTATTCAAAAGGACATAAATAAGTATCTTAGTGATGATTTCTAATGCAAATATACATATAAAAAGATATTATTTCCCATCAGGACAATGCTGTCTTATTACAATCAAATATGGTTAAAAAAATGTCCTAACAACATCCATTGAAAGTTGGGTCTTTATGCTATCAAAAAGCTTAATGACAGCATGATGAAAATCTAGCTATAATGGTACAAAAAGTTCATAATTATTCTGATATAAACATAATAATGTTTATATGTCTAGAAAAAGTGTAACATTTTATTACTTATTAGCATTAGTGACAGAACACTTAGAGACATGTTTTAAAAGAGGTGTATGTGGTTTTAGCTGCATGACTCCCATTAAGGTCAATGAGAATTACACGGTTAAAACATGGTACACCACTTTGAAAAATTGTCCCAGAAGGCTCTAACATGGCTTTTCATGACTTATCTATGCAAGTTTTTTTATTTTCCAATACTTCTTTGGTGTGGCAGGTAAGGTAGATGAATTTAAGCATTATTCTTTAAAAAAATAAGAGCTATCCCTTTAAGAATCTAAGAGAGTTGACTTAGGGTAGGATTTTTTTCTTGGATTCCTAAGTATGAGTGAGCAATTTTTAATATATTGTAATAAAAACAAAATAAAGTTTTTTCAATTGATAAGAGTTGCAAAGATACTTTTGAACTGTGAATAAAATTTGTTAGTTATTTCTGCACATTCTTTCTAAGTTTCTACCTGATACCATAATACTGTTCTTTTTTTTAAATTTTTAAATGTTTATTTATTTTTGAGAGAGAGAGATAGAGTGTGCGTGGGGGAGGGGTGGACAGAGAGGGAGACACAGAATCTGAAGGAGGCTCTAGGCTCCGAGCTGTCAGCACAGAGCTCGATGCATGGCTCGAACTCACCAACCACAAGATCACAACCTGATTTGATGTTGGATGCTTAATCATCACTGTTCTAAGGCTCTGAGTTTAACTGTGAGTAAAACAACGTTCCTATTTTTGAAGTAGCTTATATTTTAGTGGGGGAGGGGCATAATAAATGAATTAAAAAATAGATATTGTTTGAATATTCCATTAATCATAAAATCATAAATTTCATGCTGAAAAGAAATATAATTATTTAATAAAATATATTATTTCATAGTCAATTTTTGTCTTAATATTTACCCCAAATATTCTTATTTTATAGCAGAGGTGCTAGGACTCAGGGAAGTTAAAATATTTGGCCACAGAAAGAGGAAGAGACAAGGGCTAGGGATTATATTCACTAATTATATTAGTGAATATTAGCCACAGAAAGAGGAAGAGACAAGGGCTAGGGATTATATTCACTAATTATATCACCTAATATGAAGCTAGCATTTTAGAAACAAATTTGAAACAATTTAAAAGTACAGGTAAAAATCTATAAAGCAAGATGCTATGAATCACATGAATAAGAACAAGAGTGAGGTGAGCCACCTGGAGGGCTCAGTCGGTTAAGCATCAGACTCTAGATTTCGGCTCAGGTCACAATCTCATGGTTTATAGTCTCAAGCCTCACAATGGGCTCTGTGCTGACAGCACAGAATCTGCTTGGGATTCTCTCTCTCTCTCTCTCTCTCTCTCTCTCTCTTTCTCTCTCTCTCCCTCCATACACACAGTCTCTCTCTCTCTCAAAACAAGTAAGTAAATTTAAAAAAAGAACAAGAGTGAGGTATATATTAATAAAATTTGAACAGGGATATCTAAAAAAGAAGCTGAATTAAAATATGATAATGAAATAAACACACAATGCTTTGAAGAATGAAGGATTCTATTTAAGCAAAAGGTTTTGATTCATAATTTTTCTTCCTTCTGTTAACTGGTCCAGAAATTTTTCGGGGTGCTAGAAGTTTCCATATCACTGCTGTATTTGTTTACTGGCTCTGCATATTCACATTTTAAGAGGACTTTAGAGAGAGGTCTGTGGTTGAGACTGCTTTACACTACAGAAAAATGGGAAGGATAAACACTGGTGACTATTATCAGGGAGAGTCTAAAAGTGACAGGAAGGTGACGTTCACACAAATTTGATGAATCCAAGTGGGTAGATAGAAGTAAACAATTATTAAGAAGAAAAGCAGAGAGATGTTTGTAGTGAATAGGAATTACAGTTCTTATACAATTAATAAACGCTGCATTTGGTTGCTGAGTAAATCAAATTATGGGCCCAGGATTTACCAAAAACCTTTTTGATTTTATTTTTTATTAGCCTTCACAATTAAGTGCAAGTTTTTGTAGAGCTAAGAAGCTATATACTACATATCTATCACTTCTTTTCTTTTTTGAGAGCATTACCCATTTTTAAATGATTGATAAAAATTGTTAAATAAGGCAAATACTGTACATGCTGCAGGGTAATGAGGCCTATCAGGCAGGGGGAATACTGCTCATCATGATATTAAAATTAAATGTAGCATTTTTTAAATCTTTGACATAAATAAAGAAGTTATTTCTCTGGACCACTGCTTTCTCCATAAACTCAATGTTCTGTATAAGTCATTGTCATAGGATATATTTTATTTTGAGGCAACCCAGTCATTTCCCCGCCATAAATAAGTACCAAATAAAGTATCAATTATCTAAAAATTATGTCTTGTAAGGTCTATAATATGCCAAAGATACTAGTTAGAGGAGGCTGACTGTACCTATGGTAATTTATACCCATCTTTTAAGATGGTTCTTATTTTCCTTCAGATATACAAGTGATATCTTTAGTTTAAAAGTTAGTTGGGATGGTACATATTTATATTTCTTTTTAGTCACAGCTCAGATGTTATTGTTTGGAACTCAAGATTCTGACTAGGATTATCTAAAATACTTCTTTGGAAATACATGGGAAAGGAAAAATAAATAAGAAGCTTTCGGGGTCAAGAAGTCAATGAATAATGGTAACCCAGGGAAAACACTGTTCTTGGTGGTATGCATATAAGACATTTCAAGGGTGCATCCTTTTATGGATGAAGATTTGACATTATGTCTCACACTCCATTTGAAAACAAAGAAGTTTTGCAGGCTTATAAACACTATAAAAATATGAAACAGGTAAGACTATTTGGCAGTGACTTTCAAATCCTTTCTCTGTTTTCTCTTGAGTCCATCATATCCACAAAGCAAGGAAGAGATAGAGATATTTTAATTACATAGGTAAGACTACACAGTCTTAGTCTAAAGATATGCTTTTAACAAGTGATGAGGGCAGAATTCAAACTTAATTCATTTAGTTCCTGGTCTACTATTTTGTGAATTGCACTCTCACTAAGGACCTGTGTAAAAAGAGTATTTTATCATGCTATAAATTGAGAACCACCAAATATTAAAAATAATACTTTAAGGAGATCATTTAAAAATTACCATCACTATCATCGAAATGTTATTGAGTATATATAATGAGTAGAGTACTTGATGAATCCCAGTTAAGAAAAACTGCAGTTGCAGGGAATTCTGCTTACCAGTCTTTACAAAACAATTAAAATTATATTTGTTCAGTTTGTTTTGATTACAAAAGTATTACAAATTCACTGTCATTTAAGGGCAATTCAAAAGTATGAAAAGAAATATAAAGCCAATAATCTCATCTCTGTGAATTATTGCTTAATATATATTAGATATACATTGTAGTTCTTTGATTTTTTTTTTTATGTATCCACATATATACATTGTTTTAATGTTAGGGAATTTATCCTACCAGTGTTTTTAAAAATACAGGTAAATAGGGCAAATTTAGAAATTTTAACATGGTCAATTTTATCAATCTTTGCTTTTGTTATTTTCCTCTTTTCCTTAGAAACTCTATTCATAAATTGAACAAAAAATTAAGCATGTATGGACAAGGATTATTATTTTTAACATATCAAGATTCTGTATAAGCCAATGTGAAAAATAAAAGAACACAGAAATAGAAAAAAAGATTAAAGATCACAATTAACAAATGAGTAAATACAAATGGCTAATAAAGATATGAACAAGTGATCAGTATATTTGGTAACCAAAGGAACGTACATGAAAACTACAATGCTAAGTAATAAGAGCAAGAACAAGAATGAAGGTAGGGAGAGTAAGGGCAAGAGCAAAGGGAAGAGGAGGAAGTCTCAGCATGGCTGGTGTTAATAAGAGCATGAGGAAACAGGTGATGTCAGGAGGTGATGTTAGAAGGAGACCATGAGTGGTGGCAGAGGATTGATGAGTAGGAAGATAAATTGTAAAGAAAATATAGGCCAGGGTGATATGATCAGTAACCTCATTCAGGGTAATGGGAGCAGCAACAATGGAAAGGAAAACAATGTATTTTATTAAATTCATATTAAATGTCAGATATTTTGGGGGTGATTTTCTCCAATCTTTGCATATGGGATCTCATTTAAGCCTTAAAAAAAAAAGCCTTTTTTTTTTTTTTTAACATTTACTCATTTTTGAGAGACCGAGGCAGAGCGTGAGTGGGGGAGAGGGGAGAGAGAGAGGAGAGAGAGAGAGAGAGAGAGAGACATTCAGACAGACAGACAGACAGACAGACAGACAAAGAGAGAATCCTAAGCAGGCTCCAGGCTCTGAGCTGCCAGCACAGAGCCGGAGGCAGGGTTCAAATTCATGGATGGTGAGATCATGACCTGAGCCGAAGTTGAACACTCAACCAACTGAGCCACCCAGGCACTGCCTAATTTAAGCCTTTTGAGAATGCTTCATTTTACACAGTAGGAATTTCAAACTTGGAAACGTGGCTTGCCCGATGTACTATTGTTAAAACGTTGCAAAGCTAAGACTGAACTCAGATGTTTCCTCTTTCAAATCTTTGCTTACCACCTGCTCTGCCTTATCAGGTAGGATATTGAATAGAATGATACGAAAATGAACTAGAAGGCCAAGGGTAAGCAAATATAATTTTCATTTAAATTTTTTCTTAAGAATCCTTCTGTTTCTGGGGCGCCTGGGTAGCTCAGTCGGTTAAGCATCTGACCAGCTCTGGTCACAATCTCACAATTCATGAGTTTGAACCCCACATCTGACTCTGTGCTGACAGCTCAAAGCCTGGAGCCTGCTTCAAATTCTGTGCCTCCCTCTCTCTCTGCCCCTCCCCTGCTCACACTCTATCTCTGTCTCTGTCTGTCGTCTCTCTCAAAAAAAAAAAAAAAATTAAGAAAATTTCAAAATCCTTCTGTTTCTACAGCCATGAGCACAAATTTGTAGCCCCAAAGCCTAGAAGAACAGACACTGTGGGATCTCAGAGTATATAGAGGGTGTAGGTGCATAGCAGTCATTCTGAGTTCAGGTCTAAGTTAGGACAGGAGATGAAGGCTGAAAGAGCTTTCTAGAGTTGATGACAAAAGATATGACATGTAAGATAATGAAGGGAGAGAATAAAGGGAAAGAGGAGAGAGTTTGAAGAATTTATCTTGCCGATAAATCTACATTTAAGGAATAGTAATAAGAGAATCTTGGCTAAATGACATAGGACACCCTTTCATGCCTTCATGGTCATCTTTTCCATCATCACCCAAATCTTACCTGCTTTCATCCCTTCTAAGCTCCAACCAGCCGAGTCACTGTGCTATTCTTCACCCCAGTTTTCTCAACCTGGGAAAAAAGTAGTTTTTATACTACCAGAATATTCTACCGAATGCTTTCACATTAAATTCTTGTGGAATCTTATGGAAGCAGTAGAATAGTTGTTCTGAAACAGGAGAGGGACTTTGCCCTACATGTACACTTGTCAATGTCTGGAGACAGTTTTGGAAGTCACAATTAAGGGGGAGGGTCATGTGCTGCTGGCATCTGTTGGGTGGAGGCCAGGGATGTTGCTAAACATCCTTCAATGTATAAGATAGCTTCTTACAGCAAAGACCTGTATCTCCCAGGGTAGAAATAGTGCCATGGTTGAGAAACCCTTGTTTAGATAAAGGTGTGCCAAATAACTCCCAGTTTGGGTACTGTTTTTCTAAGAACAGAAGGAGATAATAGGTTAATAGGTGAGAAAAGGCTCATGTAGAGAATTAGTTTCTAGTTTTAATGGTACAAGAGCCAGCTAGTGAGACCCATTTAACAAGTACATATGTGGACTATAGGGGTGACTGTGATAATGATGTATTGTCTAGTGTCCTTTTATTAAGCCTACTTGTCATGAATTTTACTTTACTCCTTTTTTGTTTTACACGACTTTTTTAAACCTAAGCAGGATTGACTTTGAAATAAAACCCAACATGTTTTCCAGTTGATCTTGATTTAAAGGAAACCTTTGGTAGAGTGCCTCAGGGTATGCTGGATATGGCTATTTATCTTTATCCTCATAGTTTATATATTTTAAGAAAATGATGAATGGAAGCTTTAAAAAAACTCATTATGGTAATTGATTATTATAGAAAAACCTTGGGAACTTTACAAAAGAGAACTGTATTCTCTTGGTATCTTAGCTTTAAACCAGACGTGTAATTAGAAGAATCCATAAACATTTGTCACAGTAAGAAAAGCCTGATCACTAAGTTTAGAAGGAAACTCTGGAGTCACTTTATTGTCCTGAGTTGAGATGACACACAGTAGTGGTTGTCACGTATAACAGGAGATTAATATGTCCTGTGAAATAAAAGACCACCCACGTGGAACCAGTGTAAAAAGTAGTGATAGCAAAGCTTGGTTCATTTCTTTAGAAAGGTTGAATGTGATGCTTTCCTTACAATGTTCAGCATTTGTGAATTGAGAAAAATGTTAGTTAAAATGCCATTTAGACAATAACTTTTAATTTTTATCTTGTTCTTTCTCTAAAATCTTAAAGGAACAGCAAAAATATGGACTGAGAACACCTATGTCCACATATTTTCCTCTTCATACACACACACACACACACACACACACACACACACTTACATATTAGAAAATGGGAATCCATATGCCAACTGTATAGAAAGCTCAAGTGATACTTTTCTTATAAATATATATTGATGTCTCTAAATGTTTAAGAGATGACATTAGAAAAGTACAATTTTTTCAGCGTTAGGGAAACTAAAGTGAAGTTTGCAATAGGCATGTGATAATATAGTATTTTGCATTTTTCACTCTGCAAAACATGTACTCTGAAGATTGTTGCTTCAGCTTCTAAGTCATCTTGAACCAATATGACTCCTTCTAAAGGGAGCAACCCAAGCCCCACTTAATCCTGCCCTCAGCCACTGGAGGAAAATTCTTTCAAAATCTCCGTAGGGCTTCCCAGTTTTAAGACTCAAAACCTCAGGACTTGTCATCACCTCTGGTAACTCCACCAGGTAGGAGGCGTATGGGATCCTGCAGATTTTATCTTCAATCATCTGTGTAAACCCTCCAAGTGCATTCCATAGTGCATTTTCTCCCAGATCCAACTAGGAAGAACCTCAAGTTTGAGCACTTAGAACATCAGGCCTCCTAACAAAACTGAACACTTGGTTAGGTTTATAATAGAGAATTCTGGAATCCAAATAATCTCCAAGTTTGAAGATCAGCAAATAAAAGAGACTTATACTTTACCCTCTATGACCCTGGCAAAAAGCATATGTTGGAAGAATTGAAAGATGCCAAGAGAACTCAAGAACATGCTGAGTACTGAGCAATGAACTTGGGGATTGATGTCATCAGGAGTCATACAGAATTCAGCTTCTTCGATCTACCAGTTTCAAGGAAAGCCATTGCAACCATGCTCTTTAAATCTATCCTTTTTGGTTACTTCTCCAGATACAAAACCCACTGGCTAGCTATCATATGTACTGATAAACCTCTTCTAAAACTGCTTAGTGCCCTAATTTTCTTCCTTTCACTACTGACCTCCTTCTAGCGACTATTTCCACTGACTTTTCTGAAGTTATCAGTTCATTAAAAACAAGTTCCCCTATCTTCCATGTCTCTTCCTTTCATCCATCCAGGTTTTCTTTTTCTAAATTGAAAATTGGCTCTAAATCAAGGACAGTATTTTCTCTGAAGCCTTTGTGAGCATAGAATGATCATTACTTCCAAACCTACATTTTCTGGGTTTTGGAGGTGGTAAAGGCAATCTCATACTTTGATGATATTCACCTAGCCTGTTGCTACTAGTGAATGACCCCAAACCATCACAGGTTTGTGACTCTTGATCAGTGTTTATAATTTACCTTTTCTGTGGTCGAATTCTTTAGTTTGCTTATTTGTTTTGAATAGTAACTTCTGTGAGGCTTTTGAGAGTGGTCAGGCATTTGGGTTTACAGCATGTTACAACTTTTAATCATTTGTACAACTAATGCTAATTAAGTGCCTAGTGTATGTGAGATGCTGGTCTAGGTTGAGCACACAGTGGAAACAAAACAGAAAAAATTCCCTGGCCTCATGTAGCTTATATTCTGATGAAGTTGCTGGGCAGAGTCTGACGTCAGGGGTATCTGGGTCCTGCTTCACTCACAGAGACTTGGACATGCGCAGGTCCATGTAGAGTTTTGCTTCCGTTGTGCACAGTGTCAAGGGCCAGCACAGGAGAGTTCTATGATTTTAGAAGCCTTTGTTAGCACAGTGTGACACAGCTTTGCCATAGATGATGGGGTTGCTTTGATTTCTTACTCTTGTCAAGTTTCTTGCCAGAGATTTTAGGATTTGAGAATGCCTGAGAATATGCAAAAAGTTGAGAATTACTATGCTGTGCTAGCTTTCTCTTTCTCTCTCTCTCTCTCTGACTTTTTACCTCTTTGTCATGTCATTTTCAGAAAAATCTCCTCTTTCTTGGAGGTTCCTATCATAAATCTGCATCTCAATTTGGATAAGTCATCCTAAGAGGCAAGAGTGAGTGTTGCTTGAGAATACGCACTTTGAAGTCAAAAGAGCTGTGTGACCCTCAGCAAGGAAGTTAATGTCTCTCTCTACCTCAGTTTCTTCATCTTTAAAAGGAGAAGGTTGCTAGTGCCTTCCTTCAGGGTGGTAGTGAAGATGAAATGAATTAATCCATTTCCAACTGCTAATAAGTCTGCCCAGCCAACAGAAAGTACTCAATGAAGGGCAAAAATTTATTGATTTTCCCCTCCCTCTGGTTCTTCCCCTCCAGTACACTCCATTTTAATAAAAGGCAGCACAATACATTCAGTTGTTCAGGCCAGAAGCCCAAGTCACCCTTGACTTTTCAGTATTCATTTTCAATCCTTCAGCAAAACTCACTGGCTGCCTTCAAACTGTGTTCCTTGTCTCAGCAATTCTCCCACTGCTACCATCCCACTATCAGTGGTATGTCCCTAAGAGATAATATGCCCTTACGATCAATGATACCATACAAGAGTAGCGGCAATATTTTTTTAGAAAAATATACGTTAAACTGCATCACTCCCTTCTTCAATACTCTGCAATGGTTTTCAGTTACACTTAAAATCAAACTCGAATTGCTTGTCACTGCTTTTCTTCTTCCAGAATTTTATCCCTTTATTTCTTTAATCAAAGATCTGTTAGTGATAGACTTGTCTTATTCTGCAAATATTCTTTGTGTTGTGTATTTATTAGTTTTACTATGATGTGTATTTATTTTCATGTATCTTCCTTGGGTTTATGTTTCTCAAATCTGAGGAACTGCATTTTCGATTGGGGAAAACACTTCTCTCATTATCTGTTTATAAGGTTAATGTTGGTATACCTTTTCCATTCTGTTTTCTCCTTCAGGAAGTGCATTTATACATGGAATGGACTTCTTGCTTTGCGTTCATGTCTCTTTTGACATTTTCTACCTCTTATGCTCTCTGTGCTACATTCTAAATAATTACCTCAGAAATATTTTTTAGTTTACTGTCTCTTGTCACTGTCAATTTATTGGTAAGGTATGCACTGAATTATTTAATCTGTATGACTGTATTCTTTCTAGAAATTCTGCACTTTTTTTAAAGTATCTGTTCTTTATCAATATTGTCTTATTCTTTTTTTATAATTTTCAGTATTTTTAAGACTATATTTACTTTAAACTCATTTTTTGTAGAATTTTCTCAACAGTTCTATCAAGCTTCTAGGAGTCTAATTCTGCTGTGGGATATGCCTGTTGTTTTATCTTCAGATATTCTGTAATTTCAGATTGTGGACATATATTCAATGAAGTATTTATGATATAAAGCCACATTCCTCCGAAAAGTATTTTGGTTGCTTCTGATAGGTGCTGCCGGGTTCAGTAGGACCCTCATTCACCTTTTATATAAACTTTTAAGCTTAGGAATTTGACCCTATATAGGTAATATAAAATTTCACCCCAAAGTTATGAGAGGTACTGCTCCGAGGCTATGTTCTCAGGGCAGTATTTTGTTCCCATCTGAGCCCAGGTTGAAACAGAATTCCTGTCTCCTTGTGCTAAGGATTTTTCTCCCAATTTTTCATTTTGTTAGTCATGTAGAACTTTAAATTTTGGAGCTCAGTGCAAAGGGCCTTTGTCATAATACTGACTTTTGCAGGCCCAAGGTCCTATTGCCTGTTCTTTTTTGGACATTAAATTCAAGCCTGTGGGCTACCATGTGCAGGATACTCTCCAAGGACAGGCACAATGTCAGCTCTAATTTGCTGTTCCCTCTTGTTTTTGGTTCTGGAGATTTTTCTTTCTTTTGTCTTTGGTCTTCCCAACCACGATTTTTCCCCTTAAAATTTGTAATAAGCTATCTAGCATTTATAGGTATTTAGCAATGGAGGTTTTTGCATTATCTATGTAACATATCCGAAGTTTGAATTCACTTGTTTATAGATGTTCTTTCCTTCAGTTTTTCACATCTCCACTCACTGTACGTTATCATTTCACTCACTTTACATAGCTTGTCTGATCTTAAAGGCAGCTGAGTTTGTGTCTTCTATTACACATTTCTTGGTCTCACCAGTCTCTATATCAGAAAATCTTTATCTGGTTTCTCCTTCACTTATTTTACTTTCTTGATAATGTTATTTATAAAAACATAAGTAAAAAATGATTTGTGCCGTATTCAAATGAGGCTAATGCTTTCAATTTTTACTTCCTGTGCTTCTGAAATTTTTCTCATTAAATAGATAATTTACCTATACTTTGTAATTTCAGTACAGTGTATGAACTGGAGGTTTTATAGATATTCTTATTTGGCTTTTAGCTAAAAGAAAAGATAGCATGAGGTCAAGACTTAATAAGTTTGGAATCTGAACTATTTCACATGTTATAGCTCATAAAGCTTTATTTGATAGGACTATTCTGTTCTTTAGATTGAAGTTTCCTGAGGACAAGAATAGAGTTTTTATTAGAGCAATTAATGAGATACAACATACTGGCACTCAAAACTAATTTACATTTAATCTACCCTTTTTGCATAGAAATATTATGGAGAAAGAGAAATAAAATCTGGTCTTACTGAGCTACATCAGGCTCCAGATTTACAGACCATCTCTTCCCTGACAGTTGTTGGCTCGATTTGCTGTCATCTCTCACTTTATCTTCCCTCTACCCATTACATTATATTACGTTATTTTTTTGAGTTTACATATTTGGGAGATCTTCTTTTCTGTTTTCCTCAGAAGCTAAAAAGTGTATTTGAGAAATATGAATTAAAAGTTATGTATCAAGGGGCACCTGGGTGGCTCAGTCAATTAAGTGTCCAACTCTTGATTTCAGCCCAGGTTATGGTCTTACAGTTCATGGGTTTGAGCTCTGGATTGGATTCTATGCTGACAGTGCAGAGTCTGCTTGGGATTCTCTTCCCTCTCTCTCTGTCCCTCCCCTGCTCATGCTCTCCCTCTCCCTCTCTCAAAGTTAATACATAAACTTAAAAAATAAATTAAAAATATGTATCAAAATCTATATACCAAAAACTGTGCTCAAATATGTATTCAGCATTTATTACAATAATGAGATATGTTGCAATATATCCATTCACATACAAATATAGCCCATTCAAATGTGCACTCTCATTTGCATCTGATAACCAGAAATTGTAGGGTGAGATGACCAGCACAGGAATTCTCCCATTTCACTGAATGAGAAAACTGTTGCTCGCGGGGCTCAGGTAACTTGGGAAATCTCCCAGGATTTTTAAATAGTGAAGCTAATTAATACTTAAACTTGGTTATCTGACTCTAGTTTAAATGGTTCTCTCACTTTTTTTTTTCTTTTAAATTTATTTCTCAGAGAGAGAGAGAGACAGCGTGAGGAGGGGAGGGTCAGAGAGAGGGAGATACAAAATCTGAAGCAGGCTCCAGGCTCTGAGCTAGCTGTCAGCACAGAGCCCGACGTGGGGCTTGAACCCAGGAACTGTGAGATCATGACCAGAGCTAAAGTCGGACACTTAACCAACTGAGCCACCTAGGTGCCCCGGTTCTCTCACTTTTTACTTTTAATGCCATCTCCTTATGTAGAAGCCACTGCGATTTATGTATGCACTGAGGTCAAGATCAAAAAAGTTGACGCCTTTTGTTAAAAGTTTACTGTCTCATTGTGAGATACTGATTGGCCTGATTAAGATTTAAATAACAATATATGTTGAATAATACAGGACAGTATGAGTAGCAAATCTGTAATACAGACAACAAGTGCTTGTTGATGCAAATAAGTAAAAAGGGATAATTGGATATGTCTCATATTATAAGTGGGATTAAGACTGGGCACTGAAGGAAAAATAAGTTTTGAGTACACAAGTAGGACAGCATTATAGGAAGGAGGATAGGAGAGGCAACGGTGCAAAATGTGGAAGGTAAAAGCATGGTGGGAGGTAAAATGGACCTGTATAATTGCAGTAAAAGCTATTTGACAGATAATACCCAATTACATTCCATCAGTTCTGTCCTGTGTTTGCCCACCTAATTCCTGTGGTGTAAATGCTATTACCTGGATGGTCATCATGCTCACTGGACAGCTTATCCTGCACAAGCAAGCTAAATAACTGAAGCCAGAAAATTTGAAGCAACAGGAATAAATTCAGAACTATGATCACATGCAGAAAAGTACCTTGTTTAGCTAGCAAAAGGACAGGAAAGGTTACATTTTCATACTATATATTATCTGTGGGATTGTTGATTTCTTTATGCACGGAGAAAACCAGTGGCATTTAATACTCACTAAGAAAAGGGGCCTTTCACAATTCCAAGTCGGCAGACCAGATTATCATGCTAGACAGCTCTCAGGGACCCTGTGCACAATTAACAGGTGATCACTGCCATTTTCAGGGCACCAAAGTCATAAGAAATACACTTTTGCAAATACATTTGGAGTCATAATTAACCCCCTGTTGCCACAATAGGCTGTGCCTATTTCACATTATATACATGTGATTAATACAAAGAAATGGAAAATGTCAACATAAGAGTCAAAACTCACACTTATGGCTTTTTGCTATTCTGAGATGACATCTGAAAACGAGCAGTTTGGTGGGAGAATTTCCATTAACATTGCTGATCAGCATGTGCTATCAATTCTGTATTGCCTTCAATTATCAGCAGTTGCTTTGAATTTTCCATTAACTTTAATGATTGGCATTGGCTACGAAATTTCAGTGCTTTGTATGGCCAGTATTTGCTACAAACTCTCCTCCTAAGTCTTTGGTCACTCTTTGCTATGATTGTGCTTTAGGTTTTATATGCTATTATTTTACCTTTACTTTTAATGGTCAGATAAAGATCTAAATTCTTGCCAAAGAAAAGTATTCAGCATTTGCTATGAAGTCCTTATTTTTTAAAATTACAAATGTATTTAAATTTAAGCCAAATGAATTAGAGCATATAAAACAAAGGAATTTCTAAATGCAATACACATGTGTAATGGAAGACATTTAAAAACCCACAAGGTCAGAGTCTTATAGCATTTCCGATAACCAAAATTTCAGCTCCTGACTAATGTTAAATGCTTCTGTGTTAGGCATCAGCTACCAAGCAATGATTTATGATCAACAAGTTGTAAGAAAATTGTTCTAACTTATTTTACTATCTGTTTATTCCCCAGAGTAAGAGATAGGCTAAGGGCACGATGAAAGATGAACAATCTTTTCTTGGACTGGCCAGGCTTTTATACTTCTACACAATAATAAACTAAATGTTCCAAATTATTTTCTCAATGAGTAACTTTCATAGATTTTTTGAGCAAAAGAATAAGCCATAATAGATTTTAAATATCCATTTCCCTGTGTTCTAGTAGAAGTGATTATTCTAAACAGAAGATGTACTATTTTCAAAAAACTCGAAGGAAAAACAACTTATGGGCATAATCACCATTAAAGAGTCTTGACTCCCATCAACCCAGCTTCAAATAATCTCAGCCACTTCTCTATTTCTGCCCAGTCTTCAGTGTGCACACATCCCAGATATCTTGCAGACTCTTCTCTAGCAAGCCCAGCTCTGCTGAATGGGCTGTGGTTTCCTCTCTATGCTGTAGCAACACTTTTTTTTTCTTTGCATTAATAATGGTATGTATCTGATAATTATAGAGAGTATCAGCTGGCTGATTTTTCTGGGAGGTACAATAGGGAGAGTTTTTGTTTTTTGGTCCCTGATAGGTATTTATAGCACTAAATTCTGATATCCAATAGTCAATTAGTTTATTGGGCATGTTTGTGGGTGAAATAATCTTTCTTCTACCTATCTGACTGGCTCTTGGAGAGAAAAAGTAAAGTGTAAGAACTGAGTAGCTTAAAGAGATGTCGTTAAAGGTACTGTCAATCTTTAGATATTATAAGCTGCTGAGGTCTGAACTGGGGCCAGGTGAAGCTCACAATTGGGGTAATTCTGATTTTGCAGTTATCTTCAAAAATAAACATTATTTGCAAAATATCCCAAGCCACATAAAGTATTTTGGTTATATTATTTTCATTTACATTTGTAAAAAGATTTGTTTTCTTTAAAAGTTAAGCTGTCTTATTCTAATGCCTTAATGATCCTTTTTTTTTTCCCCAACTTGAATCTTATCAACTTTTCTTTTCCTGATTGGGAATTTCAGTTTTAAAGTCTATGTTGAGCTCAAAATCAGCTTGCAAATGACATTTCCCTAAGTTGCAGCTACATTTAAGAGAATTTTATAAAATCATACATCCATGCTGTATGTGGTTTTATCACTTAAGAGTGCATTCCATTATAAAAACATTCCAAGTAAAACTTTCAAAACTTTGAACTTGATCTTGCAATCTGTCTTACTCTACTTTTTAATAGTATGCTTACCAATCAGTCATCTTCCTCATAAACCAGCTCTTTCTGAGACAATCCAGAAAGACACTCACAGTCAGGATATAATGGCACTTTTGTCAGGGAACGTGAGCTCCCACCTCTTTAATGCACATTTCATAAGCATTTGGGGGGCACTAAGTTGTTAGTTTTATGTTTTCTGCTTTAAAAGAACCAGAAGGTGAAGAAGATTACCTTTGGCAGTTCTGCTCCATGCCATCACTTTGTTGTCATTCTTGGAATGTCTCAGAAGGTTTTATTAGGTAAAGTCCTCGATAAATCCCAGGTGTTGACCATATGTTCATCATGCATCCACAAACAGAAAAACGGTTTTATTTTCAAATCTGACTTCCTTGTATAAGTACAGCAAATCCTGCAGACTTGTTAGTACATAACTGTGAAAAATCTTTACATGGTGCGAACTTTCTTTGTGAGCGCAGTTTCAAGCCAGTGAAAAAGAGAACACGCGATTCACATTCTCTCACTGTTTTACTGTGTTAGAGAAAAGTTTTTGTGAAATTTTAGGAGGGACTATGTTATTTATCCCCTTCGTTCATCCGAGGGAAATGAAGTTTGAAGAGGGGGAGTAGAATTCCTGCCCCATTAGTGTTTTCATCATGTAAGAATGGTTTTGGCTTGCTTTTGGCAACTATTAAAAACTCAGTCCCAGAAGCTGTGGTTTTATAGTTTATCATGCTTTGTAATTGGTCAACAACCTAATACATGTGATTCCAAACCTAACGATGGTGGAGAGTTAGACAGTCAACTGGCCCTGGATATCTGGATCTAGTCTCAACTACGGTTTTCACTCACCTTTCTCTTTGGACACTTGGGGAAAAGGAGAAAGCAGAGAAGAGAAAAAAAAAAAAAAAAAGAAAAAAAAAGAAAAAAGAAAAAAAGGAGCTGTCCACAAAGATGATGCATACATTGAAACATCTAACTGAAAAATGAGCCACCAAAACTCCAGTAGTGTTTAGCTATATAGTTTATGGCTTCTGGGCATTTCTGCTCAGGTTTTATGCCCTAAGAAATCGACTCTGAATAGTTTATGTTAAGGCCGGTTTGCTTGCAGAAGAGAAGCACAAAATTATTTTATCTTTTTTTTCATCAGTGTGAACTTAACTAGAATTATTTATGTAATTGGTTAAAACTGTGGATACAGTTGGGAACACTGGCACAATACAGATAACTAATAACCAAAACATTCCATTACTTTGGATAGTTCTTTATTTTTTTCAACTCTGAAAATTTGCTTGTTTGGCATAAAGCTTTTAGTTTTCTTTACAAATCAATAAAGCCTGTCTGTCTATCAAGTATATCTTAGACTTCAAAAATTTTGTATTTTTGTAGTTACATATTATACGTACATCAGAGGCATAGGTTTTATTTAAGTTGAAACCAATTGTCCTTTGAAATAATGAACTATATTCTGACATTTATGTTTATTAATGTTCCTGATGCATATATTAGTTGACTATAGTCCTTTACCTATTAATATATGCATAGTCAAATCTTGAGTATATGAGGGGCACCTGAGTGGCTCAGTTGATTAATCATCTGACTTCGGCGCAAGTCATGATCTCACAGTTTTTGAGGTCGAGTCCTGTGTCAGGCTCTGTGCAGTCAGCTTGGAGCCTGAGGCCTGCTTCAGATTCTGTGTCTCCCTCTGCCCTTTGCCTGCTCATTCTCTGTTTGTCTCTCTCTTTCTCTCAAAAATAAACATTAAAAATTCTTTTTAAATCTTGAATATATGAACTGATGGAGGGAATTTGTGAATATTGGGACAAATTACTAGATGTGATTTTTAATTCTTAAATGACTCCTGTTTGACTCAGAAATCTGACAGCATGCTAGTAAACAGTATTTATCTCTTTGTCTGAACAATCTATAGTCGTACTGATGAAGTAGCAAAACTGTTTTGTGATAATACAAATGCCTGCCTTCACCATTTTTTGCCCCTCATACCTGTTCTTGTGTCTCCATCTAGACCCAGGAAGAAAAAGCTTCATCCCTCAAGTTAACACAATATAAAACTCTTATCTCCCATAAAAAGCTCGTTCATATCTTCCTTAAGCTATTCATTTTACTCAGTTCTTCTCCTTTAACATCTAACCGATTAGAGCCAAATAAGATACAGTTCATGTCAATTGAATAATTAATTAAAGAGAACTGGTGATATGGGTGATCCTCTTAGATAAGCATGCATTAACTTTTTAAAAGTGAATTTGTACGGTACTGCTATATGGTTTTCCTTCTATCGCAAATTTTCTAGTGATGACTCCTATAGTTTTATTTCTAAATAACGAAAAATATTTCTTAGGTAGATAAAAGAATGAAAGAAAAGCTACCTTTATAGATAAACTCAAGTTTGATGTAAGTTTGATGTTTTTAAAGTTCACCACTCCTAGTGAACTACATGTATTTTTACCTTTGTAATAGACTTGGATTTCCTTGTGAGATCAGAAAATTAAACTCAAAGTGGGCAATAATAAATTCCAATCCCTGAGATGTTCTTTCCTACTCCAGGCAATGTTCTGTTCTTTCTCTACATTCTCTAGAATATACAGATAATAGCCTGGAGTTCAGTATTTACAATCTCAGATGTGCAATGTATACCCACCTTGTTTCTTTTTTCTCCTAAGCCTACTGAAGACAGACAACAGGGATCATGTCTCTTTTATACACCTAGATATACCCAGTACAGTGGATAAGTACACTGATTAATCCATGAATGGAGCAATACAAGTAGCTTTCCTATTAATTACCTTAGTTAATATTATTTTTAAAAGAAAAAATAAACTACGCCATTTATTTGTTTTTCCTAGAAAATTTAATTCTCTTTTGTAAAAAAAAATACTGTTTTGTTAAAACTGTTGTTTCATAATTCCCTCTCTCCCCTTTTCTACGTTTATTGCAATTTAAAAAAATACATATATGGCATTCTGTCTCTACTATACAACTTTTGTCCAGTCTTAAATTTGTTCTAATTAAAGCAGATTTCCTTCAACTCACTTTCAATAATCACAACTCTAGTCTTGTTAATGACATGCACTCTAAGTAACTCAATGCTGAACAGAGTCCACTGTAATTGGGAAGGAAATTATTTCCATTGGTATTCCTTGGACCCAGAGCTAGAACTGACATTTCATTATGCATGGTGACATGGCCCCTCTTCAAGAGGAGAAATAAAAAGTATTTCCTACAAATAGGCAACAGGCACCTGACCTGTTGGATCAGGTTACATCAGGGTATGTTGTGTTACATGATGTGACATGCTCTGAAGTGACCTGAGGCAATGTCATTCTGTGTTACTCTGGTGGAGGAGTGCTGCTCTTTATTAAACAACCATGGGAAGGCTCATCAGCGGTGGTCACAAACCATTTTCATGCCGCCTTTGCAAAGAAGTAGAGAATCAGCCACGGTCTGAACTCTTCCTCCAAGGAGTCATTTAAGGAAATCAAAGAACATAGGAATCACACAAGTTTCCACTGTTTCGAAAGTAGAATTAAAATTTTCAGGTACACAAGAGAGGCATGTGTTTCTATGATAAGGATCATACGTGACCAGAGTAAAACCTGTGCCCTGAAATAAAAATGTTCCATTATGAACATTTCCTGTATTCTTAAAATAATCACAAGTTTCAGATCAGTTTACCTACTCTTTTAACATAAAGTCTGTTCATAATGACTCCTTCCTATGATTAAAAGTGATCTTTTAAAATTATGCATTGTATAAACTAGAAGCCCCAATTAAACGGTGTGATGAAAGTATGTCTTTAGTCTTACCCTTGGAATGATTTTTATCAAGACAGTGGCTCTCAGTAAGAAACTATCTTAAATTATTACATTATGTGATATTATGTAAAAGGAATCCATTGTGTTTGGTCATTTTTTCTAATGATTTTAATAGTATTTTCCTATTGATATATCTTGCATATAAATTCAGTTTTAATGATCTGCATAAAGAACTGAACAATATTACATAGGTAGACCTATCTAGTGATTTTAGAGTAATTACTGGTGCATGGAACAGAATATAACCTTTTGGTTATATTCTGCAGTAAAAGGAATAGGTTAGAGAGGTTTTTATGCAAATTAGAAATGCTCTGTGTTGGAAGCCTAATTGTACTTTTTATTGTTAGACAAGTCAATACTGCTTTAATACACATTTTATAAGCTTCTTGCTGAAATTGTATATGAAAGGGATTGGTTTCCATAGATGAAAGGCATAATCTTAACAATGAGGCCACATAAGCAGAGTGGTTGAAGTACTGATAAAGGATTTGTTAGCTCCAACATAGAATAAGTCTTATTAGCCTTATTAGTCACCACTGTTTGACCCACTACTATTAACTGTGTGAGTCACATGCATTGCAAACTAGGACGGAACAGCACTGTGTTTGGCTGTTTAGAGTAAATGTAATCTACCACAAAGAGTACCTCAACTTCACAGAAGTAAGGACCATATCTTGTCGTTTAGTTTCCTCTTCATTCAAGGGGAGTTACTTGAATACTGGGGATCTTAATTTTTAAAAATTTTAAATTTAGATAATCAAAGTTCCAAATATCAAATGTAATGTGCAGCTTTTCTCTGTAATCAACACAACTTATATGAGAGGAAATGCAAAGTTGAGGGGTCACTGATCAGAAATTCATGGACATTTAAGAAAGTAAAAGAATATTAAACAGAAGTTCTATTAAATCCAAATCATGTGCTTTATCTTTTATGTCCTTTTCATTTACAATTGATAGTGTTTTCCCCTAATTTAATGATAGGATGGATTAAGAATGACTCTAGAAATAATATTAATAAATATATTAATATTCTAAAAAGAATATTAATAAATAATAATTTTAATAAATAATAAAGTATAATTTAGAAGTTTAAAAATCTAAAATCATAAAAGAAAGAAGAGAAAAGCCAATGCCTAACTGCTTAATTTGTATAATAGGTTGCAGCAGAGTCAGGGTGGATGATGTAGCTTCTCTGAGTCTTACCTATTTTCAGGACCTGCTTTTTCAAACCTCCTGCTGATTTTTTTTCTGCCACATGTATTTACAATAAATTTAATGACTGCTTCAGTTAATAATTTCTGTTGTTTTAAATTAAGAATCCTGACTAAACCACATATTCCTTAGAGTGTTTTGAGAACAAATATTTGTTTATAAACTATATATATATATCAATAAAATATCATCTGAATTATAGGTAAAATGTAAGCAAACAAAGAGAAAACCATAAACCAGCACAGAAGATAGAAGATATGTGATCATGTAATTGGGATAGACTACATCCATTCTTTAGCTCATTTATGAAAACTTAATAATACTTTTTATATTCTAGGAACTGTCCTGAGCAATGGAACATATGCAAGCAAGGTGGGAAGAAGTGCTGAATTCTAGAAATATTTTGAAACTACAGCAAACAGAACTGACTCCCAGATTTGATGGGATATAAGCATATGCAAGGCATCAATAACTTGTTTAGGCAATTAAAATTTTTTACTTATGTCTATGCTGAGATATGAAAGGCTAAAAGGAAAATAGATTTATGGAGTATGAAGATCAAGAGTTTGGTTTTGAATTTGGTTTGAGATAATCATTAGAAATCTAAGTAGAAATATTAAGGAAAGAGTTGAATGTTTAAGAGTCTGTATTGGTGGGGTGCCTGGGTGGCTGAGTCCGTTAAGCATCCAAATTCAGCTCAGGTGGTGATCACACAGTTTGTGGGTTTGAGCCCTGCATTGGGCTCTGTGCTGACAGCTAGCTCAGAGTCTGGAGCCTGCTTCAGGTTCTGTATCTCCTTCTCTCTCTGACCCTCTCCTGCTCACGCTGTCTCTCTCTCTCTCTCAGAAATAAATAAAACATTTAAAAATTTTTTTTTAAAAAAGAGTCTGTATTGGTATCCAAGAGCATGTGGTAAGCAACATGGTCCCCCAAAGATGTCCATATCCTACTTTCCAGAACCTTGGAATATAGCAAAGGGAGATTTAGATTGATAACCAGGTGACCATAAAATTAGGGGATTATCCTGGATTATCAGGATTGGCCCAATGTAATCCCAAAGGTCTGTAAATGTGAAAGTGGTACACTGAAGAGTCACTGTCAGAGTGATGTGATGTGAGGAAAACTTGCTAGGCCATTGCTGGTTTCAAGAGGGAGGGAGGGACCACAAGCCAAGGAATGCAGAGGCCTACTAGAAACAAGAAAAGACAAGGAAAGAGATTTGTCCCTAGAGCTCCAGAAAGGAATGTGACTGCTTGCAGCTTGATTTTAGCTCAGAAGACCCAATTCAGACTTCTGTCCTCCAGAACACTAAGATAAGTTTATGGGGTCTTAAGCCATTAAATCTGTGGTAATCCAGTCATCTTAGCGCATTGGATTTCTCCACATTAACAGTGGATGAGAGAAATAACAACAGTAACAACAGCAATGCTTTCTTCCTGAGGCTACAGATTGCGGAAGGACCAAGTCTCCATGAGGCTATTTCATGGAAAATAGAAAGGAACTATTGTCAATTACTTTATAAATCATAATTTAAAACTTATAAATTAACTTATGAACTACTTATACATGTTTGAGTGAGTTGGAAAATTGACAGCTTTGGGGGAAGTTGGAGCCGTGAAATTAATGACAGATACACAGAAAACTAAACAAAACTAAAGCTAAAGAAACAACAGGAAAACAGGCAGTTATATTTCCAAATTTAAAAAAAAGTGTATAAAAAGGAAAATATGATTCTAACATACTACATAGCTTGAACCTTAGCAATATTCATTTATTTGTGACAATTCAAACACCAATTCTTGTTAACCAAATTTGTGGTATATGAGGAGGATAAAGGCAGGGACAGTATGTTAGCAGTGGAGAATTGTTGTAAAACCTTTTTAACAGGAATAATATAAAGCTGAAAAAATCAAAACACAGCAAATTAAATACATTACTTAGAAATATGAAGGTAACAACACAAAGAAGGAACTAAAAAATTCAAAAGTGATGGTCCCTGGAGAACAGGACTACTGTTTTTCATCATAGATTTTAGAACTATATTATTTTTTAAAACCTCTACATCTATTACTTTGATTAAAAAAAGAAAATTAAATTTATAATGAGTAAAAAAAAAGAAGTGTAAATAAATATTGGGGTATAGTCAGTAGCCATTAGTTCATAAATATTTTCTGTAGATCAGCAGAGACTCAGGGATAAAGTGGTATTCAAGGGTACGGGCTGGGCCACCCCTAATCAAAATTATCCAGTAGGTAAATTATCTAAAATATCACAGTGTAACAACATGAAGAAGGTTAAATTTTTTTTAAAGATATGTAATGACACTCATAGAATAACATCATTAGGATGGTAGAAAATTCTTTTATAATAATACTGTGTTGTTCTTACAGACTAAAAATTAAATTAGCTTACAAGATATTTCAGGAATGTTACTTGCTTTTTGCCTAAAAGTGATTATCAATTCCTTTATAAAGAACAGTGAGGTCATTTGATTGCCTTAGTTTAGGGGAGATGCTGATTCAAAGGAGAGAAAGGCCCTCTCTGGCCTTGGCCATTACCTGTAAGATAAAGGAAATAAGCTGGCCTCAGATACAGTCTAGAAAAGGAAAGAGAAAGGAGCAAATTGGGATGATGCTTTGCAAATATGTGCTGGAGAAGCAGAGGTAAGTTGGTAAAAATCAACTCACCAATTCATGAACCAGTTCTTAAGAAGTATTGGATTAAATGCAATCTAAAAATTCCTTCCAGCTCTAGAATTTAATGTTATTCAGAGGTAACACTACTCTGTGTATGATGTTAATATGAATTACTTGCTTCTATAGGGCAAGACCTAGGTCTAACTTAAGTGTGTAAGGTGTAAGGAACAGCGTGACATACAGGTAGGATTTCCAAATGATTAAGTACTCAAACTGGGGCACTTTGAGAGAGCAAAAGGGGGTGCTGACAATAATTGTAGGCTTACATCATGACTGGTCAAGAGCAAACTGAACGTTTGGTCACCCTACATAGAGATGACTTCTTATGCAATGTTAACAATACCTCAGCTACTGGATAGTCAGCATGAAATAAGCAGCTGTGTTGGTTTTTAAAGCGTATCTAATTGATGAACATCTGGTGGCAGGTAGCCAGCCCATTAAAAATCAATTATACTCAACGACTTGCATCTGAGCCATACTGCACCAATCTCCTCGCACTCATCAGATCCACATGTTCCTGAATAAACACATGCACCACTCAAGCCAGTGCCTTTGAACTTTTTGTAGTTGGGAGTGAATTTTATCAGTGGCTTTCCTCTGACCCGTAGTGAAGAGAAGAATTCCTGTTGGTCCACTCCTGATTGTTGACAAGTCAATAGACCTGGCAGGAGTTTGAATAAAGCTCTAAATTCAAGGGTAACCAGAGCATTCACTGCTCTTTGAAACCCTTTAGGGTTGCATAATATATAACATGAATACCAGAAGCTAGGTAACAAAGCAATAAGGGGGAGATACTGATCAGGAACTAGAGTTAGGACATGATTAGGGAATTAGAATTTCATAATGAAAGCGAGAGTACAGCTTCAGAATCAGGAATGGAAACACTTTCCATACAAATTTCAGCTCAGAAGCTTGGTATGTGTTTTTATGTTGGGAGTTTCTATTTGTAACATCTACCAGAGAATAATTAATGAACTATCCAGATTTTTCTAATGAGAGACATAATCCAAAGAGTTACTACACCAGGGATCAGTAGATTTGGAAAAGAGGATGAACCCAGTGCCTAGAATACCACCCTAAGGAAAATAAAAATTCCCTCATTAAAGCCATCCTTGGATCATAGCTTGAACAGCATCAAGATGTCTGGAGTAAGTCCTGGATATTTAGCAGGTCATGAGAGCCTTCATGAAGAGTCCATTTAAATAGAAGATAATGATCATTTTAAAAAATAATTTTACACTAATGCTTATCTAAGAACTACTTCTTTTTATATTTTTGTTTTTTATTTTAGAGAGGGTAGATGAGCAGGGGAGAGGGGGACAGGGAGAAAATCTTAAGCAGGCTCCATGCTCAGCGCAGAGCCTGATCCAGGGCTTGATCCCACGACCCTGGGATCATAACCTGAGCTGAAATCAAGAGTTGGAACACTCAACCGATTGTGCCACTCAGGCAATCCATAAGCACTAGTTCCAAAGACATAGGAGTATTGTTGTAATTGGGTCAGGTTATTATCTTTCACCTGCCTCCTACCTAATAGGTGAGTCTCAAAGAAGGGCTTTACTTTTTTTTCCTAAGTAAGATTTAGAATGAATATGAACACAAATTTATGTAAAGTCATGCAGATGATAGACAGGCATTGTTTAACTGAACTTTCCTATAGATTAATATATAGCTTTAAACATAAAACATAAAAAGTTGGTGGGCTAATTATCTTGACTTTATACATAAAACACTTTTTCCTGCTCTTATAAACTATATGATTGTCTATTTGTAAGTATAATTTAATTCTTAAATTTAGAGAGAACCTTAGAGATCATCTAGTTTAAGCCCCTACTTTATAGTTGAGATACCTGAGGCCTTGAAGGGGGACCAAGATCAGATTTACCTCAGGTCATGCACTTTATAAATGGAGATTGAAGACTTAAAGCCAGATCTCCTGGCTTCAAGTCCACTGCTGTATTTCTTCAACTGTTTTTTAAAATGTAAGCCTTCTATTTCATATTGACATGTTTATGAAGAGCTAAGCCTGATTATGGCATAATATAACTTAAACCCATATTGAATCTTTGGAAATGAAACATAAGCAAACTAACACTTGTTAAGCTAGTTAACCCTTCTTTCTCCTAATAGCCTTAATAACCTATCATTTGACTTTTGTCATTTCTTTTAATATTCACTTATACAAATATAGCATACATATATAAGCTTGTGGGTATANATATAAGCTTGTGGCTATGTACATACTGAATATTCACATGTATACATATACTTTAAATTTAACATAAAATATTATAATTTTATATTAAAAAGTGAAGTCAGAATTTTCAGATATTCAATATATATATAAATTATATAAGCTACCTTTCATAAAGTGTATAATTTCCACTTATGCTAAATAGCTATATGTTTCATACAACTTTCAATAGATGCATTTTCAACTGTTCTTAAAATTACCTGCTCACTCATCAGAAGACACTGTTTCAGTTTCCCTCCAGCCTTAGAAATATTCATTCAAGCACTTTATTGTGTGGTATGACTTTTTCTGACAACATCTGTTGCTCTGAAACAGAGAAGTACCCAGAGTGACAAAGAGGGTGTTTTCTACTGTTTTACCCATGCTGAAAAAATGGGCCAGAGAGCCGTACAACCCATAACAATGTGAAAATCTTTATATGAAGTTGTTCACCAGAGACTTGTCAATAGGCTGAGCCATATTGGATCTGGCAGTCTTTCTACTGGGACAGTATTTGCCTTGAAGTACTATCTTTTCTCTTTTTCAATGTCAGCCTGAAGGCTCTTAGACAACATATGTTCATTTCATGTCTTAGAGATATTGCTTCTGGTATTGCAAATGCATTACCACATTGAGCTTTTTTGTAAAACAGATGGTACATATTAAGGTCTCTGTTTCTTGTACGATTTCTGTAACAATGGCACTGCATTCTTCATATTGACAAAAGTATCATCAACATCATGCAGTGCGGACCTAGATTATGTCAGGATGGTAAATGAACACTTCAAACAGAAAGATCAATGATGAAGGTGAACCAAGCCCCTTAGAGAACTCCAAACTGAAAATGGTCATTTCTTGAAATTGTTCTCTTAAAACTTTAGTTAGGAAATATCCAGTTCTTTTATTCTTTACAGGCCCTCTGTCAAATGGCTTTTCAAGTTGTACAATAGTATATATACAGAATAGTCAACTTTCAGATATGAGGTTATGAAGTAGACACCCCTAACCTCTCAGTCAGCCCAATATCTGTCAGTTAAGTGATATCTTAAACTGCTGTTGTATGATTTTTAGTGAAGTCTTTTCACATTAATTGGAATCACTCTAAATAGCCAGGCTATCATCAGATTTGAAAATCAGGTTTGGGTTTACCTAAATAAGTTTATGGCATTACCTATTATTCATAGAATATTTATTTGGAATATTAAGGTCAGTAAAAGGACGAAATGTTGAAAGCCAATTTTTGGATTCAGCACATCTGAGAATTTAGAGATTTACACTCCTATGCCCAACATACCTTTGTCTAAAATATGACTTCTAACCTCTGTCTCTTCGATGGATAGCAATGTTCAGAATGCTTTTTATTTTCCTTATGAATAGAAAGACCTTAAAATAAGTACATTCACTTTTATAATGTTCTCATTTTATTTTGATTTTGTTTTGTGTACTGGTTTTGATAACAATGTTTAACTGGAAAGACAGAACCATATACAACTAAAGAACAATGGTCTATTTATCCAATCTCTGTTATAGGAAAGGCAGTTTTCTAAATATAGAATAAAGCAGAGAGAGAGAGAGAGAGAGAGAACTCCTACCCCTATGGAGCTTACACCCTAGAGAGTCAGAAAATAAAATATAAATATATTATGTTATCAGAATTTAGTGCAAACTACAAAGAAGAGGAGCAACTACTTTTCTTTCACAAGATGAAAATAACTTGGTCTACTTTTTTTTAATATAATCTGATACACAATTTTGCAAGTGATAGGAATAGTAATGTAAGATCACATGGGGATCCACTGATCTTACACTATTCCTGGACCTTAGCTGTTTAGTAAGAGAGGTTTCCATTTATTTCAGCCAATTCTAACCTTTTTACAAAAATAAAGCATTCTGACAAAGGAGATTTTTATTGGAGGTCTTGGGGTTTCAGTTCTCTTTGGAATCATCTGCAATTTTAGGGCTCTGTGAATATGGTTGGCATCAGCAATATTAGCAATATTTAGAAATGTTTGCTAAAATATTCTGTTAGACCAAGGGAAACCAGTGAGATAAGATTTTATTTAAAAAACTCAAGTCTAATAATAAAGCAGGACATACACCTGGAAGTTGAATGATATAACAAGAAAGTAAGTGCTAAGATAATTTAAATGACATAAAAATGTAAGGGCTACAAATTCAGAAGAAGTATGATTATCAAAGACATGTAAGTACTCAGTCGACTTCATGAAAGAAATGAGAATTAAGCTGAACCTTGAAGATTTATAGACTGCATGGCCAAAAGTCTCTTGTCTTCCTGTTTCATATAAATGACTTGTTTGGAGACAAGTTACATGGGATACCATTATAGTAACATAGAAAGCTTTTAGGAAGTCTTTATATGGTTGTTTGATCATAGGCATGAAGATAAGAGAAAGAAAATTTAAATGAGGAAGACAGTTTTACTCTGGAGAAGACAAAAGTCCCTCACCATGAAATGGTCCAATGTAATTGACCTGCCTCCAGATCCTAATGTACACATACACTGCCATAACTGGTATCCAGTGTTGGACATTATTGATAAATTACGCATTCTCTGCACTCCACAATGAAGTCATCCTTCATACAGAGACCCATATTGTTGAGCCCATGTATAACTTTTATTTTACCTCCTTATGATATTGTTTATGGGCTCATTGAGTCAACATGCCACTAAAAGGAGGTGACCAATATCCAAACACAGTCTTAGGAATTCTGATAAGAATTCTTTTTTAAAAAATGTATTTATTTATTTTGAGAGAGAGAGAGAGAGAGAGAGAGAGAGAGATCGATCAGGAGGGGGGCAGAGAGAGAATCCTAAGTGGGCTCTGTGCTGTCAGTATGGAGCCTGATGTGACTCCTGTGAACTCATAAACCATGAGATCATCACCTGAGCCCTAATTGGATGCTTTAATGACTGAGCCACTCAGGTGCTCCTGATAAGAGTTTTTGTATTTTGTAGGTTCTGGGGTCATTTTGAGTGGAATACTCATTAATCTCTTCTCCAATCTTTCTTGACATTAAAACTTCAGTTTTTCTTCTTCCATATCCTTCATTATCAAGTTAGATCATTAGATAATACTACCAAGTAACTTTATACTTTTTAATGTTTATTTATTTTATTTTTGAGAGAATGAGAGACAGACTGCAAGCAGGAGGGTGGCAGAGAGAGAGGGAGACACAGAATCCAAAGCAGGCTCCAGGCTGTCAGCACGGATCCAGAGGTGGGACTTGAACTCATGGACCATGAAATCATGACTTGATCCAAAGTAAGATACTTAATCAACGGAGTCAGCCAGGCACCCCACTACCAAGTAATTTTAAAGCTCTTGACCTCATACTAGCTCACCTTCTGAGAAGAATAGGAATCTTCTTGAATTTGTGCTCACTGAGATGACTTAGACGTTGTTACATAATAGCAATACACTTCTATCTGGTTCTGGCATGTCATGATGTATCAATTAATGGTGATTTTTTTTTTTAAATCATCAGCTCACCAGTGAGGAGAACCAGAATACCAGACCACGAGGTCATACATGTGGTTTAAAATGGTGAATAATATCTCAGCAATAGGTACACTATAAGGAAACCTCTTTATGTTTCATTGGCCAGAACTGCATCATGTATTTATTCCAAAAGCATTTCTGGGAAGGGAAATAGAGTTTCCAGATTGGCTTAAATAATCAAAATTTACCCCCATGTAACACATGCCTGCATTATATCTAAGCAAAACTTGATTCCACAACAAGTAAACAGGTATAATGATTGTTAGAAAGGCAGACAACAGTTTGCTACACTAACTGCAAATAAGATATCATATCCCAAATTGTCTGACCTCCTCTGTTGAAGCAACCTTAAATCTACATCCATGACATTTCTTCAACCACTCAGTTTAAATTACTAAGTTAAGCAATTCTTTATTAAGCATAATTCTTTTATTTTACTCTGATTATTATATTATAATAAATAATATAATCATTAATATTAATATTTATTATTCAATCCCCCACATTGTCAAGTTCAAGTTTCAGTCACTATATCATAATAGAAGTTGGTGAAATTCAGTGTCTTTTTACCAGAAGGAAGACTTAAGAAGGAGCATTTCAGAGGAGCTTAGAGATTTATTTCTTTTGTTCCTCATGAATATTCCCATTCTAATTACTATTTGGATCCCACTTTTTCTCTATCCATGCTTTTTATAAAACTGACAAATGTCCAAGTTCAATAACCAGTGTCATTCAGTATGCTAAGAATAAAATTTTTCAGTTTGTTTTCCAGTAACCTCAGCCTAACCACTTCAATAAGGAAAACAATTTTAATAATAGTTCAAAGTATTCTAATTTGGGATTAAAGGAGAGGACAGTTACCAATTTCAATACTAAATGGATTTAACAAATAAATAGGACTAAAAGTAAGAGAGATGAGTCTAGAATCCTGCATGGCTCTACCAGTTATTAGGACTTTAGATAAGCCATTGAACCAACCAATACATTTTCCTAGTCTATCAAAGTGGGAATAATCATACCATTCTTAGATGTAGGTTTAGAGAATTAAATAAGGTACTGACTCTAAAGCACTTACAAGAGTGCAATGCACATACTGACAATGATGCCCCTATTAACATTATGATTAATAAATAAGTGAACATAACTGTTTAAGATTGATCTCAAATGAAGCAAATTAAACATGTCTTTCCTATAAGTAAGGCAAATAGAATATAAATTACTTATCACACACAACTTTACATAACTTCAGGAATTTCCTTGAACACTTCTTATGGTGCAGATGTTGGTAATGAATTATCTTAGTTTTCTTTCCCCTGAAAAGGTCTTTATTTCACCTTTATTCTGAAAGGATAATTTTGTTCAATATAGAAGTTGGGGTGACAGTTTTTAGCTTTAGTATTTTAGTGACATTTTCCACTGTTTTCTGGCCTCTATAGTTTAGCATAAGTCAGGCAACATGTAAATTGTTGTTCCTTTATAATTAAAGTGTCAATGTTCTCTTTCTGCTTTTAAGATTTTTCTTTTTAGTTTTCAGCAGTTTGACTGTGATATGTCTTTAAAGAGGTTGTCTTTGTAGTTCTTCCTCAGTAGATTTGCAGAGATTCTTGAATATATTTATGTCTTTACCAAATTTAGAAAGCTTTTACCATTTTTCTTTATTTTCCAAAGGTGTATTTATTTTTGAGTGAGAGAGACAGAGAGAGAAAGTGGGAGAGGTTCAGGGCCAGAGAGGGACAGAAAATCTGAAGTGGGCTCTGCACTGACAGCAGGGAGCCCAATATCCAACAGATAAACAACTAGCTTAAACAAACCTTGAACTCAGGACTTGAACTCAGGAACCATGAGATCATGACCTGAGCCAAAGTTGGATGTTCAACAGAGTCACCCAGGTGCCCCCAGCCATTATTTATTAATTGTCATTAATGTTTCAAGGATCTGTGAGGTTCTCTTCATTTTTTTCAACCTCCTAACCACTTCCCAAGTTGGATACTTTATATTGAAAAAGTCTACTAACTTTGGCCTCTACATGCTATGTGTAGTCTGCAGTTGAAGCCACTCACTGAATTTTTATTTTCAGATACAGAATTTTAATCCTTTGCTGAGATTTCCAATCTTTTCATTTATTGTAAACACAGTTTTCCTTTTTGATCTTGAGTACAATTATAATAACTGCCTTTAAATGTTATGTCAAATTCCAATATTCAGACATTTGAAAATTGGTTTCCTCATTGATTACTCTTTCTCTAGTAAAGAGTTCATATTTTCCTTCTTTGTCTCATGTCTAGTAACTCTGGATACTGGACATTGTGCTATTATGGTTTTCATACTCTGTATTCTGTTACAGTCTTCCAAATATATTTGGAATATATATATATAGAAGTCTTCCAAATATATATATATATATATAGAAGTGGGCCATTAACTTGGTTTGATGCACCGAAAAATCTTCTTCCTGAACAGCATATAAAATAAAAACTTATGTCTTTTATATTAAACTGGTGTATCTTGTATATTCATGATTTATGGCACAGGCAGACATCTAAACAGGGTGGAAATACCAAATGTGGGACTCTGCTGTCTGGTTCTCTTCCTTGTGGGACTTCTCCTTCAGAAACTGAAAGGCATTTGTCCAAAAACTGTCCCCGGGTTTTTCAGACAAGAAAACCTGGAAATTTCTCATCAGCTTACCTTTCAGCCTTTAAAGAAAATGGGTAACACTCTGTTATCCCCTTCTTTCAAGTGCCCACTCCCCTTTATAATCTGCCTGCTTGTGATAATTCTTCAGTCCTTTCCAACCAGTGTCTTTTGTATTCTGCCCAATGTTTATAATGGCTTTCTGTGGGAAGATAGAGTCGATTAACTGCTTAACTGGGTGATAGCCAAAGTGCAATTCCCATACCATAGTTTTTGAAGCTATCTCAATCCTACTACAGAAATAAGACAACTAGGATGGTGAAATTAACCATCACAACAAGAACAACCCAGGAAATCGTTACAAAATACCTGGTGATATATTATCTACGTGAAAAATATGAACAAAATATGAGCAGATGGGGAGAAAATATAAATAGCACAATGTGGCATCAACAGCTCTGTGGGAGGAAGAAAAGCAAAGCAACAGGGTAGATCCCAAAATATCCAAAGACATTTATTAGAAAGGGTGGCAGGTCAATTTGAAAAAGTAGCTGTAACTGACAGAAGTTTGCACACTTACTAGAGGAAAAATATGGGATTTATAGCAAGGTGAGAAGGCCGAAGCAGTCTTAGGCACATCAATACTCAAAACTAAAACAAAGTAAAACAAAACAAAGACTAAGACCTGAGCTCTTTTCCTAGACAAACACACACACACACGAACACAATAAATTACTGAAACTAGGATATAAATTAAGCAAGATGGGAAGAATAACAGCAAAATAAAGAGAAGGTCCAGATAAAAAAGGAGGAAGGACAGCGGGGAAAGCAAATCTCAGAAAGTATTTTGCTCTTTTTGGAAAAACAACAAAATCAGGATCTCTAGAGAAAATAGAAAATCTATCCTGACTAGTCCTTCCTAACAGTTTAAGTAAACTAATTTTATGTAAATATGAGCACTATAAAAGGAATTCCATACAACTTTATAAGAAGTTAAAACAAAGAGAATAGCATCGCTCACATAATACAAGCATGCCACAAAAACTTGTATGCAAAATGGATACAGATTATAACCAAATATTTCAAAGTGAGCTCAATGAAAATAAACAGAAGACACAAAAGAACATCATAAATGAGAATTAGAAACACTGAGCCAGAAAGAAGTCTGTAAAAAAGACCAAAATAAAATTTAGTCATTTCACAAAGAACAGTTAAAAGAGAAGAAACACCAGTGTGAATAAACGACGGACGAAACTAAACTACATAATCCAGGGATGGGTGCAAATCAAGAGTAATTACAAATAAAGCAAGAAAACGTCAGGATAGTGGGTAAGGAGGATACTGTGATCCCATCTTGTGATCTAGCTAATAATTACAAGTGTTACTACTCCTTCAACTATACATTTATGTACAATGCCTTTTTCCCTATATATAGGTCATATTTTACAATTTTTAACATTTAAAGTATTTAAAAATTATAATATATCATAACCTAAGTGCAAGCAAGTCCAAGGATATTCTAATTTTTCCAAGGATGATTAGGTTAGTATCTTTCATGGACTTTAATATTAGGTTTTTCTCTTTTTGTGGATGTTCCTGATTATTTGATGCTGTGAGCATGTTCTTAGTCAGCCTGATGTTAGTGTTAGATACCAGCATTCGTCCAGGCCTTAGAGTCATGGCAGTGAACAAGGCCTTTGAGCTCCTCAGCCTCAAGGAACTGATAGTCTAATCTAACTTTCCTCAATCCAAAAATGTCATCATAATCCCTCTATGACCACATGTTGTATGGTATTGCCCTAAGAATTAAATATCTAGCTCAACACCTAGCACCGGCAACTGCTCAATAAAATTTAGTTCCACTGCACATTCCCAAGAGGGAAGAGCAGATTTCTTCTTTTTCTACCACTGGC
>NW_027528851.1:1951097-2041841 GCF_008692635.1 Crocuta crocuta | reverse complement strand
GGTGGGGTGGGGTGGGAGACAAACAAATGAACAAAAAAACTACTGTTTTTCTATGTGTATCAAATTGTATGCTTCATTCCACTCACAGTTTTTATCAATCCAAGCTAAAAATGAAAACTTAAACAAGATCAGGAAACTAAGGCTTAAGGGCCAAATCTGGCCCATCTTTTGTCTAGGTAAATACACTTTATTAGAACACACACACGCACACACATGACAGTGAATAAACAATAGCTACCTTCAGAAAAATGGAAGGTGAAAATGAACAAGTTTAGAATCCAAAGAAATGGCATGCGGTACTGTGGCTACAGAGGCATGCAAAGGTCAATGTATTTAGCTAAACAAAGTTCTTAAAAATAACTACTCGAAGGTGTTGAAACAGACTTAAGATATGAAACAAATCAACAAGTATTTATTATTGAAAAACTGCTTTGTCTTCAGGAAACAACAGCAGTTATCTGTGGCTCTTGTGTCTGCAGGTACTACCATCCACCTCCCCCTCAATGAACATCCACCACACACACATATAAACACACACAGGTGTGCGTCTCAAACTTGGTTGCTTGAGATGTATAGTTTTTTGAAGTGAAGATGGCTGCAAAACCAATAGCTTTCCTGTCAGAGAGGACAGAGTTTGGAACAGGCGGTTAAAATTTCTAGCTTTGCCAGTTAAATGTGGCAATTATGGTAAGAAATAAATTCCCATGGAAAATAAATTGGGAATCCCACAGTTGTGAGTGGCAAACCAGCCAGAATTTAAGAGAGACCCTAGAAAAATATAAAACTAGATAAGTTGTGTACACATCTCTGGCTGACTAGGAAAACTGTGAACATATACAGAGAAGACTCAGGGGAATACTGGGGAAATTAAAAGGCAAGAGAGAGATCTGAGGACTGGATGAACATTGAATGTACTCTCCAACTCACACACATATCGATCACAGAAGGTAGAAGCCTTATGAACTTGACACATTTTAACACAACCTCTGCCCACATCATTGACTGCCTGATAAGCCATGTACTCACAGGAGAAAGCCAGGGAAGCCAGACTTAAAAATAAAAATCAGAATACAAGATTTGAGCAGACATATCAGCACTTAAAAGCAATGGGAGAAAGATGTCTGGAGTAAGACAAGTTACCAAGACAAACAAAACAAGACAGAACAAAAAGCCCCCCCAAATAAAAAATCCAAACAACAATAAAATGATGCTAGAAAAATAAAATCTGGGGCTAGTAAAATACGTCTAAAATGTTTAGATTTCAACCAAAAATTAGGAGAAATTCAAAGAAATAGCAATTTGTTATCTATACATTCTTTACTAGATATCATTTGTAACTGATCTCAGATTTTGCAGTTAGCAAAGACTTTATTTTTTAAGTATAATTTATTGTCAAATTCAGACAAAGACTTTAAAGAAGTTAAGTGTATGTGGAATATTCTATAGGTAAATGATTCTTTGATCCTTGTGTTATTTGTAAATGAATTTCATAGTTTCATATATTTGGAGGATTTCCCAACTTTTTTTTTGTTCTTGACTTCTAATTTGGTTTTTGTTTATTTGGAGATTTTTCTGTGCATTATCTTCTTCTTTTGAATTTATCATGGCTTGTTCTATGCTATAGCATAAGGTGATGAAAGTATTCTTAACTTGCATCATAGTGATTACTCTTCAACTATACAAATTTACTAAAAATTATGAAACTGCACACTTAAGATGAACTTTATGATATGTAAATTATACCCCAATAAATATGTTGAAAATGATACAAGATGGATAGCAAGTTTCAAGAGCAAGTCACAGATATACAATACAGGAAAAGAAGATGAAATATATGTACAATAGGTGTCCTCAAAGAAGAAAAGCAAAGCAATGGAACAGAATCATCACTAAAATTGGTAACTCAAGAATGCCTTTTGAAATTAAAAAAAAAATGTATTGAAATCACATATTGAAAGGGCACAATGCACATCTGGAAGAATTTACTCAGAATAACCAGCACCAAGATACAGTTTGTAACTACAAATATCATTGTTTGCAATAAGATCTACAAAACATATAGTCTATTAGCTTACCTAATCAAGGGCAAAAGGGAGAAAATGCAAAAATTAAAAATAATAAGTGAAGAATTTTTCAAAATTCACAGAATAAAGATATATTTGGGTATCACTGTGTAAATATGCTTTAAAATCTAAATGCAATTAATTTTTTTTTCTTCCAGGATCTTGTTTAAATTCAAGTTAGTTAACCTGTAGTATAGTATTGGTTTTCAGTAAAATAAATTAATTTTTCTTTCCTTTCCTTTTCTTTCTTTCTCTCTTTCTCTTTCTTTCTTTCTTTTCTTTCTTTCTTTCTTTCTTTCTTTCTTTCTTTCCTTCTTTCTTTCTTTCTTTCTTTCTTAGAGAGAGAGAGATAAGGACAGAGATGTGGGGAGGGGCAGAGGGAAGGAGAGAGAGCAAATTTTAAGCAGGCTATATGCTCAGAACAGAGCCTGCTGTGGGACGCGAACTCACGACCCTGGGATCATGACCTGAGCTGAAATCTAAGAGTTAGGCATTCAACTGAGTGAGCCACTCAGGCACCCCAATGAAATTAATTTTTTAAGAAATATACTACTTACCAAAGTGACTTTGGTAAAGACAGAAAGTCTAAACAGGAAAATCACCATAGAAGAAATAGAAAAACACTGTAAAGACCTTACTCTACTTTCATACCCCAATGCACACAATAAATCACCAGGCCAAATATTTGCATTGTGTAGTCTACCAAACATTTATGTATTAGATCATGTCCATGTTACTGGAACTGTCTCAGAATATGGAAAAGGAGGGAAATTTACAACTTCATTTTTCTCTATTAAACACAACTATATTGTTTTAGTAGGACTACATTTCTGTTTTTTAAAAATTTATGACTTTAACAACTTTAGTGAGTTGTAATTTTTATACCATAAAATCTATCTTCATTTTAAATGTACAAATTCACAATTTTTAGTAAATTGTCAAGTTGTATTATCATCACTACAATTCACTTTTTGAACACTTCCCTCACTCCAGTAAGACCCCCTTGCCCATTTAAAGCTAATCTTCATTTTGACTTCTAGCCCTAGGCACCCACTAATTTGCTTTCCTGCTCTAGAGATTTGACTTTATTAGACATTTCATATAAATTAATTCATACAATATGTTGCCTTTGTGTCTGGCTTCTTTTATTTAGCATACTGTTTTTCAGGTTATTCCACATTTTAGTATATATCAGTATTACTCTTTTGTCAATTTAATTTCTCAAAGAAGTATAGTGAATCCAAAATATGACCAAAATTGAATAAAAAAATAAAACTAAAGATCAACGTCATCTTTAAATATCAAAATAAAAATCTCTAATGAAATATTTGTAAACAGTATCCTGCCATCTTATTAATAGACTTAAGGAGAAAGTCTACATGATTAATTTCCTGGATATGGAAAAAACCCTGGCAAAAATTTAAAACAATCAACAAAATTGGAATTTATGGATACTTTAATATGATAAAATATATATGCTTTAACCAAAAAGCCATTCCCTTAACATGAAAATAGAGGCTTTTCAAATAAAGCCAGGAACACGACAAAGATGCCCACTGCATTCATTAGGCTTGGCATATTATTTTTTAGAGGCTATCAGCCAAAGCACCCAGAATCATACAAATTGGAACTGGCAATCCTTTTCAGATGACATGATTGTATATCTGCAAAACTAAAAAGAATCAATAGAAAAAAACACTGAAAACAATAAGGAAAATTAATGAATTTCAGGTGTGTTCATTTCCATTCCTGCTGTAACAAATTACTGCAACATAGTAGCTTAAAACAACACAAATGTGTTACCGTATAATAGTTCCGAGTTAAAATCAAGGTGTTGGCAGGACTACATACCTTATGGAGGCTCTAGGAGAAAATTAATTTCCTTGCTTTTTCCAGCTTCTGGAAACCATCTTCATTTCCTTGCTGTGGCCCCTTCAATCTTCAAAGCCTAAAACAGCAGTTCAAGTCTTTCTCACATCATACTTCTCTAACAATGACTCTCCAACCCCCTGACTCCCACTTCTGTTTTTATGAAATGCTTGCAATTACATTGGCCCCACCTGTATAACTAGGATAATCTCCCTATGTTAAGGTCAGTTGATTAGCAATCTTCATTCTATCTGCAACCTTACTTCTCCTTTCCATTTGACCTAGCATAGTCACAGATTCTAAGGATTAGAATGTAACTTTTTGGAGGTAGGGCAGGAGGCAGGTAACCACTCTGCTTACCCTAGGAGGTTACAAAATCAACTTACAAAAATCGAAAGTAGTCATATATAAAAACCAAAATTGGAAGAAGAAAAGAAGGGAGAAGAGGTAGAGGGGAGGAACTAATGTAAGGAAAATCTCCATTAATTATAGCAAAGAGAAAAAAAATACACTGAACATAGATTTAACAAGAAATATATAAAATATTTATGAGGAAACTAGAAAACACATAAAAACATAAAAGTAGACAAGATAAATGGAAAATATATCATGTTTCAAATAGGAATGTTCAGTGTAAAAATGACAGTTCTTCTTAATTTATACACTGTATTTAGTGTAACCCAAGTAAAAAAAAGATACCACTATGTTTCTGTCTGGTTAAAGAATATAATTATAGAGTGCAATTTGATGAATAAACAGAGGAAGGTAGTCTTAAAAACTTGGGAAATGAAGAGCAATAAAAACATACAACAAAGCCTATGCAATTACAATTGTATGATATTGGCTCATGAATAGATGGAATATATTACTTATCTGTTACTGTGTAATAAATTTCCCCAAATTGATGGGCTTAAAACCACACATATTTATTATCTCACATCCTTAATTCTAGGAACCTAATTGCTTAGCTGGGTGGTTCTGGCTCAGGGTTTCTCATGAGGCTATAGCCAAGTAGTTCACTGGGGTTGCAGTCATCCGAAGTTGAGCCATCTCTGCACATGATGTGGCAGCTGGCTTTTTCCAGATTGAGTGAGGAGAGACAGAGAGAGGCATAATCCAAATCCAAGATGGAAGCCACAGTCTTCTATCACCTAGTCTTTAAAGTGACATACATTCCTTTTTCCAAACACTATTGTTTAGAGGTGAGTCACTAAGTCCAGTTCTCATGCAAGGGCAGGGAAATTAAGTTCCACCTCTTGGGACAGGAGTGGAGTATGAAAGAACTCATGGTCATAGTTTTTAAACTACCACAAAGACAGATGTAAGAAATAGACAATCCAGAAATAAACACAATTGCATGTGCAAATTTAATATATAATAAATGTATACTATATAAATAATATATATAATATATAATAATTTGACTGCTCAAATGGGTGTAAAGGAAATGGAAACTTTAATAAGTAGTACTGGGGTAACTGGATAGCTATGTATCCGTTGACCCCTCTTGTAGGAATCTGTCCCAAAGATGGAATCTGTCCCAAAGATACACTGACAAAAATATGAAAGTACATTTGCACAAGTATTATTTGTAGTATAAAAAGGAAATAAATGTCTCTTAATAGGGAAACAGAAATGGAAATAGAATGAACTATTTATGGCAGCTCCATACAATAGAAGATTATACAGCCATAGAAAAGAATAAAGAATCTCTATGCTCTACCAAGAAGTGATCAGTAAGAATATTAAGTGATTAAAAGCAAGGTGGAGGAAAGTGTGTACAGTATGCATTTATTTTATCTCATAAAGGTGGCATACAAATATGTGTGTTTGAGTATCACACAAAAAAGAATGACTCATGAAATGTGGTCACCTAAAGCA
This sequence comes from Crocuta crocuta, assembly GCF_008692635.1. Classification (NCBI taxonomy): domain Eukaryota; kingdom Metazoa; phylum Chordata; class Mammalia; order Carnivora; family Hyaenidae; genus Crocuta; species Crocuta crocuta. Next base: position 2,036,028 of record NW_027528851.1, on the reverse strand, counting down.
GGAGGGAGAGAATAGGGTAAAGGAGAATGTACCTGCTTATGTTGATTTTATTTTGTAGCTCTCGTATGGGTTAGTATAAAATTTAACTGAAAAAGAAAATCTTCACTATTGAAAAGAACATGAAAATAAATAAACCTCAATGTACACCAAGTTGCTGGTATACTTATCAAAGGAGAAACTATGATAAGTGGCTTTAAAACCCAAATAATTTGACTGCATGTCCCTAGTGGGAAATACAGAACTGCAATACATTCTTCAACTGTTTTTCAGTAATCATATTATTGGTCTTAACATTTACATTAGCATTCTGAGATAGTGGTGTGCATATTATAAGATATTTTAATTCTGTTATTCCTGATCTCATCGAGAACGAGGCTCCTCAGGTTATGAGACAGTAGATATAGATATAGATATAGGATCAAAGAAATTTTTTAAAATTCCTGATGTTCCAAATTTGAATTGAAAAATCAATATGAAGCCATGATATATTTTACCTTAAAAATAAAAAGGCACAGTACACTGAATCAGAGGCCATTAAACTAAGGAATGTGCATTCAAGTATAGATGGGTAAATCACTGAGGCCAGTGACTTGGAGACAGGAATCAATAAACTTTATATTTAGACAAGACATTTGGCTTTGGTTATGATCCAATGCACTTGATCGAAAATAAACAGGCTAGAAATCTTAATAGTACAGAGAATTATATTACTTAAGAAATCCTAAGACTGAATAGAACAGACTGCAATTCCAAGTTTAAAGTAATTCCTAGGCCACCAAACTTGCCCTAACAGTAAGTCTCCTGTTAAAGCTGTGCCACCTCTAAGAAGGATGTACTTCCCATTTTCCACCTTAGGGGAGGCCAACGAATTCAATGAACAAGCCTCTCAGAGGCAGATATAAAAGCTGTTAGATGGATAAGGGACTCATTCATTTGAGTATGGAGGCTTTATTAACAATGTGGGGATCCTTTAAAGCAAAATCCACAAACTTTAAATAGTAAATCTCCAACTCAATGTCTATGATTCTTACTATAATAGCAATATAGAATAGACTACTATTCCACATAAGAGAAACAAGTATTTATCCATGAAGGGAAGCATATAGCGAAAATAAGAAAGCACATGTTTGTCAGTGAAACAGTCATCAACCACACAATAGAATTTATATGGCTCTGCCTGTATTGATGGATAAGAAATAAATAGGAAAAACTGAAATGCAAAATGAGTAATTATGTAGAAAACTTATATTGTGCACAGAGCTATTTTTAGTATATGAGGACAAGAAACAAACAGTAGAGCCTGAATTCCCATATACTGGTAGATTCTTTTTTTCACTTTGGCCAGTATTTAACTTCAAGACAAATAATATTTGAAAAATATTGTTATCCAAACAATTGAATACTCATGCTTTAAATATTTTACTGTGTCTGGGATTTTCAAAAGGATACCAGGTAACTTATTTTCATGTGTTTAAAATGCAAGCTAAAATGCACACATTAATATTGCTAATGAAATTTGGGAATCCCACATTTATGTAATTAAAGCTCCACAGGTCCTAAATCCTCAATTCAAAACCACCTCCTTTCCAAATCTAGGTTATATCTCCTGACATGAATCAATTACCCTGTAACTCCCTTGATTACACAAAACCTTGTTTACCTAAATGTTTTGCTGTCCCAAAACATTTCTGATAAATAGTGTTATACAGTCTGATATGCACCTTGAGTTACATGCATTATGAATCAGAATCATTTCCTGCACACCTGTCACCTTGACATTACTTGACTGTAGAGTCAATGAATGTGCAGTCAACATTCATTGGAAATGCAAATAATTGAAATGTAAAAGACTGGCTTGTGCAGCTAGTCTTATTTATCATCGGTTCTTTCACCCATGAATATAGGAAAGGTTTTATTTGAAGTCATATATTCTATAGGTTGGAACCAATCTGAAATTGGGGGTCCTTAAAAAGTTCTATATTTGATCTGTTGTATGAAAAGACTATTCTGTATTTTTCCTTCTCTTAGCTATCTGTGAAGCAGGGTTTTTTGTTTTGTTTTGTTTCATTTTTTTTCTTGCAGTGACAATGCCATCATTGTCATTACACTTAAAGAACAGTTGGTCAATAGCAAAATTATGTAAGTGAATTGTCACTAAGAAATTTTTTAATATCCCTACACCCTCAAAAATATATGAGAGTTTTAATTAATGGAAGAACAGTATCTGAGTAACCTATAAGCCAAATCTTCACTTTAAAGGGTTACTATAGTCAATACAATGCTTGCAAGATATTGCTATTTCATTATTTACAGCACTAGAGATTTAAAATAAGGGATTCATAATGGTCTGGGGAGATATAACCAGGTTCTTCTTCAACAACTGAGAATAAACTATATAAATGTACATGCTTTCCTACAAATATTATTTTTTAAAAAGTCTTCTTCTCTGTATATTTCTGTAACCAAGGAAGCTAGTCCACTTTTCTCAGGACAGACCATGAGATATATTTTCTAATAAAAGAAATAAAAATAGACTCTTAATCCTTAAATCATGAGTCTGGTTTATTAATACACACAAACATTTTAGAAAACTAACAAAATATAAGCAATATGATAAATTCAAGTTAAATGTGTTTATAGTTTTTAATGAAATAAAACACTCATTCATACATTCATCAATTTGGAAAACATTTACTGATTACTATGCCTAGTAATCATTTTTATCAAAGTTCCAGTAGGAGATATAAGTTTATTTATCTCTATCATGGAGTTAGTTTATGAGATTGTCTAGGGCTGGCTAGACAAATCCAAATCTATAGGATAGGCTGCCAGGAAGGGCAGGCTGAAACCCATGGGTAAAAGAAGACACCATAGTTCACTACAGTCCACAGAAAGAAACTTCTTCAGGTCTGCTATTAAGACTTTTAAACTGATTAGACCAGTTCCACTCAGATTCTTGAGGATAATTTCTTTGAGATAAAAGTCAACTGATTGTAGATGTTGATCAAATCTTCAAGAGACCTTCAGAGCTATACGTGTTTGATTGAATAATTGAATCCTTACAGCCTAGCCAAGTTGACAATCTCAGTAGTGGACATATAAAAATGGATAAATATGGTCTGTAATATGAGGAGACACAGAGTTTATTGGAATGAAAACATATTTGCTTTCTACATTTGTATGAATATTGGAAGACATTTTTGATTAATATAAATACATCTAGAATGTGTGCGAATATTTTGTTGTAGTGACACATAAAAGAAATCTGATGTGAAAAGTTCAGCTCACCAATTTGTGCATAAAAACCACTGGAGATCAGAGAATAATTCACAAAACAAGGAATTGAGCATACCTGGTTCTCCTCCCCTGTATGCCATCAGCTCTCTGTGTGATTTTGAATATTCACCTAACCTCTCAGACCCTCAATTTATCTGTTAAAACTAACGCTGGTGTACGATAAAGGGTCTACATCCTAATTCAAATTCCTTTTGTGGACAGGTGGGAAATAGAAACAAGCCATGCAAATTGGGTATTTGAAAATAGAGAGTATTTAAAACCACATTGGGGGAATCAAGTTGCCAGTTTGCTATATCTGTAGCTCATGTTTTCTCAAGTTCTTTAAGCCTATTTTATAAAATATAGATTTTCAAAATTATGCCTGCATTTATAAACAAAAATCTACATCTATACCAAACTTATTACATAATGAGAGGCAGGTAGGATTGGAGAGAGGAGCATCTCTGTTTTGTTACAGCAGATAGGTATTATATTATAGCTAAAAAGTACTTTTTAATTTTGTAGCAAAAATGTAGAAGTGAGAGAAAAAGATGACCTCATCGGGTAACCTTATAAAAACTGAATTCTGTGAAAATGCAGTTTGAATGGGACAGTTTGTTATATTTATTAAACATTGCACATTGTGATGAACATATGTGTTAATGACCTAATACCTCTTTCAGGAAAATTAAATAAAGAAGTTTCTAACAAAGGCAAACTCTGTTGTAATTCCTAGGTGCCCAGCTTCGGTGGAATTGACATTCCTGTGTTCTGGGAAGGCTCATGCAGAGGCTTCTCCTAACCTGTATGTGTGGGGAAAGCCATTCGGAAACAAGAGAACCATTGCTTACTAACTACAGATATCTGGGAGCCCTCAAGCAGTAGCAAGTAGCTACAAACTTCACCTATGATCTTTATTGAAATTAAATTTTTGTGATCTCTTCTCATAAGTCCTTTTCCCAAAACCAATTTACATAATTTGGCATAATTTGAAGTGATTGACATAGGTTGCTAATTGTTGGGGTAGAAACTAGGCCCTCATCATAGCTAAGTCTCAAAGGCAAAGGTTAGAATCCAGCAACTGGTAGTGTGGGTCGAATTGATATTAGTTTAATAATCTGTAAACTATGCAAGAAAATGTAATTGTCCTACATTACAAGGGTAGTCCTTCCACTGCACAGTTTATTCAAATGTATAATCTAAATAATTGAGTACCTCTGCCTACAATAGAGCATTTCCTCAAATGCAAACACCATTTAATAGACAGTTAAATCCAAACAGATGGATAAAAGATGCCAGAACATAATTGGTTTGCTTTTGATTATTTCATTGATGCCAATTTACTTAAAGAGTAAGTCTGGACAAGGTAGGATTTATTGTCACGGAATATTCAGTTTGACAGAGAGGAGTTAAGGGATTCAGTGATCCTCTCTGAACCTCCACACATGAAAGCTTGGGGAGAAATGAAATCTTGACCAAATGTTTGGCTTTGTCTTTCTTAGAGCTAACAATACAAACATTTGATAAAACTAAAGTCTGTCTTCTTGGTACTTGAGATCTTCTTAAGGGTTTCTGGGTTTCACGGAAGATATCAAACTACTACAAATTCTTTTGAATAGCTGGAGAACATCAATTTTAAAAATATTAGAAGTAATTATTGATGATTGTTTAAAAAAACAGCTATACTTCCAAGTCTTAAATTATTGTATTTTAAGGGATCTTGGATTTTTTTTTTAGTGTCCCAAATTAAACCTGAAATTTGACAGAGCATGGGCATAGCGGTGAAATCTCTCTCTCTCTCCCTCTCGTCTCACACACACACACTCATTCTCGCACACACACACACACACACACACACACACACAGAGGAAAGAACATCTCCTTTTTACAAGTAAGAAAGTTGCCTGTACTCAAGGTGACTGAGTAGTTCAAAGCTGCAGAGTTAACCAATGATGAAGCCTAGATTTGAATCTCTTTTGTCTCATTGCACAATCAGTGCTCTTTCAAAAGCAATGATGCCAGCACTTATCCTGAAACTTTTTAAAGTCTCTTGAAATAGCTCTGTGTCTTATAGATGAAGATTTTAATTTTTTGAGTTTTATTTTTTGGTTAGCAAACTAGCCCAAAAGGTTAAACATAACTATTATTTGTAATGGCTTTTATCTATCAGAAGATTATGCTCTGCCTTCTTATGTAAAATCCACTGTATCTGACTGTGCTTAATCCTATTCTATACCAAATAAGCACAAAACTAAAAAATAGGGGCTTTAAAAATTACTAAATGATTGCTTAGATTTATTTGTTTGGATTTTTTTTAACAGGAGTGGTTGTATTTAAACTCAATAACAAAAGTATATGAAGATAAAACAGAAGAATTAAAATAATTTCAAAGATTTCCCTTTCCCTTTCTGTCAACATAAATTTTTCCAAAATTACATAATATAAATACAAATTGTTCACTTAAATGTTTAGAAGACCATTATCCATGCTAAAATGAGACTCATTGAAATTCCATGGATTATAAGCAATGCTGATTGAAAAATGTCTATTAAATGCATTTATTTATTCCTAATAAATGTCCATTTCATTGAAAAAGTTGCAAAAGGAAATTCTTCATTCTAAGAGAAAAGTGTTTTCTATTTAGACAGAATTCTAATATTATACTAGTTAGATTTCAAAACTTTCTTCTATTTATTTTTTTAAATGTTTATTTATTTTTTGAAGGAGAGAGACCCCATGTGTGCAAGTGGGGGAGGTGAAGAGAGAGAAGGAGAGAGAGAACCAAACAGGCTCTGCACAGTCAGCACAGAGCCTGACACAAGACCGGATCCCACAAAGTGTGAGATCATGACCTGAGCCAAAATCAAGAGTTGGATGCTTATGAGACTGAGCCACCCAGATGCCCCAGAGCTTTCTTTCTTTCTTTTTTTTTTTTTAAATTTTGTTATGTTTTATTTATTTCTGGGAGAGAGAGAGAGAGAGCGCGCATGAGCAGGGGAGGGTCAGAAAGAGAGGGAGATACAGAATCTGAAAACAGCCCCCAGACTCTGAGCTAGCCGTCAGCACAGAGCCCGATGTGGGACTCGAACCCACAAACCGTGAGATCATGACCTGAGCCGAAGTTGGACGCTCAACCGACTGAGCCACCCAGGTGCCCCCAGAGCTTACTTTTAACAGGTATGTGTCTTTATGATATAAACATATATTTTTGTAACATGTTTGTATTTATTTCAAAAGTAATATGTGTTGATTTTATGAAAGTTGAAACATGCAGAGAAGTGAAAAAAGAAAAAAAAAATACCTTATGTATCAAAGTTATCATATGATGCCTAATTTTATTTGCAAGTTTCTTTGTTTAGCAATGCTTAAGAAATATTTCCTCATAATCATAAATATTTTTCTACAGTAGCTTTTCAATGGACATACACATAAATATATACACACATAATTATATAGGTAATTACATATTATATATAACATATATAGGTATATGTATGATATATATATATATAAAACTTCCTTATTTGGCTTAAATGTAATTGCTTTAACCAATATTTTATTTGAGATATCATGTTCTACATGTTATATCGGCACAAAATTATCTCCTTCAGATGATTTTCTACAAGTGGAACTTTGGATTCAAATTTAAATTTTTTATGACATTGTATTCACGTTGCCAAATTGTCTGCCAACAAATTGATATGAATTTTCACTCACAAATATATGAATATTTCTTCAAATTCTTGTCCACGTAGACTCATATATTTTTATGTTAGTTCTAATTGATGACATGTTTGTTTGTGAGACTGAAGCATTTACTACTTAGGTCATAAAAAGACATAGGCATGCTAATTTCACCTGAAAACTGAGGAAAGATGTACTTACTTATTTAAGAGCCACAGGACTCTAAAGACTGTTTCCTCCCTTTTTGATATCCAAAGAATGAAAGTCTTTATAAGCCAACTTTTTTTTATCTTTCTCTAACTATGTCACTGTGCTTACCAGAGAAATATGAACATCAGGAAATTGTTTCTTTACTGTATTACTGTGATCATTTGGGTTTTCTGTGTAGATGGGAGGTGTGCACACATACTTGGTTTGAGTGGTTCTATAAGAATGCCTGTGGCTGTATGATGTGGTTAAGATAAAAGGAATAAAAATTTTCCAGTTTTAAAGTTTTACTTTTTTAATTGACCAAATACTATGAACTTAATCAAATTTGTACCATTTTATTGGTGCACTGACAGTTTTCCAAGATGATATTTTTTATCTTTGCAGGGAGTTTTGTGTGTAACAACATCGAAACTAATCACTTTTCCCCCCAGATTTGTTTCTAAAGTTGCTTATGAGCAATTTGTAGGGCTTTTTTTAGTGAAAATGTTCAAGGGGTTTTATTACCATTAATCTTTTTTGAGGGTGTGTATAATTCATCTCACCAGCCATCAGAATTCCCAGAGGGTAAATTACTCTAGAGATCTCTGTGCCCTCACACTGTATCAAATTGACCTGCTTCTTGTTTGCCATTTTTGTGTACTACATTGCTTATTTAACAAGAAACAGAATGATTGTAATTCTGAGAAGGTCCTTTGATAGTAGTTTTGACACTCTGCCTGAATAATGACCCTCATTATGGTGCCCGTGACAGGCTCTGAAAGTCCTGATTTATGAATATATCACAGGTTCAGCATTAGAGCTCCCCTACTCACTTACTTCTGATATAGACTGAGATATGGACAAAGTCCTTTGAAATATAGAGAGGCTGAGATAATTGCACGATTATGACCATTCAAATCCTCTCTTTCCCTGATTTAACAAAGCTCTGCCATTTAATTTTGATTGTCTCTGAAGTTATTAGGAACCTTTGACGAAATGTTTATTAGAAGAATGTGTCTCAGAGAAACTACTGGCAACAAAGGTGGAAGTTATCCTTACTTTTCTGGTCCTAAGCTCCAGCTAAATTTCTATTGCAAATACTCATTAATGGTTGATGTGATAATAGACTGTTAGAAGCAAGATTAGCTAAGAGCAAAAAGTCTGTGTCCTCGATAAAACAAATTACAAGACATTCTGTAAACACTTTTTTTGTGCAGAATGTTGTTGATTTATTGTTTCCTCTATAGTGATTATTTAAATAAATGTAGCTAATTTAGTTCATTTGCCAAACTGTATAATTTTGTTCTTTGTGAAGGGGTTATATGTAAAAGCCTCAAGGAATCACATCCCCATTAATCTTTTTACAAGTGCAATAAATAAATAAAGAGACATGGTTTAATTTTGCCACTTAGAAGATATTTAAATAGCAGTGGTGGTAAACTGATTTCTTCTTCTACTGTTTGAAAAAGCTGTTAATGCACTTTTTCTTGTTAATAGTTTAATGAAATGCAGAAAACCCTAACACAACTGTTTTTATTGAGGCTATAAGAAACAAAGGATTTTCACTCATGTGCTGCTCTGTACACTGACCTTTAAAAAAATGTTGTTCATACTATTCATAATATTTAAAAAAATATCTTCAGTGCCAATGAAGTATTATAAGGAAATATTATTTCAGAAAAAGGCATAAAATACAGTACTTTTCAATATTAAAAAAATAAATTCACGATTGTTTTCCTACATATCCCTTGCTCACTAGTAATAAGGAGACAAAGTCTCATGATTTCATTAGAAGTAGGGGAGAGCTGAAGATTCTCTCTAGGTATTCTCAGCTGATTCCTTTTGAGACTGTCATCATCAGATGACCCTCGAGATTAAAAATACATAGTTACTAAGGGCAGTGGTTGAAAGTTAATTTTAAATGAAGCCTGGTAATGACCTGGAGTAAATTTAATAAGGGCCCTTCATTTCATAGCAAAAGCAGTCACTTAAAACATAATAAGATGATTCTGAAATCTTTAAACAAAGTGATCAGATTGAATTCCTTTTAGCAGGCTGAAAATTTTCAAAAGCTTTTTTACATCTGCAAAGCCTTTACTCTTAATTCATTAACATATTTTTAGAAAGTCTATTTCTAAAGGGGAAAATATTTGCCACCCCTGCAGTGAAGGTGTCATTAGTGAAATGGATCTTTGAGACACTTCCATCACCTGTTTTACTGTACATATTCTGTAAAAATTCTGAAGATGACTTCTCCTTCCTTGGCTTTCCTCATATAGAAGTATACTCTGGTTGTACAAAAGTATTTTAGAGCATAACAAAACCTTCTAGACCTTAATAACTATACATGACTGATCTGTCCTCTCTAGCAAGGTTAACCGTTTCTCCCAAGGAGTTAAGTGGCATATAAACTATTGTGCACACCATTTGTGCTAACAGTGTTGGATGACCTCAAATGCTGTGGTGGCCATAGAAGGTACCTGCACAATGAATTCATCAACAAAGGGAAAAGGACCACAGGCACAGAGCTGACTCTAAGTGTGTTAGGACTCTATAAGGATAAATGCCTAACCTCACTCCACAGCAAAAAGTAATTACAGAGTCATTGTTTCTACAGTGTTAATATTGTTTTACGGTTCTTTAGAAATATGTGCTATTTAGTTCTTGAGTTGACATCTGTACTGTATTATATTTTCTACAAAGCACCCGGACTAAAGTGCAGAGCAATCGAATAACTGTGAGATTATTTTGCTCTTACAGGAAATCAACAACAGATAGAAAATATAGATAAAGGATCAGTTTAAATCAGGTAGTTACGTTTTATGCTTAAATTATCTAATTAACAATAGTCTGAAAAGCCAAATTTTAGAGCTTTATTCCTCCTAAAATTAAATGCTCCATGTAGAGGATATCATTCTTTCAAATGTATTCATAGACTCTTCTATTTGTATTTCTATAATGCATTTGTATAACTCTTTCTCCATATGCATCCCTTACCACTCTTAAATATCCTCACCTTATTCTACATATGCCTTGATGCATGTGCTACTGAGAGAGAAGCAAAACATTTGTGTTTACACACACACACACACACACACACACACACAAATCATGAAGACGTTAAGACAAATGCTTGGTGGCCCTCCAGTAAATACCATCGAGTAGCACACTAACAGAAAACTATGACATGAAAGACAATATTGGGGCAGATCAAGTAAACACATTTGCATGTTCAGGGAAAGAGTGACATTTAGCCTCACAGTCACAATTAGTAATTATCAGAAGAATATGAAAGTTGGTGCCTTAAATTAATCAAGTCTGTATCTCCCCCTCAAAGGAACCAGACATAGCATATTCAGCCTTCATGTCCTCCTGGATGAGGGAACAAGACCAGGATTTGGTAGCTGTGGAGGAAAATGGAGTGTACCTCCTGGGCCCATAGCTTCCTTTTAGGGACCCTGAAATTTCAATGTGTTCAACTCTCAACAACTTCTCTATACTCTGGAGTTTACTGACAGCAAAATGTATAGCCTGTATTATGAAATACTATTAATCATTCTACAAAACACAGTACTGCAGTAAGAATAGGATGTTCCAAAGTAAATTTCTATCATGTAAGTGTTATCGGGTGCATTTTGTGATAAGTGGTATTTTTTAAGTTCATTTATTTAGAGAGAGAGAGAACCGTGCACGTGTGTCTGCACATGGTGGGGTGGGGGACCAAGAATGGGGAGAGAGAGAATGCTAAGTAGGCCCCCTGCTGATAGCACAGAGCCTGACACAGGGCTTGATCTCACAAACCGTGAGATCATGATCTGATCCAAAATCAAGAGTCAGAAGCTGAACTGACTGAGCCACCCAGGCACTCCAGTAACCGGTATTCTTACCTGAATACAAACCAAGTAACAGAGCTGTGCTTCATTTTGGTGGACTGTTTTTAAAAAACACTAATTACTATTACCAAATGGGTAGAAAGGTAGATAAGGAGGAAGCAGGGAATCTATGATAGGAGGCAGAATATATTCTCTGAGGAGTTTTAGGTTAATTACAGGTTTTGCATCATTTGGAGACAATTTTGCTTGTGTTTCAGCTTCCTGATAAATGCTTTGGAAGATTTACACTCATTTAAATGGATTAGATAGACATATGACTGCTGAGATATGATGTACTATAATAGTAACTTTCTGCAAAATAAGTCTTCCTTAGAACAATTTCCTCACTTTTATTCAATGCAAAACAACTCATTTTAATATTTTCTTTAGGTGCTTTTTTTATATGCCAGCACATTTTTTTTTAAATGTTTTATTTATTTCTAGGAGAGAGAGAGAGAGAGACAGCGTGAGCAGGGGAGGGTCAGAGAGAGAGGGAGTCACAGACTGAAACAGGCTCCAGGCTCTGAGCTGGCAGCACAGAGCCTGACGCAGGGCCCGAAACCACGAACCGCAAGATCATGACCTAAGCGAAAGTCGGACGCTTAACCGACTAAGCCACCCAGGCACCCCTATGCCAGTACATTTTTTAAAAAAATTAACATTTATTTATTTCTGAGAGACAGAGAGAGATAAAGCATGAGCGGTGGAGGGGCAGAGAGAGAGGGAGACACAGAATCTGAAGCAGGCTCCAGGTTCTGAGCTGTCAGCACAGAGCCTGATGTGGGGCTTGAACTCAGGAACCATGAGATCATGACCTGAACTAAAGTCGGTCACTTAACCGACTGAGCCACCCAGGTGCTCCTATATGCCAGCATGGTTAAACCAAGAATTTAACTGCATGTATAAGATGCAGAAATAGCATTGAGAATGTATAGACAACTTCTATTAATCTACAAATATTATGTATTAACAGAGTACAGGGATGATGCCATAAAAAAGTAACCATCTGGTCTGGGTTTTGAAGACTGAATAGGAGTTTGCTATATCACCACATTAGGTGAAGACACATCTGGTTCAGTAGGACAGAACCAGTGCCTTCTAAGATGCAGAAGCATGAAATAGCATGTCTTTGGGGACTTGCAGATAGTTAGAATACGTGGAATAAAACTACAAAGGTAGGGAGAGTGACAGGGGAGAGGCCAAGAATAAATAACAGGAATGTCTCATGAAGAGTACTTGTTTGCCAAGCTAAAGAGCTTGCACTTTATCATAGAGTTGGTAGCCAGTGAAAAATTTAATGAGTCACCTGACTAAATTTGTGTTTTTAAGAGTAGGAAGAATAGATTGAAAAAGGAAAAGCCTAGAGAGAAGAAAATTGCAAAGCCAAGGAAGAGAAGATAAGGACCAGAACCAGTGCCCAGAGAATGGAGATTAGAGATTTTTAAGGAAATAAAGTCAGTACAAAAATATACAGAGTAACTTCAGATTCACAAGACTGCCTTGATTCTGTTGAGACTTACCTATTCCTAATGTTTCAAAAATACATATCTGACTTTGATTGGACCCTGTTGAAGGATATTAGGATCAGCATGAGATGGTCAGACCTGCACCGCCCTGAAGTCAAAGGAGAAAGTGTGGCAGGAAGTGAAGCATCTTGTCACTTGCCTCCTGTGATTTTCTCTATATGTACCCTACAGTTCACCCATGTTGGCTCACTCTCTCATATGGCCACATAACTTGAACTACCTATTTCCTGTTTTTGAAGTCTTCCCTTCTTTTTACTGTTTGATATTTTTCTTCTTATCCTCAAAGTCTTGCCTCAAGCCGATCTTCTCTGTGAAGCCTTCCTTGATGCCCTGCCATCCCTTCAGGCAAAACTGGGTCCTCCTGTGACTGGCTGCTGTTGTACCCAGTGCACACCTTTATTGGAGTGTATAAACACACTCTATTACAACTGCCCCTTAGTCACCAGATTGTACAGTAGATGATTAATAAAGCTGAATGAATGGCTAGAGGAATGACAAGCAGAGTAATCGTCAGTTGGAATCCAGGAATAAACTCATGGCCATGTGTATTCTTTAGTGTGACCTTTTGTTATATTCTGAACTCTCACCTTTTTAGCATCAAATCCATACTGCTTAAAGACTGGCCTTGCAAAACTGGTCCTAAGAAATCATACTGGGTCACTGGACACCTGAGTGGCTCAGTTGTTTAAGCATTTGACTCTTGATTCTGGCTCAGGTCATGATGTCACAGTTCATGAGATCAAGCCTCACATTTGGGCTCTGCACTGACAGCATGGAGCCTGCTTAGGATTCTCTCTTTCACTCTCTCTCTGCCCCTCCTCTGCTCGTGTGTGTATGTGCACTCTCTCACTCTCCCAAAATAAATAAATGAATTAAAAAAAAAAAAAAAGGTATAGGGGCACCTGGGTGACACAGCTAAGTGTCTGACTGTAGATTTCAGCTCAGGTCATAATCATGCAGTTCACGAGTTCAAGCCCCACATCAGGTTCCGTGCTGGCAAAGTAGAGCCTATTTGGGATTCTCTCTCTCTCTCAGCCCCTCTCCAACCACTCTCTCTCGAAGTGAATAAATAAACTTAGAAAAAAGAAAGGGTATAAACTTTTAGCTATAACATATATAAAGTCTGAGGATCTGGTGTATTGATTGGTGAATCTAGTTGATAACATTACATTATACAATTGAGGTTTGCTCGGAGAGTGGAGCTTAAGTATTCTCGCCAAAAAAACAAAATTAAACAAACAAACAAACAAACAAAAAACCCCAGAGGGATAACTATGTGAGATGATGGGTACATTAATTAACTACATGGGGCATCCTTTTTTCACAATGTATACATATGTCAGATGTACACTTTAAATAGTTTACCATTTTATTTATCAATTATACCTCAATAAAGCTGGAGAAATTAGAATATTTGTCAGGTGGTTATTTAAATATAAAATTAAAAAAAAACTGACACTAAAAAAGGAGAAATCTTGATTAAGATGTGGACAGAGATATAGAGAATGTGCTGAAGTCACTAAAGAAGTCCTGAAGAAGAACCTGGTGACAAGGAAGGAAAGGGGTGAGAGGGGAAATTGTAGTGAATTTCAAAGGAACAAGGGATGTGACTCCATTATGTCTGGATAGTTATCTAGAAACCACAGTGGTGGCCAATGGCAATGACAGTCTCCTTCTGTAACCCATGGGACCGCAATGCTAGCTTGAACACTACCAATGGAGACAGATGTGAAGATTATGGTGCTTTCTGGGGAAAACTGTTTTTTACTATGAAGAAACTGAAAACTTTAAAGACATTTTTGATGATATGAAAGTGATTTTCAGCACTAAAATAGGGGTTTGCTAGGGACAGAAGAAAGTCCATGGGGGTGTGGGAGTCACAGGTAAAAGGCTCTAGAGAGAAGGAAAGTGAAAATGAAAAAGGGTAGGAATGTGCAAGTCCGGAGCGGACTTGAGGTGTGGCAGGGATACTCTTGAGATGAAGGAGAAAGGAGAGTGGAAAGTAGTCCTGTGGCTCTTCTATTTAACGACAAAAAAATCAGAAATTCTATAACTGAAAGAATGCATAGAACTAACCAACTTCCAGGTTCAAACTGATACTGCTTTTCAGCACTGAGTACTGTTCTTTCCTTAGAGTTTAGGTTTTTCTGAAGTGGGGAGGGGCAGGGAGGGCTGTGTGGAGAATGAAATAAAGGGAAATGGCTTAACTGAATCTTAAAAAGACTTTTCAAATGGTAATAATTAACAGATAGCTAAAGGACAGTCATCACCTAGGAGCTCAAGTGATTAAATAATCCATCTAGATTTTAACTAAAAGCTCACCGAAAAGAGAAATAAATTTGATTTCTTTTCTCTCTGCAATCACTGCACATTATGATTTTAGATTCTAGCTAAATTTTTCTAGTGAATTTTGTATCACTCACAGTAAAATGGAAAACCGCCTCCTTGCAACTTCCCCCCCTTGCAAAAATGTCATTGATGGAACGCCCCAGTGACTCATCCTTTCACATTCTCATCTCTCATTTATGTTAAAAGAAAATTAACCTTCATTCCCTGGAAAAAGGCTTGGTTGCCAGAAATCACGAGCTAAACATGGAATTTATTTTCTACCATCAAGAAGTGAGTTCTCTGCTCCCCACTATTCTCCAGACCTCGGATAATAGCTCGGTTACCCTTAGTGCTAACTTTGCTGGTGGCGGTGAAACTGCCTGTAGGGCTGCTGTAGGGTCAGCCTGCTGATGGCCTGTCTTTCTCTCCCAGGTGTTATTGATGAAGAATAATCTTCAACTCCCTGTGATTAAAGAGCCAGAGCTGAGATCCCTGCATTTTCCCACCTCGTCTCTGGAGCTCCCATAAACTGTGTTAGAATAAATCCCACAGCAATCATTTAAAAACGGAGGGAAATCTTTTGAATGCCTTTTTTTCTTTTTTAACAGTAGAATAGAAATGTATTTTTAAAAAGATTCTTTAGTAATGTCGTGTGTTGCACAATGTGGTACATTCTTTTCCATTCTTTCTTGGTGTAACTTTTTCCCATGTACACATTATTGTTATTGACAGCAGTTCTAAAGCCTTTAAAATAAAAAGAAATTAAACAGTGAATCAATAAAGATTAGCTATTTACTGTAGATTACTAGCTTATCATTCCTATAATTACAATAATGGCTGCTGATGGAAATTCTATTTATGTGAATCATTTTATTCTTGTTATTTACTATTATTAATGTTACCATTATTATCTTCTTACCCTTCAGTTCACAAGATGTATCTTCTCAGTGAATTTTAATTCCACTGTCTTGCTATTATACTGTACATAATCCTATCAAAGACTGTCCTTCATGCAACATTTTCAGTGATATATTATCATAGAGACCATTAATGAATGAGCTTCATATCTTACTAATACTGTTTTAGATACTATTTTTATTAATTTCCAGTTGTAATTCTTCATATACTACCTGTGCCTGTCTTCTATTAAAGTTGTGTTTTCAATTTTTACATGGAGATTTCAAAGGAAAGCATTAACTTTGTGTCTTTAAAAATACATTTTACCTCACAGATTCTCAATGATTACATTATCATAATGCCCATGCTTTGTTCTCTTATACTTGTAACAAGTTAATTTTCACAATTTTCCTTTACTTTGGATTCCAATTTCATGTTAACAATCAAAATTAAAACAGTAACACTATGATCTTTCTGACATGCAACTGAAATAAGAAATAACTTGAAAAACAAACCAATTGCACTCTGTCCTTTGACTAAGATCCAGACGCTATAGTCAAATAAAGAAAATAATTATGTCGACTTTTGTACATACTATCTCTAAGCATTATTACTTGAAAGTAAATACAGTCATCCTACAGAAGGTACCATGCTCCTTGGAAATAATTTATTTCATTGAAATGCCTTATTTATTTTATTTTAAAGGGATTAAGAAAGTGAGCAACAAGAAGGCTGCTTGTTTAGCTTTGTTATCGTCTTTTTTTTTTTTAACTGCCATATGCTTCGGACTGTTAAGCTGTTACTACACAAAATGATTTGTGCTGAAATTTTTGTTATTTTTGCTCTTTTCCTAGTACTGGGAATTTTGTAGAATGGTATGGATTTCTTTTCATATGTTCCTACTGGAAAGGTCAAACAGAGAGACTGTAGATTAAATAAGCTTAGATTGTAGCTACATTCTTTTGTAATTACATTAAAACATTCTGACAGAATAAAATTAGTGGCTAATATTAAAATGTCCTTAAAACTATGCCATGTATAGAACATGTAAATAAGCTTAGATCCCTTTGAAGAAAAAATTAAATATACATGTGATATTCTGCAGCTCAGATTAATAGTTAGGGAGAAATGCATTATTATGGTAATATAAGACTTATAATATATTTAACATACAGCTATAGCATTCTGCATAAACAAAACATCCCTATTACTAGTTGGTGTTGATGTGTCTCATTAATCTTTTCAGTGCATCTACTTGTTTTTCTATACATCTCCAAATTTATACACACATACAAAACACATATATACAGTGGTGATTAGGAAGTAGTTTGAAGACAGGAAAGAAGGAACGAAGGAAAGATGAAAGGAAAGAGAGACAGAAGGATGAAAGGAAGGAAGGATGGAGGGAATGAAGGAAGGACATTTTTTTATTAAATCTAAACACTGAAATGAACACCTAGATACTTGTCTAAAGGAAAAAGTATAGCAAAACAGACACCAATATAAGACTGTACTTTTTGTATAAGTATCACACTTAAGGTAATCTTTTGTCCAAGATGGTGGTGTTTTTGATATTGTGTCAGTGGGTTCAGACCTCTTTGATGCCTCCACTTCCACAATTATAGTGGCACTAAGAGAAAAATAGCTAACATTTAGTGGTGATTATTATATTATAATATTGTTTTGATAGTTTTACAGGTATTATTATCTCATTTAACCTTCAAAATAACCTCACAAGTAAATACTATTATTACTTTGCAAATGTCACACAACTATTACGTGTGGGAGTTTGAATGGTGATAATCTGACACCAGAGTCAAAGTGAGTCACAATAATAAACTGATCTATTCACATGTATTATGGTCTATCACCTTACAGAGGTGTTTTTTATACAGCTCATCTTTTGAGTCAATGAAAAAAACCCCAAAACCCTAAAAATCTCTTTAAGCAGTTTGATGGGTCTTTGCAAGCAGAATTCAAATTTCAGGTGTTTGAAGCTCTATTTTTATAAGATAAAACCTAATGCTTTACGGGGAAGTTCATGATTCAAGTGTGTTCTTGTATTTTTCTTAACCTTTCTTAAAGGCTTATATAGACTTTCATACTTTTTTTCTAACATGTAAAATCAAATTCATTGACATAATATACTATAAAGTTATACAATAACTTGTATAACAAATAACAATATTATTCTGGCAATAACAAATAGAAGGTTATTAAAATCTTAAAGAGCATAAATATCCCATCTTGGCAAATAACATTTGGAAAATAGGTTGAAAGAATCATGATTAATCAAAGCTACATCATAAACAGGTAGATTTATGTTTGCATTTATCTCCAGTGATAATGTTTCACGTATTAATAGTTTCATGAGACATCTTGCACTTCAAGTGTCTAAGACAGTACCTGGCATAGAGCAGGTGGTCATGAAATGTTTTTTGAAAAGATAAGTAAAAGCTATGATGGTAATAAGACACTGAAGCTGAATATTTAAAATTTGCTCTTTTGCTTTTTACATATATTATCAACATTTTAAAAAAGTCACCGTTAGCAGAAATGAAAATTTTTAAAAACTCAGAAGAACATTAGAACCATGGCATGAAACAGACACATGGCACACTTAAATGGGCAATTTGAGAAGAGCCAAATAAAAGGGTCAGTGTTTGAGAAAACAAGAGATGCTATAGTATCTACCCAGGGCTAGCAACCCTGGGAGCCTTTACTAATGAGAGGATTTTAGAGAAAAGGCAGCGAACAGTGTCAAGAGCCTAGAGAGACCACTCCTTGGAGAGGCTTATCTGACAGGAGTTAAGACATTTGGTGCAGGAGCCCAGCCAACTACAGGGATAGATGGGGAGGGAATTGGGGAATGTATTCCACCTTCACTCTCCTCTCCACCCTAGTCTTGAGCATGTTTTGTATTGGCTGAACACAACCCAAAGCCAGAGGGTAAGAGAGTCCATTCAAGTGGAACACACAAGCCAGCAGGGCACAGGATTGCATGGACAGAGTTGGAGAGCAAACCCAACGAAGCAGCTGCCAGACGTTCAGCACAACATGCAAAATTCAGATTCCATTTTTCCACATCTCCTATCCTTAATTTTAGACTGTAGGCTGTGAATACTTTGCAATTATAAATGGTGCAATAACAAAGAATTTTGTCCACATTTCCTGGGCTTGGATTATCACTACAAGTTTAATTTCACTGTGAGACTAATGTATCTTTCACTGTGAGACTAACGTATCTGAGCAAACAATATGCTGGCTTTTGTCCCATACCACCGAATTCTTTTCTAAGATTTTAACCAATATTACCTGCTACCAACAGTAAATGATCATGCTCCTTTTGTTATTGTTGTCAGTATTATCTCTTCTATTTAATTTTTTAAAATAACGTGATAAATAATATATTTAAATGTTAGCTCTGGCTCTCATGACCTCTATAAATGTACAAACGTATGGTTTTTATTTCCTTATCAATCAGGGAGGAATGTCATGATGCTCAAATAACCAAAGAAAATGGTGCCTGATCGTTGCTTTCATTTAACACCTAAAATATATTGATCTAGCACATGCAGCTATCTACTAACCACTCACATGGATTTATACTTCTTTGCTCAGCAGTATGATTTTATATTTTTTCATGTTTGTTTATTCATTGTATTTTTGCTGTTGAAAATCTTTTCATCATGTTACTTGTCAATTCATATTGAAACAATCATTTCCTTACTAATTGGTATCATCTTCTTATATACATAAATACTTATAATTTAATTGTTATGATTACTGAAAACATGATCTGATGTGTGTCTCTTGCTCTACTGAATATTTACACTTAGGTACAGTGAGATGTGTTGAAAATTTGAGGTATTATTTTGCTTTTTAAAACTTGGTAGATATGTTAGTCTGTTTGGGCTACTGCAGTGAAAATACCACAGATTGGGTGGCCTCTACAAACATTTATTTCTCACAGTCTAGAGGCTGGGATGTCTGACATTAAGGGGTCTATAGATTTAGTGTCTGGTAATGGCCAGTTTCCTGGTTCATAGACAGTTGTATTCTGCAGTGTCCTCACATGATGGAAGGGGCAAAGGATCTCTCTGAAGTCTCTCTTTTTTAAGACCACTAATCCATGGGGTGCCTGGGTGGCTCAGTCAGTTAAGTGTCTGGCTTCAGCTCAGGTCATGATCTCACAGTTCTTGGGTTCGAGCCCTGAGTCGGGTTCTGTGCTGACAGCTAGCTCAGAGCCTGGAGCCTGCTTCAGATTCTGTACCTCCTTCTCTCTTTGAACCTCCCCTGCTCACGCTGTCTCTCTCTCTCTCTCCCAGAAATAAATAAAACATTAAAAAAATTTTTTTAAAGACCACTAATCCTATTTATGAAGGTTCCATGCTCTTGATCTAATCACTGCAAAGCTTACACCTCCTAATACCAAGAAGCTGAGGATTATTTAGTTTCAACATATGAATCTGGGGAGACACAAACATTCAGTCTATCGCAGCAGGGAAATAATCATATACTCTGTCTACTGAATTGTAAGAAGTTCGAATTTAATAGCTTCCTCTTCTAAAAACTTCCTTTCTTCTTGGCAGACGGATATATTTTGATCTACTCTAAACTGTTAGATCACTGGAGTTTTACTTCTTATGTTTGTCATGTATTTTCTAGAATTTTAATTATTTGTCTTTATGTATAAAGACATGCTACCCAATGTTATTTGTCCTTATGTATAAAACATACATATCCATAATATTAGTTTACAGGTTTAATCAGGGGCCATTTTTCTCACGCCATTTTGCACTAAAAAAAAAAACAAAACAACCCTATGAGGTAGACACTACATCATCCACATTGATTGTTTGTATAAATATCCTCATTTAGAAAATTCTAAATTTCATGCTTCAACTACTTAAAATAATATAAAGCACAACATATACAAATAAACCTCCTTTGTACCAGACTGTAGAATTATTTACTTACTCTAAGCCTCAGTTATTCATTTGAAAATTACTAAAGGTAGTTTATATGAGAGGTATTTGATAAAAAGTTTAGGTTTATGGAATACATACATATATATGCTATTTTTGCAAAATATTTTGGTTTTGAGGCCATTACAAAGAAATATAGCATCACTTAAATTTTTTAAAAAATTTTTTATGTCTTTTATTTTATTTTGAGACAGTGACAGACAGCGAGTGGGGGAGAGGCAGAGAGAGAGGTAGACATAGAATCTGAAGCAGGCTCCAGGCTCTGAGCTGTCAGCACAGAGCCTGACACAGGGCTGGAACCCACAGACTGTGAGATCATGACCTGAGCCAAAGTCAGACACAACTGACTGAGCCACCCAGGTGCCCCAATATCATTTAATTTTTAAAAAATTTTTTCAAGATTACAATAAAATAAAATAAAATAGGGATGCCTAGTTGGCTTAGTCGGTTAAGTATCTGACTCTTGATTTCCACTCAGGTCATGATCTCACTGCCCTGAGATCATGCCCTGACTCAGGCTCCCCACTGAATATGAAGTCTGCCCAAGATTCTCTCTCCTGTCTCCTTTTTCGCACCCCGCTTGTGTGTGTGCTCTCTCTCTCTCTCTCTCGTTCTCTCAAAGAAAATAAAAAATAAAAATAAAAAATAAAATAAAATAAAGTACTATCAATTACTATGCACCAACTACGTGGTTGGCCCAGAGCCAGGTACTCAAAATATATGTAATTATACCAATAAGAATTTGGTCTGACCTGAGCAGAGTCAGGAATAGGCAGAACAAAGAGAAGAGATTTTGAAAATAATAAAGTCAATACCTTACAAGGACAAGACCAACAATAACAACATAAAGTTCAGATAAGATGCCCAATACTTCCTCCAAAAGACCAAGTGTGAATTTCAGGGGGGTAGTATGGAATCTTCTAAATTCCACAGTTAACTTTCCTGTTTGAAGTAGAAGTAAATAAATTAGAGATAATTAAATATTAACTGCACACATCTGAAAAATACTTTACATTTTAATTAAATATTTAATTAATTTCAAGTATTAACATCTGGAAAAGTTATACTGTGGGTCTGAACAATTGAGCCATAAAAATGGTTTTCCTTGATATATATATATATATATATAATATATCATATATATGTGTGTGTGTGTATGTGTGTATGTGTGTATATATACACACATATATAGCAATATATATGTAAATAATTTGCAGATCATTTTAAGAGATTTCAAGTTAACACAAGCTTGCCTGACCCAGAAGCAGCCATTTACTGTAATAATATATTCTGAAAACTGAACTGTTGACAACAATTTCCAATGTAAAATGCCTACCATAAATACAATTATTTTTCACAGCTCACTCGTGTACATTTAGAGTGCTGTTGTAAAGTCTTTCTAACTGGTTGTTTTGCTTAAGAAATCAGAAAGGCTGCTTTAGGCTAACTGGAGGTTATATGTTCACAATAAATCTAGACATGAAAATCAATAGAAATATTTAAACCTGTGATGTTGGAGAAGTGCCTCTCAAAAAAGATCAAATGCTAAGAATTGAATCTCATAGACACTATCACACATTATCACTACAAGTGAGGGCTTGTTGACACTATTCTGTTTCTGTATCAAGGCAGCTGCAATACAGTTTGAAAAATATGACACTATTTAAAGGATCTTCAGTTTATTAGTGAGTTCTCTTGGGCTGTGGGCGGATGCCAGCACTGCAGGGACAGGCTTCCTTATTCACTGAGATCACCAGGGTTAGTACTTAAACCCACTGCAAAAGCTGAGAGGACCAGGTGGATGACCGGAAGATGTAGTTTTCATACTAGGTAGGAAGTGAGGCCTTCAAACAGAAGGTATAGAGAGGGAATATACAGATAAGATTGATGAGAAATAAGAGAGAAATTCATGGATTTACTGTAAGGAAAACTTCACTCTCAGATATCTCTTGTCCTACGATAATAGTTCATATGTCTCTGAAAGTTTTACTCCCACCTAAGGGGCCTGTCATTTTCGAGCAAGTTCATGCTGCTCTGATACTTCCATTTTCTTTCAGGGAATTTTTCTCTTGACTCGCCAAATACATTTTATACCTATTTTCAGTCTTCATGGATTTTACAGAACAATCTAAATGGGACTAGTAGCTATATCAACTCTGTAGACCTACTGGGGCTTATCCTAAAGAATTCTGTATCTTTGAGAAATCTTTCCCTGGGAATTGTGAGGCTGTGAACTCCTTATACTCTTATGAAAAATAATAAGACTTCATAATTTGTAAAGCACTTACACACACACACACACACACTAACTTTCACACATACATTTCATCTAAAGCATTCCATTATGCCAGCCATTCTTAGTGAAAGGCAGTGCTAGTAAGAAGAGCAGTATATAGACGTAAGCATCTAAGAAAGCTCCTTAATTCAAAAGAGCGCATCCTGGGTGGCTCAGTTGGTAAAGCATCCAACTTTGGCTCAGGTCATGATCTCACAGTTAGTGTTTCGAACTCTGCATTGGGCTCTGTGCTGACAGCTCAGGACACAGAGTCTTCTTCAGATTCTGTGTCTCACTTTCTCTGCCCCACCCCTGCTCATGCTCTGTCTTTATCTCTCTCAAAAATAAAGATAAAAAAAAATTTAAAGTAATGAGGGGTGTCTATGTGTGTGTGTTTTAAGAAAACCAAAAAGCTCAATTAAAAAGCATAAAAATGCCCCAAAGCATTGAAGCGGTATTCCATATTACTGAAGTACAATAGTGAATAAGATAAAGATATCAATTTTCTCAAAATGTAATCATAGGTTTAATTAACTACAAATTTTTATTCCAAAATTGTTCAGAAATGCATGATAATCAATAGAATATTAAGAAAAAGAGGGGCAACAAGAGGGCTCTCAAAAGTGTTAAAGTCTGTTATGATTCAGTAGTTAAAATGGTGATGATAACATTAAGTATAACGAGACACTAAAAGCTCACTGTTAATTTGCTTGAATTTTTAAGAAGAAAAAGCAGAGAAGGAAATAAAGGTAAGATAATATGGCAGAGCCAGATGTCAAGTTATTTAAGACCTCATTAAATACTCAAAAATAATTTAGGATAAAGTAAAACTTATAAAATAATAGGAAAAATACACTAATAAGCGACTGTTCTTTCTATTATGCCACACTATCCATCCAAATAAATTCATCATATCTTAATCAGTTCTATCTAATAAATTAAAACATTTATCAGTCTCAGACTACACTTTTCCTTAAAAATATTCAGAAGAATATTTTAAAGACATATGAGGGGTGCCTGGGTGGCTCAGTCACTTCAGCTCAAGTCATGATCTCACAGTTCGTGGTCTTGAGCCCAGCGTCAGGTTCTGTGCTGAGAGATCAGAGCCTGGAGCCTGCTTCCAATTCTGTCTCCCTCTCTGCCCCTCTCCCACTCGTGCTCTGTCTCTCAAAAATAAATACATGTTAAAAAATATTTTAAAAATAAAAAAATTGACATATGATTGGAAGGACAGTGAAGATTTTATATGAAGATAAACCATTAGAACACCTAAAGTTATAGAACTTAAGTTTTTCTTTGTTAACTAAAATCAAAATAGATACAAATAATGGTACAAAAGCTTACAATAGTATTAAAGATATATAAAAAACCCCCAATAATTTAGTTTTTACGTAAAACAGAAACCTAGAAATAAATTTAAAAAGAGTAACTTATTTTACACATAAAACTACTTTGTGTTTATCAGATAAAACTTGGAGATAAAGTCAATTAACAATTCATGAAATAGTCCAATGCTAGTTCCACCATTTTGCAATGATAACAGCAAGAGAACATTTCACCCTGGCCATTTCATTGGCTAAAATCAATCAAAATTGACCATGGGAAATTCACTTTTGTAAACTGAGCCAATTTAATTTCAATTAATCAATTTCAAATTGGTTATACTGAACTTTTTTTGCAAAAACCCATCCTATTTCCATGTATTATGTTTTATTGCCTCAAAAAGATAGAAGACATTATTTAAGGATATGACTCCAACAAATCTGAAAAAAATCCAATAACTTTGTTGAATTGAATTCAATTGAGGACTCTTTTTTCCCTTGGTGGACAAATCCCAGTAGTTTTCTTCAGAACAGAGCTTTTAAGTGAGGGTGAGGGAGTTGGAGATAAAAAGAATAGTAGTATCTTTAATTTCATAATTCTGATTTAATGAAATACCTTTTAACAATTCTACCAAGGTTTCAGGGATTCAGATATGATTGCCACCTGTCATCAGAGAATTATTTGAAATCAAACAATTTCACATCACAAAACCTCATGATTCTGATTGATTCTGATTTTTGATATAAGAATACTCAATTGTTCTCTAATTCCACCCAATTAGCATTTTGTCATCCACAATTATAATAATGAAAGAGCATACTCTAATACATCTCTTGGTGAGATATAACAATAAAGTTCTAACCTAAGCTGTACTTATCTTAGATAACAGTTATGATTTATATGCTGAATTATGTATCCAACCCTTCTTTTCTACTTTGAACAAGAAAACAGCTTCAATACAGAAAAATCATTCACAGCACCTTTTTCAATACCTGACCCATGTTCTAAATATGGTAAAAATAGCCTTTATAGGCTGACCAAGTCCCTATTGCTTTACAGACTTTGTTTTCCAAAATTTTAGGAGGACTGACATGATAAAAAAGACATAGAATATATTAATTAAATCAAATTGAAAAATTTAGGAGTGAGAGAAGCTTAAGGTATCTCTTGGTTCAATTCTAGGTCTGCAAGCATATAAAGATATAGGCGAGGTAGAGTTAATACTAGAGCATTGCTCCTCTAAATTCAAGACTGAGGCTCTGTTTCCAGAACACCACACATC
Organism: Crocuta crocuta; assembly: GCF_008692635.1. Lineage (NCBI taxonomy): Eukaryota > Metazoa > Chordata > Mammalia > Carnivora > Hyaenidae > Crocuta > Crocuta crocuta. Next base: position 2,010,388 of record NW_027528851.1, on the reverse strand, counting down.
CCACCTCCCTAACATGAACTAAGGATGGAGACTCAAAGAATGTTAAAAACTCAAAGCAGCTTTCATAGAACCTAGTCTGGATGTTCAGTTGGTCATTAAAATCTAAAGTTAGATAAATTTTGTATGATTTTGGATAATGGCAAAAATGAAAAATTTATTATTCTGCTATCATCACAATTCACTCACACATTTTCCTTTAGGTTCCATTTTTTCATACACACACATACACACACACACACAGAGTAAATAAATAAACAAACATCAGCCATTAACAAAATCTCCAAAACATGACATTTTCATAGGAATTGGAAATTAATAGGAAACTATTCATTTATTCATCCCTAAGGGTGCCTCCTTTCAGTTCGACTGAGGAAAATAGGTTCAGTTTTCCTCTATATAATATAAATAACATTGGAGTAAGATTGCATCTGTCATAGATGAAAATACCATATTTATGTCTTCTTATAATCCATTCATTGCTTTATGGACCCAAAGTCCTCCAGGGAGTGTCACAAATCCACATAATGTTCCTGAGTGTAACGTTTTGCATTTGGATCTATGATTTAGCTGACAGATGTGAATAAACACTTGGAGTCACGGAACTCCCTGATAACTGCACATGTGTGGAGACCAAGGAGTGCATATTTCTTTAAGGTCACATTAGCTTTTCCTTAAAATCTTCTATGATCTGTTCTTTGCTGATGTTGAAATAATCTTCTGCCAATGAATCTGCATGTATTTCTCAAGTTTATGCTGTGTTGTGTTTTGTTCTTTTTCCATTAAATTTATAATAAATCAATTAAAGTGAGAATGTTATAATTCTTATAGAGAAGCAAACCCTGAGATGTTACAATTTTGAGACATATTACCTAACAACCATGGAAAGAAAACTCCAATATTTCTCTGATTGTTTTGGAGAAACTTTAGGGGTCATACAATAACACGATCTCAAAGATAAGCTTTAAAGATGAAAAAAAGTTGGAATATTTCATTGGGCAACTGTAAAAATATTAATGATAAAAAGACCCTTCCTTTGTATACATATTTCTATTTAACATTATTCAATTTTTTTAAAAAATAATCTCTGACACATCAATAACAAATTCCCCTACAGCTCACAAGTTCAAGTAACATGTCTACCTCTCCCTTTTTCCTTTTCACTAACTGAAACTTGATCCAGGCCATTGCCTCTCTTGCAGTGCTCTCAAAATGGGGACCCCTCCTTCTCTCATGTCCAACATATTACAAAAGCAGGGTGTTGCTGGCATTTCCCTTCCATTTTCACGTCTTTCTTTTGATGTACATGACATATAACTAGCTTCCCTCTTATACTTTTTTCCATCACTCAATTCTACTAACTTCCAGGTCACTTCTTCATATTCCTGCAGGATCTTGAAGCCTGTCTTACTAATTGGCCAGCCAACAAAACACATCCTGTTACCCTGTAATGTACATCCTCTATCTTCTGTAGAAAATATTTTAATACTTCAGCCTCACACTTTTGTGATCTGCTCAAAAATAATGACTTGTATTTCACTGGACTTCTATAATCTATCCCCATGGATCTTATCATCACCTGGAATTTCTCTTTCACTGAATGAACCTCTAATTCTTCCAGTATTCATTCAGAAGAGTGTTAGTTACATTGTATTTAGCAGGAATCATTTATTTCAGAAATTTAAGCATGGAAGAACAGTATATATTGATGATGGGAAGTCAAGGGTAAATTAGTGTATTTTCCTATATTTTTGCAACTTCCTAGTATCTTTAAAAAAACATTCTGTTTTGAAAAAAACTTGATCCTTTAGTTAAATTGTAAGAGTACATTTTACCTCATATATTTTCTCTTTGCCTCTGAAATATTTGCAAGTAAATCTCATGATACATGGCCATTTACTTCTAACTATTGAAGTATTCATCTCTTAAAAGCAAAAGCCTTCTCTTCTACAATCACAGTAAATTTAGCAAGTTGAGCACTGGTAAAACATAATTATCTAGTATACAGTCCAGTTTTAAATATTTCTAATTGTCCCAACTATATCCTTCATAGCAATGTTGCTCTCATTAATTGCATTCAGTTGCAATAATTTTTCAAATACCCTTATGTTATGGGCTGAATTATGTCAGCCCCAAATTCTTGTATTGGTGTCCTAACCACCAGTACCTCAGAGTATGGCCGTACTTGGAGAGAGGGTGTTTAAACAGTAATTAAGTTAAAATGAGGTTATTGGAGTGATCCCTAATCCAATATGACTGATGTCATTATAAGAAGAGGAGATCAGGATATAGATGCTCACAGAAGAAAGAACATGCGAAGACAAAGACGATGGTCATCTACAAGATAAGGAAAAGCCCCCCAGAAGACACTAAGCAAGCCCACACCTTGACATGAGACTTATAACCCGCAGAATTGTGCGAAGATTAATCTTTATTTTTTAAGCTGCACAGTCTGTGGTAATGGTAGTGTAGTAAGCTAATGTATCTTCTATATTAAGGAAATACCCATTTACTATTTCCACCCATTTACTATTTCCTTAAAAAGAAGTTGAGATTCAATTTCTCACTGTCTTTTATGGCTGAAATGCAAGTACATCACAAGGCTCCACCACCTCCATCAAAGCTGGAGTGACTTTGGTTTAAGAGACAGCCATGTGAGGCTGGAGTGTGCCCAGAATCCACTCTGCAGGAATAATGGTGGCAGGGCCATTTGGCTTTTCCAGGCCATGGTGGCTGTCAGGGTAGACATACGCAGCAAGGTTCAGGCAATAGCTAAGTTTGTAGCGAAGTCCAATACCTGGGCATCATCCAGGTAAGCTGTAAGATCTAGTGTTCAGTAACAGTTATGATAAAAGACTTCATATTAGGGCATTCCATAATTTGGAGCATGTACCTAGAAGCTTAGTCCTGAGCTTTGTTCTTTTCCCCACAAATGTGTATGTTCCTCATGTATACCTAATAAACTCCTCTGTTGAAATCAGTCAGAATATGCTCCCTCTACTTAAAGTGAAAAACACTGCCTAAAATCATGTCAGCCTGCTTCCAAAACTTTCTCTACAATTCTCTGTGGCACAGAAAAAGAGAAAGCAGATGATTAGGGTGATTTACATAAATTCAATATGTTAATGATTCATTCTTATCTAGGTAGTAAAGCAAAGCTAAGAAAAGCCACCTGACAAAATATCCTAGCAACAATTTTACATTTTTTAACTAATAAAATAACTCTAACCTAATAGGAAATGTAATTAAGAAAGAAAATACATCACCTTTAATCTTATCACTGTAACATAGTATTCCATTGCTTTCTGTCTTTCCTTTTGATCTTTAGCCTTATGTATTGTATTCTGTATGATAATGATCATAGTGTATAAAATTATATTTTCTACCTGTGTACCAGCCAGAGTCCCTGGAGAAAAAAAAGGGCATACCCAAATTGGGTAATTTAGGGATAGTTCAATAAAGGGAGTTTTTTTTTTTTCCTCACAAGATTTTATTTAAATTCAAGTTAGTTAACATATAGTGTAGTATTGGTTTCAGAAGCAGAATTTAGTGATTCATCCCGTACATATACACCCAGTACTCATATACACCCAGTACACTAACAAGTGCCCTCCTTAATGCCCATCACCCATTGAGGCCATCTCCCACCCACCTCCCACCACCCCTCCAGCAATCTTAAGCTTATTTTCTATAGTAAAGAGTCTCTAACTGTTCACCTCTCTCTCTGTTTTTATCTTATTTTTCAATAAAGGGACAATTTATAAAGACATAGGGTAGTAGAGTATCCCAGAGCTAAAAACCAGGTTGCTGGTCCCAAGCCAAGGACCGAAGAGACAGGGTGGAGAACAGTTACTCAACATGCAGGTGGAAAGTACTCTGTTCAGAGGTCTGGGGGATAAGTGCCCTCACTTTCGGCAGAGAGTTTCATACAGTTCGCAGTGATGCTTCCAGGAGGGAATCTGGCAAATATACACCCATGCCTCACTCTTCTCCTCTCTGATCCCCTGCCAGTATTTCTCACTGCCATCATCAGAGGAAAAGGAAACCTGCTGATAAAGTCCCAGCAGGTCAGCTGCCTGTAGCACAGAGCAGGGAGGATCTGGAAGGCAAAAGTAATATACCCAACACCACTTTGACTGTAGTACATTTTATAAAGATTACATCATTGTTTGCTTAATTACTCTTCTGTTATGGAGCTTTTATAATTTTTTCTGGTAAAAAGAAGTGAGCAACATTCTATGAACATCTTGTAATATGTTAGTTATATTTCTTTTGAATAATTCATAAGAAATGACACCAAAAATTGTATGATTGTTTCTTTAGGAAAAGAACAGTTTAATGTGAGGAATATCAGTTGTCCTAATTTGTGTTTCTATATCATTTTTTAAAGTGGTTAAACTGTATCTTGTTAAAAATGATGTTAAATTTGTGTATGGTAAAATGCTTTCAGAATTACTAGAATGTATTTCACACACAGGAATCGCATACACATCAGAATAGAAAGATAAGATGCTTCCTTTTGGAGATGAAGACTCTCAGGTTCCGTAAGGTTTGCCTAAAGTCCTGTGACCAGTTAAAAACTGTTGGCAGACGTAACTAACGTTTCATGTAAAGGCTAAGATGCTATAGGAGAGCTTCACTTGTGACAAAGCTTTACTTGTTCAAAGTCCACTTGACTTCATGCCCATACAGCAGATTGGCACAACAGAGAAGGGGAGGAGCAAGCAACATCCATCTAATGGCATATATTACATCTACTCACATTCCATTGTCCTGATCTTAGCCATATGCTCTCACCTGCTTTCAAGGAAAGTTTAGCAATGCAGTCTTTACCTGAACATTCATGTTTTATTAGTAAAGCTTTTACAAATAAAGGGGGAGGGGAGGAAGGGTCATGAGGACAGCTAGCAATCTTCCACGGTGTCACTGTCTGGCCACCCGTATATCAGTCCACATCTCTATTGTGCATGCAAAACATTCTCATGCTTTCTCCAATGGAGAGAATCCAGAGTTACAGCCAACAAGAAGACCCTATATCTGGGTGAAGCACAGTGCTTTCCAGTATAGAAAGTGGCCACTGGTGATTCTGTGATTTATAAACTAAAAGACACATGCCTTCCACATACATACATGATACACAATGGTGGGGGGTAGGAATAATATAACTAAAACAAGTCCTCAAACTCAACAGAAAAAGGAAAAATAAGTCACAAATCCCACTGACTGAATTCTGAAGACTTCATGCTGTGTACACTCCTTGCTTAGCCCGGTTTGCCACATTCTAGAAATAAATCCTTTGTCCATTGTCTTCTATAGTCTCTTCCTTTGTCTTCTTGTAATTTTTTCTCTGTGGCCTCAAGTGAACATGGGGCAGAGGAATATGTCCTTTTAGCCTTATATTGCTGGTGCAGACTTTGGGAAACAGGTTATTTTAGAGGTTCAGCAACCATAGGTCAGATTTGTGTATGACAGGCTTGTGGTTAGCAATGGTTTCTTTTCATCACTTTGATTCTGGTCAGCTCCATTTGAAGTAACCAAAATGAAAAGATCTTCTCTGGTGATACCTTTTATGACTTCAGGCTTTCACTTATATACTAGTTTCTGGGCTCAGACTACTCTCTCACTCATATCAATTTAATGGCATTTACCTTGAGGCCATCTGAAACAGTAGCTAGGATGGGAGGACAGTATCTTTAAACTGACCTTGAATGCCAGCGGCTCCACTTTTCTGACAAAGAACATTTAATATGGCAATTTCTAGAAAGGCTTCCAGCAATCGTCCTGTTTTCTGCTGTCTGGGGTTCAGATATATTTGGCTTTTCTAACCTTTTGAGGTCCCAACTACTGAACTCATAGTCAATTTAGATTGATTTTTTGGTAATATATTTGTTTTGGTTACAATCTTAGTGTTTGAACACTAATTTGTCATACACAGACCATACCATTTTTTTATATATGCCAATTTGATATTCCTCCCTTTTCTTTCTGATAAATTCACTCTTTGACAATTAAATTACCCAGAGAGTTGGAAGGTGGTAAGAGTGAACAAAAAAAATAACCTTCCAATCAGTCTGTTCTCCCAACTTGAGACAGTCTCCCTATTTCTAATCCAGATATAATCTTGATTTGAAAAGACCATTATCATGGTCTCTTTAGTGACATAGACACTGTTTCTTGACCAAAAACACCTTGCGAAATATATCTTTATATTTTAAGATCAGTGCTTATTTTGATTAATGGGTCAGAGAGTACTCTATTAAAATGGTTTTGTTACCTTCAATTTTTGCTTGCTACTTAGTTAATTGACTCAATCCACCTCTCTCCTAGTACTAAAAGCAGAAATCATCTGCCTAAATATAACAACACTTGTACTTCTTCTAGCCACTTACACCGGAACTATCGTTCTAGTAAAGATGTGGCCTATCTGTAAAGCTATTCTGGGTATCCATTTACTAAATGTTTGCCCCAGTATAACAAGAGCCACCAACTTTCCAGACAACAATATATGTCCCCTTACCTGCCATTACCTGATAACAAAGTCAGTACCACATATTTAGGGTTTTATTGGGGTGGTACCCCACTTTCAGATACCAATTTTTACATTAGGATACTGGTTACACTGTTGTAACAAAGAGACAACAAAATGCATGATATAAACAATAGATTTAAAATATATCATTTAAGGGTGCCTGGATGACCCAGTTAGTTAAGTACCCAACTCTGGGTTTCGGCTCAGGTCATGCACTCATGGTTTTGTGAATTTGAGCCCTGAGTCAGGCTAAGCGCTGAGAGCATGGAGCCTGCTTGGGATTAGTTATCCCCTACCTCTCTTTTTGCCCCTCTCTGTCTCTTGCGCTCTCTCTCAAAATAAATACACGTTAAAAAAAAACCCATCATTTAATATGAGACATATTTTGTCTCATGTATTCCACTCTCCATATATGGTTTTGATCTCAAATCCAAGGCAACTATGCCACTTACATCCATTTTTGCAGCTTGCAGAAAAGGAAAAAAAAAAAAAGAGGAAGGGGAAAATAAGCACTTTCCTTTTGAAAGATAAGACTTCAATTAACTATTTCACTTAAGTTTATACTATTTTGGTTGGAAGCGAGTCATACTGCCACATCTACCTCAAGGGGAGAAAGAAAACATAATTTGGCCAGGCAGCCATTTATGTAGTTAAAATTCAAAAGGTTTTAATAGTAAGAGAGAAAAGAATGGTTAATGGAGAAAAATAAGAGGCTTCCAAACACTGCCCTACACTACTATGCTCTCTTTCCACTAAAGTGACCTTAAGAAATAACCTTTTAGAAACCTAAATTAAGGGAAAATTGAGTGCTAAGGTTAGGGGGGAAAAGGAGCTTCTGGGGTGCAGGGTGTGAGAAAATATTTACTTATAAATTTTTGCTTAGGCCAGAATAGCTGTGAACCAAGATACTGAACTATATAAATAAGGAAGAAATTTTCAGAAATCATCATGCCTTTGATTTAGACTATATCTCAAGCATCCTGGGAAAAACGTTGGTCCAATTTTGCCTTCTGAGATCTCTGAAAAAAGGGAATCTCTAACCTCCTTTGGCAACATTTTCATTTTTATTTATTTATTATTTTTAAAAAATAGTTTATTGTCAGGTTGGTTTCCATATAACACCCAGTGCTAATCCCAACAAGTGCCCTCCTCCATGCCCATCATCCCCCCCTTCCCCTCTCCGCCACCCCCATCAGANAGCTTTTTATCTTGATGAGGTCCCAATACTTCATTTTTGCTCTTGATTCCCTTGCCTTTGGGGATGTGTCAAGTAAGAAACTGCTGCAGTTGAGTTCAAGAAAGTTGTCTTCTGCTTTCTCCTCTAGGGTTTTGTAGGTTTCCTGTCTCACATTCAGGTCCTTTATCCATTTTGAGTTTATTTTTGTGTATGGTGTGAGAAAGTGATCTAGTTTCATTCTTCTGCATGTTGTTGTCCAGTTCTTCCAGCACCATCTGTTAAAGAGGCTGTCTTTTTTTCCATTGGATACTCTTTCCTGCTATGTCAAAGATTAGTTGGCCATACATTTGTGGGTCCAATTCTGAGGTCTCTATTCTATTCCATTGGTCTATGTGTCTGGTTTTGTGCCAATCTTTGGCAACATTCTCTAACACTTAATTTTGAGAGACAGGCCATGAGATTCTATTCCCCATCCCCAAATCCACATTCTCCAGAGTATAGTGTAGTGTGGTGATAAAGATGGTGGACACAGAACCAGTCTGCCTGGGTTCAAATCTATGGGACTGCCACTCATCCATGTACCAAATTAGTGACCCTACAGCAATACTGTTTTTCTAAACCTCAGTTTCCCAACCTTAAAAAGAGAATCATATTTGAACCCATATGATAAGGGTGTTAAGAAAATTCAATAGTTTAAAAATGCATTAAGTGCAGGGCACCTGGATGGCTCAGTCAGGTAAGCATCCAACTTGGGCTCAAGTCATGATCTCATGGTTTATGGGTTCAAGCTCCATGTGCTGACAGCTCAGAGCCTGGATGGAGCCTGTTTCAGGTTCTGTGTCTCCCTCTCCCTGACCTTCCCCTGCTTGCTCTGTCTCTGTCTCTCTCAATAATAAATAAATAAATAAATAAATTAATTAAATAAAATAATAAAAAATAAATAAAATAAAAATGCATTAAGTGCTTAGAGCACTTGCTGGTATTTGGTCAATTCTCAGTGAGTAACCGCTATTATCATCTCTTTGCATTTTTTCTCAGGTCAGAAGATGCCTCCAAAGAAATAATACTGTGACCTTTACAAAAGCAGTTCAATTATATTAATTATAACTAAAATTAATCAGACACCATGAGCCTACATTGTATTATTAAAGAGTGTGCTATACTAATACAAATTAATAGCATAAATAAGACAAAATTTTAAACTACTTAGGAGTGAAAGCCCAACAAATCTTTTCAAGTACCACCTCAAAAGGAGGTTTTGCATTAGACATAAAACTATACTAATTACAAAATAATTCTCTTCTGTTTGTTAAAGCACTTAAACAGTCTCTAAAATTACATCTCAGCGACAACTTCCAGTGTCCTTGTTCTTGCAGACTATCACAAAATGAAAGTACTAAAATGGAATGTTCTTGTTCCCCCTGATTATAATCACAATATAATTGAAAATTCAAAAAATATAGAAAAGTATAAAAAAGAAAAATTATCTGAATTATTTGAAATTTCTCCACTGTAAAATAATTACCACTTACTATTTGGTGAATATTTTCTAGACATTCCTTTGCTAAGTACTACAAATTTTAAAAAATCAAATTTTTCTGGTAATGATGGGAAATCCTTCGTATAGATAAAAATTATAAAAATTGGGCAAAATTATTTTAAAAAACCTACTTGTGAGGCTCCTGGGTGCCTCAGTCAGTTAAGTGTCCGACTATTGATTTTGGTTCAGGTTATGGTCTCACGGTTCATGAGTTCAAGCCCTGCATCAGGCTCTGTGCTGGCAAAATCTTGGGAATAGCTTATTCTCAAAGATGACTGCTGTACTGGGTGAGAACTGTGAGTTTGTGGTTTTCTGGTCTTGAGTATTCCACAAGCTATCCCACGTCCTCAAACCAGGTGGAAAACTACAGCCTTAGCAGTTCAAGGTGGCAGATGATAAAGTAAAAGGCAGCAGAGGAGTTGGATTTTAAGGGGGAAATCCTGTAAGCAAAATAGCCACAGAAGGACTGAGATTTAAAAATCTAAATACAAATTTTGCTCAAAATCCTGTCTGTCTTTAAACTATACACAAGCATGGGAACCCAATGAAAGTCTGTTTAAAAATAAAAACAGGTAGAAACTAAAAGGGGATCTACCTTTGAAAGAGAAACCAACTCCCGGTGAGATTTGCTAGTATTCCCACTTTTGACTGAATGCATTCCCCAACCCACTCAGGGTCCCAGGGTAGAAGCCAGGGCTAGAAAAGAGAATGAGAAATTTACACTGATCACTGGGTCTATCAACCCACTCAGAAGACATGAAAACATATATCCATGCAAAGACTTATAATGTATGTTGGAACTTTATTCATAAGACCCCCACACTAGAATAAACTGAAATGTCTAACAAGCAAAATAGACTGTGTATGCCTTTAAAAATGAACATTGCTCAGGAATGAAGAGGGTGAAATAGGAATACATAAAACTTGGAAGAAAATCTACAACATTATACTAAGTATAAAAAGTCAGACATGAAGACTATATACTATATGATACCATTTATAAGAAAGAAATCTTAGAAAAGGCAAAACTTCAGGAATAGAATGAAGGTCAGTGGGTTCCTGGGGCTCGGAATGGGGGATTGTGACCAACCTCAAAGTGATCCAGGATGGATTTTTTTGGACGATGCAAATGTCCCATATCTTAATATGATGGTGGTTTCATCATCCTGTTCTTTTGCCCAAAATCATCAAACAATATGGATACATCTGTACTGTATGAAAATTATTTCTCAATAAAATAGTGACATAATACCCACCTTACATTTTACCTGCCAGCCCCCTAACTTATTTTTAATACAATCTATTGATCAAAATGACCCTCTGAAAAACAGAAAGAGTTCTTGGCTTCTCCCTAACCCTTGGTCATCCACAGATTTTAACTGATATTACCCCTTAGGAAAAAGACAGGTTAATCACTGCTTTAGCTGCATGAAACACATTTTGATATATTAAAAATTTTTATTTGGATCAAAATATTTGTAATGTCTGTTATGATTTCTTCCTATAGTTGGAGGCTTTTCAGGTATTTTTCTGTCATAGACTTCTAATTTAGTTCTGTTTTGTACAGAAATATTCTTTATGATTTCCAATCCTTTTAAATTCACTCAGACTTGCTTTTTACACCAGCATAAATATAGCTTAGTGAATGCTACATTTGAGCTTATAAAGAATGAGTATTCTGCTATTGTTGGTTGGAGTATTCTATAAACGTCAATTATCTAAAGTTGGTTGGCAGTGTTATTCAAGTCTTCTACATCCTTACGGATTTACAACCTGTTTCCCTTCTTCCATTCATTTATTTAAATTCTACTGTTCATCAAGTCTCCAGATTATAGCAATTACCTATATTGTACATTAATTATTTGTACCTGACTGATCACCCCACTATACTGGACTCCTAGTGGGTAAGAATAATGCCTTTTAGTCTTTATGACTTCCGTGTTACTATATTGCCTGATATATAAGAAGTTGTCTCTAAGTGTTTGATAAATACATATTCAATTGATCTATCAATTAAACAATCAACTATGAAAACCCTTGTCATTAGTAGAGTACAAATTAGAAACGTATAGGGGGAGCCTGGATAGTTCAGTCTGATTTCAGCTTAGGTCATGATCTCACCATTCATTGATTCGAGTCCCATGACGAGCTCTATGCTGACAGCTCTGAGCCTGGAGCCTGCTAAGGATTCTATGTCTCACTCTCTCTCTGCCTCTCCCCCTCTTGCTTGCTTGCGTGCATGCTCTCTCTCTCAAAAATAAATAATAAACACTTTCCTCTCAACAATAGCTAAAACATGGAAAGAGCCTAAGCGTCCATCAACGGATGAATGGATCAAGAAGATGTGGTTTATCTATACAGTGGAATACTACATGGCAATGAGAAACAATGAAATCTGGCCATGTGTAGCTACATGGATGGACCTTGAGGGTGTTATGCTGAGTGAAATAAGTCAGGCAGAGAAGGACAAATATATGTTTGCACGTATAGGAGGATTAGGAGGAACTTAACTGAGGAACAAGGGGGAGAAGAAGGGGGGAAATGGTGGGGGAAAGGGAGAGAGGCAAACCATGAGAGACTCTTGAATGCTGACAAAAACTGAGGACTGATGGATGTGGGGGGGAGGGGGGATGGGCATGGAGGAGGACACTTGTGGGGATGAGCACTGGGTGTTATGTGGGAAGTAATTTGACAATAAACTATTTGCAAAAAAAAAAAAAAAAAAGAGCATATTCTCTACATTTAGTCTCTAAACCCATTAATCGTTTCCAAAATGTCTTAGGCCTTTTCTGAAATCCAATTATGTATCGGCATTGTCTCTTAATCATGTAAGTATTCCTTAAATTTAATCATTAATATATTAAAAATTATGCTAAAAATAATAATAAACACTTTTTTAAAAAATTTAAAAAAAGAAACATAGAAATCAGAATGCTATAGATTGGATTGTGTCCCCCACCTTTCATATGTTGAATCCCTAACCTCAATGTAATTGTATTTGGACATAGTGCTTTAAGGAGGCAAAGTTAAGTGAAGTCCTAAGGGTAGAATCCTAATTTGGTAGGAATGGTGGCTTTATAAGAAGAAGATGATCTCTCTCTCTCTCTCTCTCATTCTCTCTCTGTCCATGTACATGTACTAATGAAAGGCCATGTGAGCACACAGTGATAAGGTGGGCATCTGCAAGCCAGGAAGAAAGTCTTTATCAGAAACTGGCCAGGCTGTCCCCTCTAGCCTCTAGAACTTGGACCTCCAGTTTCTAGAACTATGAGAAATAAACTTTTGCTCTTCAATCATCAGTCTGTGGTATTTTGTTATGTCAGCCTAAGCTGACTAAGACAGGTTATACCATAGATATCTTAAGCAAGACTTATTCACTTAATATGGACTGCCAAAAAATCTTTACAACATTCTGGCACACAACCTTCAGAAATTGTTTTATAAATAAAAAACTCATAAATCAAACTTATTAAAATAATTAAAATATTTTGTTAAAAATAAAAAGCAAATTAAAAGTAACTCAAGAAAATGAGATGGATATATAGCTCAGTGGTGAAATAATATAGAATAATTTGGACAAGTAATTTTTATGGAAACTAACACTTTACCAAGTATAACATCAATTTATCCACACTAACATATCACCAAAATACCAAACACATTTAGAGATAATGTTATTTTTATTTATTGAATATACAAATAAGAGTAATTATTGAAAGACATGATTGAGATTGTCCTAAAAGCTAAATATACTTTAATCTTCCAGTCACATTTTATTTGAGGCATGTCTGATATCTACATTATCATTTAGTAAGCTTAAGAGACTAAACTACATACTCCAACCTACTCTCTGCTCAAGTAGAGAGTAAATACCTTTGCTAATGTAATGTCAGGGTCCGGTAGTTCAGTGGGCAGAAACTACCATAACATTGTAATGTAAAGAAGGAAATCAGAAAGACTAGCTCATATTTTTCTCTCAAAAAGATGTCAGAAAGTAAAGACTTGCAGACTTCTCCATTACCTGCCTAGAATATGCAGTTTGGGTTCAAACTCAACACAGTCAATTCACTGGAGAGAAACAGAATGAAAAAGGAAGATTCTGAATGGTCAACCTTCTTTTCAGTGAGCTACTTTTCAAAGGGTGAATAAACATTGTACTGTTATGTCTGGTATTTATCAAATACCAAAAGAGCTTTCTCTTTTGAGAAGAGAAGATTTCACATGAAATTGTACAGAGTCAAATCATACTCAGTGGTTTTACTTAACTCCTCAGTTTTTATATAAACACTATAATATGGATTATGAGACCTTATTCAAACTTCTATGTCGAATTAAATAAAATAATCAAACACAGGAAAATGCTCAGATATAGCATCTGGCTTGATTAAAAAATGTAACTGTCACGGCAGATGAGCTAGGGAGGCTGAGGTTTGGCCAGCCCCTCTCTAACTTCCAGGGTCTTCCTGAATGTGCACACAGTCCTGTTTGGAAAGCTGTTGTTTACATTAGGGCTTTGATGATTATCTTCCAACTTGAAGAGAGGTGAATATAGCTTTGGAGATCCAGGTGTTATGCTTCATAATGGGAACGTATGCACGATTATTCATTTATTTGCCAGCATCGACTTACCTCTGACCTGAGATGAGCAGAAATGAAAATAAACCAAACCAGTGAATCTAACAAAAAGCCCATTTAATGGAATGAGGATCAAGATAGGAATTTTTGTGAATGTTTGAAATAGTCCATCATTGTAAAGTGTTTGAGAATTTCTTCCCCACTGCCTGCTAACTGGATAGCATAACCTATCTATTTTTAAAAGCAATTGCATATTTTTGAGTATACACTATTTGCAACGTTCAATAACTGGCAATACTATTAATAAACCTATAAAGAAGTTGAAGTCATAGTAATTGTTCATAAAGAACTTTAAGCCTTACAAGGGAAGATAATATAATCACACTAATGATGAAGCAATATGTGCTAAGTCTCTTAAGAGTGGCACAAAGAAAGTGCTAAGGAAACACACTGCTCCTTCTTTTTTTTTTTAATAAATAGTTTATTGTCAAGTTGATTTCCATATAACACCCAGTGCTCATCCCCACAAGTGCCCTCCTCCATGCCCATCTCCCCGCTCCCCCCCACATTGGTCCTCAGTTTGTTCTCAGCATTCAAGAGTCTCTCATGGTTTGCGTCTCTCCCTCCCCCCCACTATTTCCCATTAAGTTCCTCCTAATCCTCCTATACGTGCAAACATGTGGTATCTGTCCTTCTCTGCCTGACTTATTTCACCCAGCATAACACCCTCAGGTTCCATCCATGTTGCTACACATGGCCAGATTTCATTCTTTCTCATTGTCATGTAGTATTCCATGGTCTAGATAAACCACATCTTCTTGATCCATTCGTCCGTTGATGGACACCTAGGCTCTTTCCATGTTTTAGCTATTGTTGAGAGTGCTGCTATGAACATTGGGGTACATGTGCTCCTATGCATCATCACTCCTTTATCCCTTGGGTAAATTCCTAGCAGTGCTATTGCTAGGTCATAGGGAAGCTCTATTGTTAACTTTTTGAGGAACCTCCACACTGTTTTCCAGAGGCGCTGCATCAGTTTACATTCCCACCAACAGAACACACTGCTCCTTCTAAGTCTAGGGCCCCAGGGTGTATGTAATTCAGCTAATCAGGAGGGCATAAATTTCTAATTTTGTTCCACTCCACATTCTCAGATGACAAGGCCAGAAATCTACTCCCATTGAGATCTATGACTTGTGCTACAAGAACAAAAATGAATGAATGAATGAATGAATGAATGAATGAATAAATAAATAAATAAATAAAACAAAAAAACTTATTCCCGATGACATGAACTTCTATCTGGCTTGTTTAACCTGCTCTCACTTCCCCTAGGAATGTAACTGAAGTCAAGCAAGTTGCAGATAGTGATTTGGAGGTTTACAACTAGTAAATTCTTAGATTTAGGGGCATATGTATCCTTTCATGTACAAAATTCTCATTTTAACCTACTTCAGGCTACTTAGCTTTACTGATTTATAGTTTTCTAGGAATGAGATTTTCATTGAAAATTCGAATACTTATATGTTTTTTGTATGCATTTCAGAGCATTTTGGCTGAAGCAGATACGTGCACCAGCACTGAAGAAATGAATGAGTACCACAGGGAAGAGCTTCAACCACCTCCTGTCCCTGACAACCTGTAAGTAAATCATGCTGTGTCCCCTGTTCACAGAAATAGCTTTCTTTTTTTTATAATTTTTTTTTTTATTTCTAGGAGAGAGAGAGAGAGAGACAGCGTGAAAAGGGGAGGGTCAGAGAGAGAGGGAGCCACAGACTCTGAAACAGGCTCCAGGCTCTGAGCTGGCAGTCAGCACAGAGCCCGACGTGGGGCTCGAACCCACGAACCGCAAGATCATGACCTAAGTGAAAGTCGGATGCTTAACTGACTAAGCCACCCAGGCGCCCCAGAAATAGCTTTCTGACATCACTTGTGATAGCTGAAAGATTCCTTTTTCTATCAGCTAACAAAATCCCAATCCCATTTCCTCACTTTTTAACCATGTCTCAAAATCCTTAAGAAAGTTTCTGCTATTTGCTGTTAGACTTTAACACTAGAATTAAATTCTTTGTACCATATAGAGGCCTTGTTATTATATGTGTGTACAAGTCCAATTGTGATAAATGAACATCGTTTGGGCATAAGGTTGAGAGAGGAGATCTATATTAATTATGGCAAAAAAGGCATAATACATTGTCTTTGGAATGATTCAATGAAATTATACCACTGTGCAATCAAGGCATTTAAAAAATTCTTCATGTTTACTCAAGGTAAGAAAAGTCTAAAATATCTATTTGCCTCTTTTAAATATATCAATGAATAGATGTCAGTGAGGTAAGATTTTCTTTGTTACTAAAGATTAATACATACATACATATATATACACATACATACACATATTTACAAGTCTAACCTACCCATATCTCCGTTAATTTAGCTGTAAACCTTTCCTGGATACAAAAGAAAAATTGGTTCTGAAGAAAGAGTTAGCCAGATGGGTCCAGGAATATTTTTTTCTAAGCTATCCAATCTTTTCTGTCTCTTACTGGGCAATTTACTGCTTATATGCTGTTCATGAAAACATTTTACATACTAAAATATATGGAGTGAAAATACTTCTGTTGTAGTTAAACTTATGTAGAACTTCCATGAATTTGCCTATTATTTCAGTCATCAAATCAAGATATCATGGCAAGGAAATGTTTACTCTGTGAACCTATAAACTAGCTAGTAAATTAATTTTTAAAAACTTACCATTATATCATTATTCAGATTCACAGGGAAAGTTTCAAGATGATCTGGGTTAAAAAAAAAAAAAAGGCAGGGTAGGCTAGCTATTTTACTTTTTGGAAGGTAAAATTAATGAGACCACAGAGAAAAACATAATTTTTCTGATTTTCAAATTGATTTCTTGCCTCCTTTTAAAACTTCATTTATTTTTAAGTTCAGTTGGATACATTGATACATTTCTCAATACTGATCACTTGAGAATTCACAATACGTTTTAACATTACCATTTTACATAGATATTGGTAAACATGTTAATTTTGTCTGATATTCTGAAAAGCAACTCAATTGTATTTAAAAATGTTTTCTTCTATTCCCTTAACTCTTAATTTCTCAGTGAGATGTAGCCCCTACAGATTTACCAAAATGGGTACCTAAATATCACTGAACATTAACTTAATATAGAGAATTTTCCACCTGAGGGGATGCCTTTCCTCACTAACTTGACATTTCACCTCCTAAGATTTATAGTTCTTGACTAAAACTGGAAGTAATTTATAGTTCCTGACTGAACAAGAAATCTGAAGACTAAAGATCTATGATTGGTTCAGGCTCACCTAACAGACAGCCATAGAATTGTATGAGTGCCTGTTACATTTAGCGAGTCAAAACACACCATAACAACAGACATGCATGCCCATACACACACATGCACATGATATTTTAAATAAAAAGCCTGAGTCCTGAGGTCAGTCATTTCCAGGGACTAGGTTGTGAATATATGGGTAGGTAGTAGATTTAAAACAAAGAAGATAGTAAATGATGAACAGTTATATTTGTACAATTTTTTTTATCCCAGTATTAAGCCTGACATTAAATATGTTACTTACAATCTTTCTAACCCAGTGGCATTTCATGGTATGTTACGGTGTTCTTTTTCTAGACTAGCAAGAGAGCAGTTTGGCAACTTATCTTCCTATCAACAGAATGAGAAGTCCATTCGGTCATTACATTTGAATCCTAAGAATTGGATTCCCTTAAATGCCACCAGGCACTATGGGGCATTGGGTTTTGATTAGCACTTAAAACCTGAGTCCCTAATTCATGACTCAGGAGGTACCATAACATCTCAGGACTATAGGTGGTTCTCTCCAACAGTATCAACAGTGCTGCTATCACATTTGGGGTTTTGAAGTGGTCAAAGAGACTTCTCTCTGGCTCATTGAGACCCTTTCTGCACAACACATCTGCTGTTCTCAAATTTCATTGCAATAAACATATAGGATATCTATGTAGGGTGAAGAAACACCTGAAGCAAGTTATGTTATGTCTATTTTTGAGGAAAGGATTATAACTGATATTGCTCCTTTCTTTAAAATGTTGGTATCTGTTGGTCAGTGAGTAATAAAATTCTAAAAAGCAAAGACAGTTGAAATTATAGATGGTGGGTACAATAAGAATTTTTTTGAGCTACCACTTAGTCTTTAATTTCTCTTGCCTTTATACTTCTTCATTCCATGACATAATTTTAATACTTGTGCTGGGGCCAAACGCAGGTAGCCCTAAGGTGGGCCACATAGGCATGAACATTATTTTAAGTTAAAAGCAATCAAAACCCCACAAATTCAGGAAAAGCTCTTCACCTCTCCTTCAGCTGCCTGCCGGTATCAGGAAAATTGCTATTAACAGAGATTCCCCTTTACCAAAGAAATTTATCTGCATAATAGGGCAGATAAATTGTTTGTTTTCCAAACATCCCTCACCTTCCTGCAAATAGTCTTTCTCCTCTTTGTATAGTAAGGCCCCTTTCCTCTCTTCTTAGCTCACATAAGCATCATTTCATCATGTTTCCTCACAGTCTTTGGAATTTTCATGTCTGCATGGATTCCCTATACCTACACTATTAAATATGATTTTGTCTTATTAATCTACCTCATGTCAATTTGATTCTTAGTCCAGCCAGAAGAACCTTGGAGAGCAGAGGAAATTCTTTATCCCCAACACTAGATTCATTCTTCTGCTCTGATCATGGCTTTCCTTTCTGACATTACTTCACATGTGCTCAGGAAAAGTAGACTGAGGTGATAGAAAGAACCTAAGATCTAGAGTCAGACTACTTGTATATTAGTCTTCATGAGCCAGGGCAAGTCATTATATCCCATCCCAGACTCTATCACCTCATTCAAAAAGTGAGAATGATGGGACACCTGGGTAGTTCAGTCCATTAAGTGTCTGACTTCAGCACAGGTCATGATCTCATGGTTCATGGGTTCGAGCCCCGCATTGCGCTCTGAGCTGACAGCTCAGAGCCTGGAGCCTACTTCACATTCTGTGTCTTCCTCTCTCTCTCTGCCCCTTCCCTGTTCACGCTCTGCTGCCCTCTCTCTCAGAAATAAACATTAAAATTTTTTTCAAAACATAAGGATGTTGAAAGGAATGATTCCTAAGGTCTCTCCATGTACTAAAGCCTTTTGATTCTATAACCCAAGCACTACTGACTATATGGATTGGTTTTGATCTGGAGAAATGTCAAAAACTGTATACAATATAACTGTTCATTTACTGGAAAATAAGTGAGATCTCGGGGCACCTGGGTGGTTCAGTCGGTTAAGCATCCGACTTCAGCTCAGGTCATGATCTGACGGTTTGTGGGTTCGAGCCCTGCGTCGGGCTCTGTGCTGACAGCTTACTCAGAGCCTGGACACTGTTTCAGACTCTGTGTCTCCCTCTCTCTCTGACCCTCCCCTGCTCACGCTGCCTCTCTCTCTCTCATAAATAAATAAAACATTTTAAAAAAATAAGTGAGATCTCATCATTAGCAATGACCTCTCCACTGATAGCCTTGATCCATACTGATATTCATATGTTCTGAGGTTTGTTTCAAAGGAAACCACAGGCCCCAAATGGGGTCACTTAGACCAAGTTCCCAAACCAGGGCTTATACATAATTTAATTGCACTTTCAACCTCCCTCAAAATGTAATCTTAAACCAGTCAAGAAATTTTTTTATCAGTGCCAAGGAATCTTCTGCCACATGGGTTCTCTGTATCCCCCAAAGAAAGCTGAGGCAATCTCCATGGTAAGACACTCTGCTTTTCCCCTAAAGGAAAGCCACCTTATCCAAAACAATCCTTTCCTTCTACTAATATTTTCTTTCCCCACTGTCCTACAAAAACCTTCCATGTTGTAGAACTCCTTGGAGCCCCCTTTCTTGCTAAATGAAATGCTGCCCAATTCATTCATGAATTGTTTAAAAAGCTAATTAGGGCTGCCTGGGTGGCTCAGTCTGTTTAGCAACTGACCCTTGATTTAGGCTCAGGTCATGATCCCAGTGTTGTGGGATTATGGGATCGAGCCCTGTGTCAGGCTCCTCTTTCAGGGTGGAGCCTGCTTAAGATTCTCACTCTCTCTCCCTCCGCCTCTCTCCTCGACTCACTCTCTCTTTTAAAAAAAGGAAGGGGGCCGCCTGGGTGGCTCAGTCTGTGCTGACAGCACAGAGCTTGGAGCTTGCTTTAGATTCTGTCTCCCTCTCTCTCTGCCCCTCCCCCACTTGTGCTCTGTCTCAAAAATAAACAAACACTAAAAACATTTTTTTAAAAGTCAATTTGATCCTTAAAATTTACTCAGTTGAATTTTGTTATTAAGCAGATTCAATGTCATTTAAACTCTTGGTAAATATAATGTCAAGTATTACATAAATACATGTAAAGGATTTATCACAAAATGAAAATTATTATTGTTACTGGTTTTACTTTATGAGTTTTTTTCCTTCCTAGGAGCAGAATTTGAAAATTGGAGTATGAATATAAATGGATCATGAAGAAGTGGTGTCATCAGAGGACAAAACAATTGTAGAATATGAAAATTTTAATTTGCTGCAATATTCCCTAAGTCTGGAATAGCAAATGCCATGTTAACATTCCCTTCCAGCCTCCACCACAGACACCACTAATCATCATAACCCTAATGAGCTTGGGCGTGGTCTCAGAATCCTAATATTAGAATTTCAGATAGGCACTAATAAAAACTAAAAACCTGGATGAAGAATGCACATACACTGGGGATAAAAACTCACATAATAAATTTAAAAGTTAAAATTAAGTCACAGTTACTGTTTTGCCTCACTTGCTTTATTATTTAATCTCTTTAATTCTTCCATCAACAGATAACTCAGAATTCACTGCAAAATCATTCTGATATTAACACTGAAAATCACACAATGAGACATTCAAGGACATCTTAATTAATCAAACAAAAAATTATTGGAAGTCAATACAAGCCACTGTGATTTTAAAAATATAATGAAATTTTCAATGTACTTCTTGGAAGGTACTTTTTTCTTACCCTTGACATGATTTTGTAGAAAGGAAGGAAAGAAAGATACAGCTTCAGAAGTGCTGACTATACACAGAAATATTTCTCAGAGAACTACAAAATCTATATGGACAACACTACATAGCAAGTCAGTCCAAAACATGTTTCAGCATCTCACTTTTATTTGAACAACCCAGGAGCAATGCTGATAATCCAGTGTGGTACTGAATGTTCTGCTGAAGGCAGCTTTAGAAAGGTAAAGCACTACTAGAATAAAAAATGTGTCATAATTGAAGGAAATGAAGGGTAATTTGAGGTATCACAGTTTGTGAGAAAAAAAAATATCTGAATCCAGTTTAACCTGTCTACCCTCTCTTTTGAAACAAAAATTACATCTTCTAAAACATCATTAATTTATCAATCTTGTTAATAAAGTTTCAATTTGCAGGTAATGTTACACCTTGTATTTTCCTTCCTAATACATGTGCTATAAGTGAGTGAATAGCATATTTGGTATTTTGAAATATCTCTTAGTGGATTTAAAATAGATTATATTACAATTGATTAAGTATAATTATCTAAAAAGACACTTGCCATTGTTTTTATATAATTATGAGTAGAAATTTACCAAATTCAAAATTGTTTTAATAGTTGAAGAGTGATTATAATGTACTTTCTTTTCCAAAACTAATTGGAGGTTAACTACACAGCAAATCAAGTCCTGATTTTTTGACAGTATATTTGATAAGGATATTTTTAATGAAGGTATTTTAGAATAGTGATCATGGGCTTGTCAGATTTTGATGGCAGCTGTAAAGTGATTGAAGCTGGTCAGGTGATAGAAAACGTGTGAATACGCCATCTCCATTTTGCTAGAGTTAGGTCAGAATTAGTTACAGTAATGAATGTCCTGGAGTGTAATTTCAAATGTAATGAATGATGTGTGAAAAAAAAGAAAATGCTTCTTCTTTTTTTGAGCTTTTATTTTTTTTAATGGAGCATCAATTAGATGCTGGAATTGTTCATTATTACATAGTTTAACTCTTTCAACAATTTTCTATGGTTGGTTCTATTGTATGCATTTTTTAGCTTATGGAAATTCAAACAGAAAAAAAGATAGAGATTTATAGAGTTATGGACCCTATTTTCAAAGGATTCTTTTTCTGATTCACTATGTTCCTAATAACACGACTGGTACTTTCCAATTCCCTAATTACTTTAAGTGCTCTCCCATGGGCATCAGTCCCCTTCCTCCACCTGGCATACACCTCCCCTGGATAATAGTACAACAGTTTCATTTATCCAAACTCTCATCTCCTCAGAGAGGGCTCCATTGAGCATGCTATTTGAATCAGTCCACCAGCCTATTCCCTTTCTTTGTAATATCACTATGATACTGCCTGCAGAGTCATCTCTTACTCTCTGTTTTGGGCTTTATTATGTCCCACTCCCCAAATTCATAAACTGAATCCTAACTCTGTACCTCAAAATGTGACTATATTTGAGATAGGGCTCTTAAACTAAAACTAGGTCATATGGGTGGGCCCTAATCTAACGTTACTGGTGTCTTTATAAAAAGTGACAGTTAGGCAACAGACCTACAGAAGTGAGGCCATGAGAAGTCACTTGAAGGTGGCCATCTACAAACCAATGAGAGAGACTGTCAGAGAAAGAAACCCCACCAACACCTTCGTCTTGGACTCCTAGCCTCTAAACTATGAGCAAATAAATTTCTGTGGTTTAAGTACCCCAGTCTGTGGTACTTTGTTACGGCAGCCCCCAAAAACTGATACACCATGATAATCATTAATTTTTTTTGCTATTGCCCTGTTTCTAGAAAATAAAATTTCAGATGCACAGACTCCTATTTACAATAATATTCCCAGTGCTTGGCAAAGTGACTGGAACTTATTGAGTTCTCAACCAATTACCTTTATAAGAAGAAATGAGAGTTAGTAGACGGCAAAGACAGAATTCACATCCATATTTGCCTCAGTCTAGATCTGATCTCTTTCCCATTCACCATACGCCTTCTATAAAAAAGGCTATCCCAAGGCCTCGTAGAGAGAAGAAATGGGTTCTGACTCTGGTTATCCAAATGGAAACATTACAATACGAGAATTCAGGATTTAGGATGTGGAATGATCCCAAGTGAAAAGGGAGCCATGGGCTCCTTGCTTGTGGAGTCTATGTGGAGGAAGACATAATGTTAAACTCCACAGTGTTGGCTTTAAACTTATAGAGGATGCCAAGGAAAAAGCTGAGACAAGTTAGGTACTCCTCAACATATTAATCAGTACCAATAGCTTAGAGATCATTGAGATAGAGAAGAGTTTCAATAAATCCAGCTATGAGGAACTGGGAAAGACAGGCAGCAGAAATGCTATAGTGTCCAAAATAGTTAACTCAGACCATTTCATCCAGAAAATATAACATAACCTCTTGAGGTATCCACTTCTAAAACTCCTTGTGTGTATTTTTATTATACTTCCCACCACATCATAGTGATATTATATGTTCATGCATATTTCTATTGCCAGATTACACTGTTCAGTTATCATGTCTTATTTATGTTTATATTTCCAGCACTTACCAAAATGCCTATCATATAGTAGGTGCTTGTAAGTGTTCAGTAGAATCTGAAATGGATATAAGGATAGCCAGTATATTTACAGGACATAAAGTAGCCAAAACAGATTGAGCACTAAGTAGATCATCAGGGTAAGTGTCAAGGAGAGGCTGAGATTGGACCAAATATTTGAAAATGGTGATAAATTAGCCAAGAAATATCTATGGGAAGAGCACTTTAGATAGAGGAAACAGCTGGAGCAAAATCTTTGAGGTAGGGGCATGCCTAGTTTATTCCAGGAACAACGAAGTTTTGTGAAAAAAACAAGGGAAATCATGTCTATGTGGGCAATTGGTCGGCTGTGAAGTAGTACATAATGTAGATAGTATCATAATTAGTCCTTCTCTTGGCTCCATTTTCTTATATATGTATTCATTTATTTACCATTTTTAAAATTCAAGTATAATTAATATATAGTGTTATATTAGTTTCAAGTGTTCAATATAGTGATTCAACAATTCTAAACATTACTCAGTGCTCATCACTCTTAATACCCTTCACCTGTTTCATTCATTCTCCAGCCCAGCCCCTTCCTCTTGCAACCACCAGTTTGTTCTCTATATCAGTCTCTTTAAAATTTTTTTTCTCGGGGCGCCTGGGTGGCTTAGTCGGTTGAGCATCTGACTTCGGCTCAGGTCATGATCTCATGATTCGTGGGTTTGAGCCCTGCATCAGGCTCTGTGCTGACAGCTAGTTCAGAGCCTGGAGCCTGTTTCGGATTCTGTGTCTCCCTCTCTCTCTGACCCTCCCCTGCTCATGCTATTTCTCTCTCTCTCTCAGAAATAAGTACAACATTAAAAAACATTTTTTTTTCTCTTTTAAACAGGGGTCTTGCAAGCCAAAGTCTTGCAAGCTATAGTTTACAAATTCTATGACTAAGTTAATTTTGACATTTTTTTTAGTCCAACATTTTTCTTATGTACCTACTATAACAAAAGTGAACCAAACTGTGTTGAAAATAAATATACACACTGATAAGAGAGGAAAGAGGGAAACAGTGTATTTCATCATTTAGCCCATAAATAAACCATGTTATTTTCTCAATTCATAAAGACTGCTTATGATTCAAAAATATCAAAGTCATGACAAAGAAGGAAAGAAGAAGAATGTTAAAGATTGTAGGAGAGTAGGAGACTTGATGAATGCAATGTGGATCCTTGGATTTGATTCTGAAATAGAGAAACTAGTGGAATCCAAACAAAGTCTATAATTGAGTTAATAGTGCTGTGCCTATTTCATTTATTAGTTTCAATAAATGCAAATTAGTTACATAAGGTGTTAACATTAGGGGAAGCTGGATAATGAGTATACAAGAACTCTCTTTACTATATAATTCTTTTATCTAAAATTAATTTAAAATAAAATGTTTTGGGGGCTCCTGAGTAGCTCAGTCAGTGAAGCATCTGACTTTGGCTCAGTTCATAATCTCACAGTTTATGAGTTCAAGCCCCACATAGGGCTCTGGGCTAACAGCTTTGCTTTGGATTCTGTGTCTCCCTCTCTCTGCTCCTTTCCAAATCACGTTCTGTTGATTGTTCTCTCAAAAATAAACAAATATTAAAATAAAATGTTTTTTAAAAAGTGTGCATGGGGGGGTGCCTGGGTGGCTCAGTCGGTTAAGCATCTGACTCTTGATTTTGGCTCAGGTCATGGTCTCACTGTTGGTGAGATAGATCCCCACATCGGGCTGTGCACTGACAGCATGGAGCTTGCCTGGTATTCTCTATCTCTCCTCTCTCTGCTTCCCCGCCGCTTGTTCTCTCTCGCTCTCTCTCTCAAAATAAATAAACATTAAAAAATTATTTTTAAAGTGTATAGAGAAACATTGTCCCATGACTTATATTTTCTTGAATCCTAATAGTCATGACTTATTTTCAGTTATTAGGAAGATAATGAAAATAAATAAAATATGAATAGTTTCATTAATACATAAAAATAAGTATAATATTATCTTTGAAACGTAAGTTTTATTCAAGCGATTTAAATGGACTACTGTCAAAGATTCTAAATGGAGGAAAAACACAAGTCATAAAATTATTGACCAAATAAAACCAGATAGAGAAAATGCTTAACTGCAAAATGAGAACAGTAAAATGCTAGCCTCTTGAAATGCTTAGAAATAAAATATTCTAAATGTAACTTAGTATAGAACTTTGTATATAATAGATAAAGTTTAGGTATTTGTTTATTCAATGTAAAATCATAGCTCTATTCATATCAGTCATTAAAACCTGCATACATTCCTAGTAAGAAGTTTTAATGACAGAATAATGTTTCCTGCATTGAGACATTCCGAACTAGGTTTCTAATAGGACCTGGCATCATCTTGTCTCTTTTTGCCAAACCTCCTCCTTGCCATGAACGCATGACTTGTAAAATTAAGTTGGCAATGCTTGTCCTTGACCTCGAGAGAATATTGCAAGAATGAATCAAACAATGTTTGAATAATGCTCTGGGATTTCAGAGAAAGGGGACTCTGTCATGGCAATGTAAGAAAACCAGGATTTTACATTTTTTTGCCTTTTTTCTTAAAGCTGCTGATGATTATAATGACTAATATATAGATCTGTCCCAAAGCTCAGTGTGACCATTTTTATGGCTAAGGAAACACTTGGCTTACCTCCAATCAATATATCTTATTCCTTAACAGTATACAACTTTTGGCAGCAAATTGCACAGCAATCACACAACACTAACTGCCCAGACAGCAAGAAGCTATAAGTGCTATCTCACAGACAGGATGTTTCAAGTTCGGTACAGCAATGCCAAATTTGAACCATAGCCTCTGCAGTTTGTCTTACTTCTTGATTTGTGCCAGCATAAAATACTTGAGCATAAGAGGCAAAGACTACATGTAGACACTGCCCAGGGCGATACAGTCAGGGTGTGGAGAAAGGAAAGACAATTTATAATATGCTTGTTAAAATGGCCCATCAGAGAAAACAGAAACAGGAAACAATTTTACCAGAAAAAAAAGTAAAATTTAGATTATCAGCTGAGATTTCAACTAGGAGGCTTTTATAAGCAATGTGGGCATAAACAGTCATAAACAGTGATAAAATTTCATAAAATGGAAATATGAAAAACACCAAAACAGAAAGTGTACTGAGCAAAAGGGAAAAAAAGACAACATAGTTCTCTCCCATCCTCATTCAAACTTGAAATTCTGAATGGAATGTGAATAGAGATGACAACACAGAATTTCCTGCTGACTTGAAATGGCTTTATCGGGGATGTCTATATCATATTTCCAAGATGAAGTGCTTTAAAATTGGATCCAAATATTTTGAAAGATCTAATGAAGCTGGAGAAATGAAAGGGCTTCCCCAACATGTGCTTTGCTGGTCCCTCCGAATTTTGCATTTTGCAGGCTGATAGTCAGTCACTAAAAGGGCTAAAATAATCTCTCAGGGGTCTCCTACTTGATCACATGTCTAGTTTCAATACAAATACTAAGTGTAACAAAACTCAAAAATTAATTTGAAATGAAAGTCAGGGTTCATATGCTTTTTCAGCAGCAATGGTATTTTCTATTAAAGCAGAAGAACAATGATTAGATTAAAGAATAATTGATTCTTCTCATGACTAACAATTTATTCAGATTACTTTACTGTAACTTTATTTACAAAAAGAGAGTAGAAGGGTATTTCAGTTCAATAAAACACATTTTAAAAATTTGCTGAACTATAAATTATAAATTTGTAATGCTATTTTTACTTTGAAAGTAATTTTTAAATCCATAATCAAAGAATTTTTAAAAACATTAACACTTTGAACCCCACTGCACCCCCACACCATTACCTTGCCAGAGAGTCTAAATAAGTCTGTTTGTTCAAGATAAGAATATTTAAATCATGCAACCATTCCACTCTGCTATTTTAATGAATTGATCAGTAGGAGCTAAATAGCTGAGGGCCTATAATTTGTAAAATTTTGGCGGTTTTTAATCAGCATCAGACAAAATAGGACATCTTGCCTTTTAAAAACAAAACATGTAAACAATTATTCTGTTCCATTTTATTTCTATGACAATGTATGTATCATGATGAATTACTAACTCAATAGAAAGCAATATGGCATTATGAAAGGACCAAGGGATTTAAAGTCAAAAGACCTTTGAGTCCTGGCTCTGCAATTTACTAGATATGTGACCTCAGGCAATTGGTTTAATCTAGCTGAATGCATTTCTTGCTGTGCATACCTCTTGTGGGGATAAAATGGGGTAATGTCTGTGAATGTCTATTCCACCCAATGGTAGGCGTGAAATGGTCAAAAGGCTTTCCTCTGTGCCACCACAACCAGGGAAAGTGTTAACAGCATCGCACAGGAGTATCATAGTGCTGAATAAAGGAAGAATCAGTTTTCAACTTCAACCTCAAAAAGAAAGTTACTTTTCAGCCCAAGAGAGTACAGAATAATCCTCCCCATGCCTCAGTGTGGTAGAGAGAACACTGTCAATGAGAGATGAATACAGACATAAAGCAGAGCACCTTTACTTCTAACTGGAGAAAAAAAAATGAAACACCACTCCTGAGGCATTAAATTAATATAGCAGACAAAATCCAGCTTAGATGGGAAGGAATAAACTACCATAGAAATAAGCTTATGAAAGAATGGGTGCTGGAAGTAAATTATGGACAATGGCAACAAAAGAGGCTTAGATAATTTATAAACATTAAGTGCTGTGAATAAAGAAAATAATCCTTGTTACAAATGGAGCAAGGACATGATTGTAGTAATTGAGAATTAGGTGAATCTGAAAAATAAGAATTACACACTGCATCGAAAATAAAAATTTATTTCCTGAGTTTTTACATAAAACACATATATGATTTTTACATATATATGATTTACTGTATAATAAAAGGTATATAGATTTCATTTCTAGGGTTCAGTCAATCTTATCTACTATGTAGTCCCTCCCTGCCAAATCTGAGTTACTTAAAATATTCTCTGGATGTTGCTGTAATATGTAACTGGAAGGAAAAGACTCTACCTTAAACTTTCAGTTAGAATACTGGAGCCCACTGTTACTGATATAAATGTCAGTAAACAATATCATTCAGTGAACTGATATTGATATTGATATTCTGTTTGGAGATGCTCTACATGATAAAAACTCTTAGGAAACCGAGAAGCTTGGTTGAAGTTTTAGCTATTCCAAACTGTATCTCAGCTACGGAAATATCCTTGACCAAAAGATGGTCCTTCTCTATCTAGAAAGATTTCTAAGCAACATCTCTAAAAGAGATGCCCATGGGAGGGAACTCAAGTTTCACCAATTCATCAGTTGGAGTCAGTCAGCTGAAACACAGAGTTGACCATCATTGCTATTACAGTAAGAATGCTCTTATATTTAACATTAGAAAATGTAAAACATTCTGTAAATATAAAGGATGATAATTAGAACATGATGAAAGCATCACTGAGGACTTTTTAGTGGTTTGCTGGTATCTCAGTTACGATCATCGCCCAGTTAAAAGATAGATAGATAGATAAATAAATAAATAAATAAATAAATAAATAAATAAATAAATAAATAAATAAATAAATAGAGTTCTCTGTGATCATTGTGACCAGAAGCTGTGCCTTGAGAGCCTGTAAGGGTTCTATCTGGGGAATAAACAAAAAAACAGATCCTCTCTAATGAGCAGGTGTTTATACTCTGCATTAAAATAAGAATTCCTACAGGGCACCTGGGTAGCTTAGTCGCTCAATTAAGATGCTCAATTAAGCACCTGACTCTTGATTTTCAGCTCAGGTCATGATCTCATGGTCTGTGAATTCAAGCCCTGCATTGGGATTCTCTCTCTCCCTCTCTCTCTGTTTGCTCTCCTCCCCACCCTCTGTAANGAATTCCTGTATATTGGAAAAAATGTATTGTAAAAATATAGTAACTCCGAATTCTTAAAAAATAATTTATAGTATCTCTTATCTTTCATTGCAGTCAGCTCTCCTCTGGGAGATACATTTACACTTGTTAACTATGGACCTAATTACATTTTAAAGCACGGGAAACATCTTAAGAAATGCCCTACAATGTAGCTTTCCACTTTGTTGTTCGTGTGTGTGTGTGTGTGTGTGTGTGTGTGTGTGTGTGTGTGTGTGTGTGATTTCAGATCAGGACATTTTTTCTACTACAAATTCCTACAAGAGTGATTTAGAAGACTCGTGAAAGGGCTGATTAATCCAAACAAGATGAGACCTTTTCCAGAAAGTATTATTTGACTCCAAGATGACTCCATAAAACTATCCAGCTGCAATACCAAAAGAGCCACTGAACTTCCTTGGTATGGAAATATTAAGAAATTATTCCTTTTCAATATTTGAAGAGGTTACTTCAATTTATATTATAAATTTACAATACACTGAAAAGAATTTTCACAATAAATTATATATTGTTCTAACATTTATTATCTCCATATATGCTGTATGAAAAACTATATATATACACACACACACACATATGGTTCTGGTGCATTCTGGTGCCATAAGCCCCTCCTCACCAAGGGATGGAGAACCCTTCTCTAGAAATGGCCAGTGCTTCTTCTCTAGTCCTGGTCTTGGATCTCCCCTCTATGCTCCATAGTGATCCGGCTATTTTCTAAAATCATTATTGATAAGATATTACAAAGTACACATATCTACTCTGTCTTCAAATGGTCATGATTTCATTTATAGAGTATAAGCTGACATTTTTTGCATCAAATACAATTATACATTTGTGTTTTAACTATTCTTGTTTTTTTCTATTTCTGTTCATAATTGATATTCCAAGAACCTGCGTAAATCAGAATTATCAGTAGAACTCTACAGAACTTCCTTCTAATGTAAATGCATAGATCTTTGTGATTTTAAAGAGGCATTTCCTGCCTAAATGCTCCTTGGAAAATGCTCTCCCGTGAGTACAAGTTACTAACACTTAGAATGCTTTGAGCCAGACATTCTTCTAGGTGTTTTACATGTATACTTTTACATGTATCCTTCATTTTATTTTTTCAGATTCTATGGAATGGAACTTTTCATTTAAACATATTTCTAGGCTGCTTGGATTTATTAGCTCTTGAAAAAAAGATTATTATTAGGAGAAAAATAAATGTCATAATAGCCCTTTTTAATAACATAAAATTATAATGTACAAAACATACTCTTTCACAGATGGGAAAACTGCTGCTCAGAGGGGTTGAGTGACTTATGTAAGATCATACAACCGGACAATGTTGGAATAGAGTCTTGAACCCAGACACTCTGACTCCAGAGTCCCCATTAGTAACCTAGATGTTGTCTCTAAAACATCTGCCTTCTACAGTTGTTTCCTGTGTTCTCTAACAAGTGCCCTCCAGTGAAATCAGCTGCCTCTGGAGCTGAAATTTAGCTTAGCCAGCTGATCCAGGGATTTGCTCTTTAATTGTACTTGCCCACAACATTTACACAGATCTGATAAAGATATTGATCACTTAAGGCCCATGAATATCCAGCTCCACTCACGTGGCACCGAGTGTAGCATTTCTCTTTTCTTCCTGCCTTATACAGAAACCTAAGTTGATATTAAAAGGTTGTGGTAGCCTGAAACCTGCTTTCAGACAATCAGCTTAAGTCATTGGCTCTTCAGTGTTATCCTATTTATACCAGTTCATTATATTGTACTTAATATGAAATTACAATGACTCACTCATAAGTGCAGCTTTCTTAGACTTAATTAGACACTGAAGAATTATTAAACATTTGACAGCATATTGTACATTTGATCTTGGTATTGAATTCTCATTGATATTAATGCACGTACAATGTAATATAACATGTTCCTTTGACTGTGAGCTTATGTAATTTTTTCTCAATTTAACAGCTTTCTGAATGTCCGATTCTTTCAGATATTTGGATATTTGTCACATAAACATTTTCCAACTAGTCAGATGTTATTCTTAATTAAAGATAAGACACTGTGATCAGGTAAGGAACAGTGAGACCATTTCAATTAGGGGAAATTAATCTGGGTTCTAAATTTCAAGTCTGCCCCTAACTATGTGTTACTTAATTCTACCAGTTTTTTCATCTCTAAAAATCAATGCATTATACAAGATTGTTCCTCTTCTTTTTTAGCTCTAAATATAGTGATTTCACATATTATTTCTATAGATTCCATCAAAGAAAGAGCCAGGCTACTTAAGAGAGGTCTGACTTCACCAAATTCAAGTACCTCATCGCTCTTGTCAAGTTGCTTATACTTATAGGTAGAGGATATGAATTCTATCCAGGTTAATCTTATAATATTTCTTTCTTATTTTTTAAAGTCTTGAAAAATACTTCTTTGTTACTTAGACATGACTGAATAAGAAAATGGGTAAATTGGAATCAGATAGCATTTTAAATGAATTAAGATTTGTGTCCAAATCCAAATCTTAAGTTAGTAATAAAGAAACAATTCTTATACACTGGACAATACACAGGAAACCTGTATATGTGGCCTAGAAACATATGCTTAGCTCCTAAACAGTTTCAGCAGCACCACCAGCAGGGCATTACTACCCTATGGAATGGAGCTTTCTTTTAAACATGTTTTTAGGCTTCTTGGATTTATTAGATCTTGAAAAAATGATTATTAGTAGAAGAAAAATAAATGTTAACTTTCTACAATCTAATATGTAATCATATACAAATGTAGCATAAGAAACTGTTTTTATTACAATTTCATCATCTGAATGGAAATTATAGTGTTAGCACTTTCAAGAGATGGTTCTATCTGCATGCAGAGTGAGGGACAGTTCGCATAATGGTCTGTAAGGCATATCAAATTTATTCTGTGAGGTAGATAAAGGTCTTTTAAAGGTCTTACTCCACTTGTGGAATGAATTTCTTATCGTGTATGAATTCTGAGTGTAACACGTTTCTCCCCCCTGAAATATGGTTTATTTTAAAAAAAAAGAAGAGATTACCTAAAGGATTTCATTACTACATAATAGAAAAAATTTTAATTAAAGAAAAATTATACCTAGCATAGCTGTTAACAGTCTATTTATTATACAGAGAAGAATTTGAGACAAATTATATGAATACATTTACTCACAGAAGGAAGGAAATCTGAAAACTAAGGTTTGACCATCAGTAATAAAACTACATTTGGAGTTTTTAAAATGATATAAGATGGTGGGTGCAGTATTTTTTCCCCACTCTGAGAGCACATGCAAGAGACTGTGGAATGATCTACTAAAAGTACATTTTCTCTTGTTTAGGATTCATCACAAGGTTTTCATTTATAATAATGCTTTAAAATATATGTTTAAATGAGATTAAAAAATTGAGTTTCTCATGCCTGGTATTACATGAAGATTTTCAAAGAGAGTTTATATTACTCTTAACAGTTACAAACATTAGTAATACTATCATTATTATCATTATTGTCCCTATTTCTATAATTGAAGATATTGAGGTACATAGAGGCTGAATACTTGGCTTGTTTAGCAAACAAAAATATCTGGGACATATGGAACAAATAAAGCACTAACATTCAAGTGATATAAAGAACTCCTACTAATACAGAGCATTTTCAGAGGAGGGAATATATCTGATTAATGTTAAAAAGTGTTCTACCTCACTTGTAATCAGGAGAATGCAAATCAAAGCATCAATAGATACTTTCTAAATGTCAGAAAGTAAAAGTGTAGTAGAAAAAAGTGTAGTAAAAAAGTAAAAGTGTGATAATATCAAGAGTTAGCAAAGGGTAGAGGAAATAAGAACTCTGAAACAGTGTGGTGGATATATAAATAACTATTTTGGATGTCAGCTTGTAGATATTGATATTTGATTCCACTTTTCGGCATATTCTCTAGAGGAACACACAATGTGTAGACAAGAAAACACAAATAGGGATGTTTACAGTAGCACTGTTTGATTATATGAGAAATGTTTTAAACTTGGAAGTGTTTACTTTGATTGACTCAAAATATTCAACAGCTCCAAAGAGCATGAAAGAAAGCCCGGACTTCAGGCAATGAAAAGAAAACCTTATATCTCCAGATGGCAGTTTCATCTTTTATTTACTGGAATAGTCTTATAAATAAACCTAAAGAAAATTAGTAGCTATGTTCTGAAATTAAGAAAGCAGGAATATGTTTTATTCCCAGCTGTGTTATCATATACAAGTAATTTAAAATTTCCATCCTGCATGAAGGCTTTTCTCAAATATTGTATATATCTTTCTATACTTTCTATATACTATTCTATTCTGGGAATACTTCTTATCTCATTTGACCAATAAACTAATATTCCCTCACTTAAATCTATTCCACTATACATTCTAATAACTGAATTTTTATTTCAATCCAATACTTGGCCATTTCAATGACTTCATTTCTCTCACATTATTAATACAACTTATTTCAAAGCCCTCTACTGCTTACACTTACCAATTCTTCCTATGTAGATGTGTTATTTTTTGAGTTGATCATTAATCATTCATTCATTCATTCATGATGTTGGCTTTCCTTGAATTTTATTAGTTTTTTTTATTATGCACATTTTTTGAAGCGGAGATGCTCTTTTAAACCTCTGTTTGCATAGTTTGCTTGGGGGAGAGGCAGGGCATATTGTGGCTTTTACTTTGATATGTTTTAGTGAGAGTAGTTCTGGGGCATGCCCACCAACTATGGTTTACCTTATGGCTTGCATATACTCCTCACTTCTTCCAAGTGTGGCTATCTATCTGGAACGCTGTTCTCATTCCTTGATTTAAGGTTCCACTTCCACTGTCCCATCTGGAGGAAACCCAGCCATTCCATTGCTACTGTTTGTCTCAATGATTTTGGCTGCTTGGCCTATGACAACTGACTAATCTCTATTATTTCACTCTGTGCATTTTTTCTTCTTCCAGGTATCTGGCATCTCCGGGCAAGAACCATGCTTGCTCTCACTACCACTGTTGCTATAATACCATCCATCCTCCATCAATCTTGAGCTAAGGTTTCCTTCTTTCATTAAGTACCATCTACTTTTAATCTGTCACGATTCTTCACAATTTCTAGTCAAGCAAGAAGGCTCCCTGTTTTCTAAAAATGATTATGGATTTTAGAAATGTATGTTTTCTCCTATTTGTATGGATTTTAGGAAGAGGGAGAGGTCAAATAGCATATTCCATATATATTCCTTTTTAGGGAACAGATTGATTTTTAAAATTTCTGGGAAAAACACAGAATAACCTAAATCTCAATAAAGTATAAATATTTAATATCATCAAAGTCAAAGATAACTGTTCCTCATTTACTTCATATTTGAACTTAATCAAGTTATCTCACTACTGATTTTTTTCTTATATATAAAATATTGATGGCTGTCTCACTTTAGCAGCTTCTCCCTGACTGAAAATCCTTTGGAAGCCCTCTCAAACTATCTATGGAGAAGAACCAGTTTTTCTTATTGTCATTGTTGTTGTTTTTTTTAATTTTTTTATTTCAGGTTTTTATTTAAAATCTAATTATTTAACCTATATGATAGAATTGGTTTTGGGTATAGAATTTAGCAATTCATCACTTACATATTACATGCAGTGCTCATCACAAGTGCCCTCTCTTTGTTTTTAATTTCTAATCTCTCTTGGACTGATATTTTTGTGCAGTATGAAGTCATGCACTTGGATTTCCTGGCAATGCCAAACTGCTACAAAAGTTTTTCAAAATGCTCATCTTCTCTATGTCTACTTATCACATTGAAGATCAGTAAGAGAGTTTGCAGACTGGCTTTAGTTCACACATCACACTTTAGATGGGGCTATTCCTTTAGACAAAGTACTATCTTCTTTCCGTGGAAGCCCAGCCTGGGCCCTATGCTTTGCCTTAACTTTCATCACTACACACTGCCTGAGTCTTTTGCTGCTCTCCGCTCTATCAGACTAACTGCAGGTCCCAGAACATGATATGGGTCCTCACATGATTATGTATATGTATATAATGCCTAGAATTATTATTATTCTCACATTGCTAAAGCAGTAACCTCCCATATATGATTGATTTGTCTTTTACAAAACTGAGCTCAAACACCATCTCATTTTAAAGACTTCCTGACTTTTGGAAGTAGAGATATGTTCCCTTCCTCTCCAGTCTCATAGTCATAATATTATTTACTTCTCTTATACTGCTTATATATGTGGGGTTTATCTGCATGTTTGCTCATTTGTCTTCCCTCTATCAAAAGATTACTTACCCTCTATTGCTTGTGATCCTATTTCTTAGTAGCTTGAGAGCATAACAGCTCAACTGAAAATGTTTAGTAATTAGGTATTTAGGAGTAAATGCAAATAAGCACTATGTTTTATATTTGCTTCATTACCTATTTGTTCATTGCTTTAATTTACTATAAACTCAGTCATAAAACTATGCCTTTGCAGGCGTGCCTGGATGGCTCAGTCGTTTAAGAGTCCGACTTCAGCCCAGGTCATGATCTCACGGTTCATGGGTGACTGACTGCCAGCTCATAGCCTGGAAGCCTGTTTCAGATTCTGTATCTCTCTCTCTCTGACACTCCCCTGCTCATGCTATCTCTCTCACTCTCTCTCTCAGAAATAAGTAAAACATTAAAAAAAAATTTTTTTTGAACTATGCCTTTTCAGTCAGATGACTCCTGTTTTTATTCAGTTCTGAGAAACTTTCAGCTTTGGTCTGTCAGCTATTGTCTCTTCCCTCCTCTCCCTATTCATTCCTTCTGGAACCCTATTTGACATGTACTGGACTTTCCCATCAGTTATTCTCTGATTTTTTAAAACTAATATTTACTTTCTATTTCTTTATCTTTTTATTCAGCAATACGCCTGATTTCCTCAGTATACCAAACTCATCTTCCAATTAACTTATTCTCTTTATATAAACCAACTTGTTGAATTTTTAATTTTAGTGGCTACATTTTTTTCATGTGCAGAATATCTATGTATAATAAAATCCTGCCATAATATAGTACAAGGAGCCCAAAAATTCAATCATATTAAATATGGAATTGGGTTATTTCAAGAGAAATGTGTCATGAATTACTGTCTCCAGCATAGGCATTAAAGCTTTCCCCTAGTAAAAGGCATATATCTAGTTCCAATATCTTCATAGGCCATTCAATTAAACTCCTCTTCATCAATCTGAATTTGAAGTGCTTCTTTATTTCTGGCATTCAAGAATTGTTCATTCATATTTTTAAGATTTGTTAAGTAAATATTAAATTATACTATATACACTGCTCCTGTGAGTTTGGTACAGAGTATTTTATCATGTCAGTCCACTTTACTAAATTGGCTAGAAGTTCTATTTTCTTTTTCTATCATGTGACCATCTGTATCCTATGCTGGGAGTTTATTCCCTACCTTCTGCTCACTATGAGGATGAGGGCCAGGCCAGGTGTTCTGAACCAACACTCCAAGCATTTAATATCCCAGCCTCATAATGCTGCACATTGACATCCATGTGGTGCTAATATGCACTCTGTCCTGAATCTGACTCATTCATAGTATGACATTATTGAAGTTCAGACTTATATGAAGGTCTTTTCTTTTAGCTGTATTTCAATGTAATATTTCGAAAACGCATTGTATTACAGTAAATTCACTAACATTTGGCAGGGATTTACATTAGAATTCTACCTTTACAAGTAATCGGCGTCAATTCTAAATTTTGTAAATGAAAGTGCTGGCCTAGATGGTATTTCTGACACAATAAATGACAGCTTCCAATCCGAAAAATATATATAACATTTACTTCAAAGTTGATTCTTTTTTTAGGTTTATTTATTTATTTTGAGACAGAGGGCTAGCAGGGGAGGGACAGAGAGAGAGAGAGAGGGAGAGAATCCCAAGCAGGCTATGTACTTCCATTGCAGGGCCCAATGCA
This sequence comes from Crocuta crocuta, assembly GCF_008692635.1. Lineage (NCBI taxonomy): Eukaryota > Metazoa > Chordata > Mammalia > Carnivora > Hyaenidae > Crocuta > Crocuta crocuta. Next base: position 1,973,044 of record NW_027528851.1, on the reverse strand, counting down.
GGGCTCAAACTCATGAACTGACCTGAGCCTAAATCAACAGTCTGATGGTCAACCTACCGAGCCACCTAGGTGCCCCTCAAAGTTGATTCTTCATTTGGAATTAATATAGCTTCATTGTTTTCATTTTTGTCAATGTTAAAATGACACTGAAGTAACTTTAAGGGGTAATAGTATTGTAGAAGGAAGATTATAAAAGTTTCTTTCCCTACAACTTGAGAAGGGTAACAAAAAAAGTAGGTAATCAAGTGAAAAAACATACAGTAGCATTCACAAAAAGACAGGATACAAGTGCATATTGTAAATTATGAGATGAGATAAGGAGAGAGAAGATATCAAAAATCCACACACAGCTACTACTCCACCCCAGAAGCCGTGTGGAAGGACAACGACTTAACAATATCTTGAAAATATGTGTTGATATCATACAGAAAACATGGAAGGAAGCAGACTGAAAGGCATGGGCAGAGACCCCAGGGGAGAACACTTGCCACTACTTGAGAAAAAAAAAATCATTAAAAACAGGAAAGTTGCCAGGTCTCACCATTCTTCATAGACAGGGAAAAAAAAAGGTGGAGAGAAAACTGTAGCTATTAAACCAGCACTAATTAGCCTTTACAACTTTAAACAAGCAATTATATGAATTAGGGAAAAAAATAATCCCTGAGAGAGGGGCAAATGAAGTGTAGGTATGGATAATCAAATAAAGCCCCAGTTGATGTACTGCTCCAAAGACAAGTACTAGTGACCTGAGCCAAAATACTGAATTCACCAACTGGGAGGAAATGAGAGATTAAAATTCCTTGGAATAAAAGGAAATTTCCTTCCTTAGATAAAGGTTATGTTACTCAGGTCTTTTGAGAAGCGAACACTAATGGGGATTATATGTGCAGGAATTTTATTTTACTGCCTGCATGAGAGAAGATGGAGAGGGAGAAGATGGGAGAATTGTCAGATCTATTGGCAAGTCTGACTTGGAGTAAAGGAGAGAGAGAAGGAAGATTATATGCAGTATCCTACATTGTTGGGCAGTTTAAGAAAGATTCAGAAAGACTTTCAGGGAATCCTTATGGCCAAAATTGGTCATAAATGGAGTCTTACATCTCCTAGAAGGGAGTCTAACTTAATCATTGGCTAGAAACAGCCCATGGAAAGTACAGCCTCAGAGTAAACACAGCAATGAATTTCAGAGTACAGTAGCTGTGAGTCTTGGCCAATTATCCACCATGCCCTATAATGAGAAGTCTGCAAGATGCATTCTCATGGCTACCATAATATGTCAAGATGCTGTAGCAAACATAGAGGAAGCATCCCATTAAACTTAAGAAAAAGATAACATATTGATGATCTTAGCCAATGCAAATTGGTAAAGGAAAAATAACATGGAAATAAAAGACACAACTGTTAAAACTTATAGACAATGTAGTTGTCTATAAAATCCAAGTGAATGTATTTTAAATTCCTAAAGCTAATAAAATAATCCAGCAAGTTAAATGGATATAAAATCAGCATTAAATAATCCCATATAGAAGTACATTCAAAATGTAAAATGTGGTATGGAACAAAAATTCCAACAGACAACCAAAAAAGCTGACTAATAATTCTAAGAAAAGAGAGGCAGAGGTACCTGGGTGGCTAAGTCAGTTAAGCATCTGACTCGATTTCGGCTCAGGTGATGATCTCATGGTTCACGAGTTCAAGTCTAACATCAGGCTCTGCTCTTACAGCACAGAGCCTACTTGGAATTCCCTCTCTCTCAGCCCCTCCCCTGCTTTCCCTCTCTCTCTATCTCTCTCTCTCAAACATAAATAAACATTTAAAAAATTAAAAACATTTAAAAAATAAAGAGATGTAAAAATACTTAAATATAAAAAAGCTGAAAGCTATTAAAGGCACAAAATATTTGATTTCATCAAGAGATATGTTATGGACAGCAAGACTAACAATTGTTAAAGATGTTAAACTCATTACAATTAATCTATAAGTTAAATGCAAAAATATATCCTAGCAGAATCTGGGATGAAATAAGAGTCAAATTATGTAAACTTATTCTCAAGTACATAGGAAAATGCAAATATATAAGAATAAACATGATAATTCTGTAGAAAACCTGCAGGATGGAGGGCCCTACTCTATCAAATAAGGGGTAAAGAAACTGGCATGCAATAGGTACAAGATCAATAACTGTTACAGTAGCCAAAATAATGTAAAGATAGCGGGGCATAATGTATAGAAATCTGAATTTGATAAATATGAAAGAGCATTATAAATTCATAATCAAGGTTGTGTATTAATTTTTTCATAACATCAGAACACCTATTCCTATGCACATTGAAAAATGAAATAAAATTAGATCTTGACCTCACTCCAAATAGAACAAAGCATGTTAAAACCTTAAATATGAAAAATTCAAAACATTTAACACAGGTGACAATATTGAGAACCTATTTATACTCTTGAGATAGAAAAAGGTATCTTGAAAAAGACGTTTTTAAATTGTAAAGGAAAAGATTGATGAATTTGATTACATCAAAAACAAAACTTCTTGTAAGACCAAAAAAAAAAAACTATAAACATATTTAAAATACAGCAAGTTTGGGAGAATATATTTATAAATTTAATGAAAGGTATTTATCTGCAATATAATATTTATTAATCCTCCAACTTGATAAGAAAAGAGCCCATGTATTTCAAGAATAATGTTCAAAGGCCAATACAACAAGATAAACAACTACTCTAGCAATCATGAAAACACAATGTAAAACAGCAAAGAAAAACATTCGATACTCGATACTCATTTAATTAGAAAAGAAAAGTCTGACATTTCTAACTGGTGGTAAGGTTTGGGGGGAAATTTAAACATGCACAATGCTGATTGGAGGGTAAGCTGGTAAAACCACATTGGAGAGCAATTTGCTGACATGTAGTAAGCTGACTATGCACATAGGCCAATTCCCAGCCATTCTTCAGCTAGGGACAAGCTCACGGAAACTCCTCTACTCATACACTGGAAAGGACATAGAAGTATTTTCTTTGAATTCTAAGTACTACATAAGAAAAACTGCAACCATCCCCAATCAATGCTACTGAGTATACCTAGTACTGGCTAGTACTAGTACTAGCACTGCGTAGTACTGCTCTGTTACCCTTCTGCTGCAAGGGACTTGCTAGAGAACGCAATTCCGTCACCTCATTACACATACTTTGGATCAATGAGACCATTTCATTTACACATACTGTTCTTTACTATGATTTTCTGGATGACAGAAACATTAGACTAATGTACATTATGATGAAAGTGCCTTATCTGGTCACAGGCAGGTATAAGCAGTTTGGAAACTGGGTACTTTGAGTAGCACCAATTCATGTGATCACAAAAAGAGATGACATTTTGGGACACCTGGCTGGCTCAATCAGTTAAGCGTCTGACTCATGGTTTCGACTCAGGTCATGATCTCATGGTTTCGTGAGTTTGAGCTCCACATCGGGTTCCAAGCTGACAGTGTAGAGCCTGCTTGGGCTTCTCTGTCTCCCTCTCTCTATACCCCTCCCCCAGTCATGCTATCTCTGTCTCTCTCAAAATAAATAAATAAATAAGTGATAGAGAAGACATCTTGAAATCATAGTATATTCATACTCTGCAGTGGCATTCTGAGATGGGGGTAGTAGGAATGGGGATGTTCTGCCTGAGTGCAAACAATGAGGAGGAGCACTGTCTGTGGAATTTAAAAAGAACAATAAAACCAACAAAATGTTGACAATTCTAAACAAAGTCAATGATAAAATAACTGCACACAGCTCATACCCACCATACACCTCCACCTTGGTTCACCACTGATAAAATGGAATATTCTACAGGAATTGAAAGGAACTAAAAAATGTATGCACATTCTCAAAATAAAATTAACCCAAAAAATCACAATGAACTGTTTCTGGGTATTTGTTTTATAATTATGTTATAAAAGTACAAAAGTATTGGCAGCTAAACTAAATAGCAATTGTATGACAGAGGGGATTGGGAGGGAAAGAGCACAAAAGGGCTTCAACTGACTTAATAATGTGTCTTTTCTAAAAATTATTTGAAGCAAATATGACAAAATAAAGGATGTATACTGAAGATCACTTTCAAACTTATTTACAAAATACACATTGACTTCTAAAACACAGTGCCCCGGTTCACTCCTTTTCCTCTGGGATTCATATCTATAGTTAATTGATTTGTGTTACAAAAAATATTACTGGATTTAGGGGAAAAGAAAGAAGAAAGCACCACTTCATGGCATCTGAATTCTTCTGTCAGGATTATTACTGTTCTTTCATCACTTTTGTAGGGCACCTAGTAACTAATTGATAATTATCACTTCTACCCAAAGATATTCATTTAACAGATTGTCATAAAGTTATACTTTTCATCAAAATTTTCAAGCAAAAAATAATTAGTAAAGTCATGTTTAATCTGATTAGGTATTGTAGATGAACATCACAAACTTCTATCTAGAGAAAACTTCTCAAGATACATACAAATGTAATAGCATTGCTTTAAATGTCCAAAAGACATATTAGTATTTAAAAGCCTGCAGGAGAACATATTTTTAAGTGCTAGAAGGAGAGAAAAACCAATAATATTTTCTAAAGATTCTTTTTATAACATAGATAAAATTACAAAACCTGGTTATGCTGAAGAAATAGTCAAGATAGTATCCTTTTTCAAACAGAAATATATATGAACTATCTGATACTTTCCATTATTGTTTTATTTAAATCACATTCAATTAAATGGTAGATAGCAACTAGAGCTTTGTATTTTAATTAAGTATTATTAAGTTCCCATATAATGAAATTGGCAGATGCTCTCTGTTTGGGGGAGTGTGATTAGGAATTAAAGCAACAGAGAAAAGCAATGAGGAATCAAACATAATATGAGATATAAAAGCATCACATGACATCTATTATTAATCCATTGTTTTTCTAATACTGCACTTATAAACCTGAGTACTGACATTAAAGCTAAACTAATAAAAATGAGTAGAGTAATTTCTTTTATAAGAAATGCAGTTTTGGGGTGATTTTTAATGAAAGAAGCTTTTTAAAAATTCTAAAAATAATATAATGTCATCTTTACAAAGTTATTTGAATTTTCTGATTTTTAAATATCCTTAGGGTGCTGTTTTTAAAATACTATGTCTGTTCTTTTTGTTCTCTTCCATTAGATAAAAGGGACCTATTCTCAAATGCAGGTAAAACAAAATAGAGCACTATCACTTTTTATTTAATAATGTAGATTAGATTTAAATTTACTGCAGAAATGCTGCTTACGTTGATTATTTTGAGAATGGAATGCTACAATTTACCTGTTTAGTCTTATCAGAATATTCTTACTACTAAAATGTTAAGAAGATGTGTTTTAATTTGTTTTTCTTTCCATTGCTGGAAAACCTGTTTTGAAGGTACATTTTCTAAAAATTGCTGTCATCGTCATAATTTTCCTGAAGTACCTCAGTACATGGCCACACATGACATGAAGTACCATAGCCACAACTCTACATACCTAAGAAAGATGAATATAAATAATGTCAATTTCTGGAAGAATTATGAAGTCAGTCAAGTTTATTTTTGTCATCTTCAAGTATTCTCACTCCAGGTTTTAAGTGTCAAAGAGTTGAAAGCCATTCTCCCTTCTTCTCAAGGAGAGAAATGTTTCCTTTGGACTGAACTTAGACGCAGAGTGGAGCCAAGTTCAAAGAAGCAGCCTTCTCTCCACCCCCACTTTATTCCCACACCACTCAATGTCCACACCACTCAAAGGTAGTTGAAGATGAGATCTGGCTCTTTGTTACCTACACTTCAAGAATATCCTTCAACAGGAGAATATTAGCAATGAAAGTCTTAAAATGTAAATTCCCAGGACATTCTATAAAATGAGTTTCAGTCAAAATGCTATTAACAAGCTGGTAGTCATTTTCTACTGCCTTAAGCTCACAAGCAACCAGGGAAATTAACATGGGTAGAGGGGATCCACCAAAGGACCCCTCAGGGGCCTGGAGAACCATGGGAATAGCAAAGTGGAAGATCATGAATGGAGCACAATCATAAAAATAATGATAATCATAAAAATAATAGCTCACAGATAGTGCTTATTTTGTGCCAGGTATTATTTTAAGTGATCTGTGCAAGTTATTTAATCCTTGCAACAATCTTTTGATGTATGATGTAGGATTACCCCCAATATACAGGTGAGAAACTGAGGCACAGAAAGGATGACAGGATTTGCCAAAGGCTACAGCTTATATAGTTCTTTCAGTGGAGGCCTTTGGAGACTCAAGACTCCACTTATTGGAAATACAATTTAAATAAAGCAATCCTCTATTTTCTAGTTTCTGTATATGAGTAATAATGATGATTACTAATTAACATATGAGTTCAAAGAAAATTAGAGATAATAATAATAGCTAACACTTATTAAGGGCAGATTATATGACAGATGCCATTTAAGTGCTTTTAGTTTATTATCTAGTTCAATCCCCATGACAATTTTTAAGGAAAAATAGTACTATTATCCCATTTTTACATATGATGAAACAGAAGATGGAAATTAATAATCTTGTTCAAGGTCACAGAGAATTAGAGGATCCAAACCTAGGAGGTTCAGATCCTAAGCTGTGGCTCTGTACCACTATGAGGTGGATTACACATACTTCCAAGAAAGTAAGAAGAGAGAAAACAAATGTTTTTGATTGTAGGAAATAGTAATTATTCTCATTAATATTATTATTTCTCCTTAAGGACTATAAAGAATCATAAAACATTTGTATACTACTTGATTAAATTTGCCATAAGGTTGATTAACAACATAAACCTCTATTCATGAAAACTCAGTCTTTATGGTTTCCAACTCTTTAATCATGTCCACCTGTTTACAATACAATTTCTAGAATTTGAGGCATAGCTTCAATAGCAATGGTATTTTGAGATATATAAAAAGTAACTGGGATCAATCCTATCCATCTACAATAGCTGTTTGCCAGTCTTTCTAAAGCAAAGAACAGTACTTACTGAGTAAGCCAGCTACACTTTCCTCCTTAAGGTAATTCCTGATTACTCTGCCCATATGTGTATTCTAGTATTTGAAGTCATAAAGCAATTTTGATAATTATTTACCACGTATAAACCTAGTTCCTTTAATTTCATTAGAAAGTCTTTAAGGATAGAACCATGCCTCATACATCAATATTCCTCCTCTACTGTTTTTCATAAGTTAAGTTCTACAGAATTGAGGATCCATATTTTTCTCATTGATTTATGATTTACTGGTTGGTGAAAAACAGGGATCACAAACTAGGATGTTCAGATTGAATTGTTCTGAAATTATCTGCTGATATGCACTGTGGTTTCTCAGACTTGACTGCACATAAAATTCTTATTCAATTGCTTTTGGATGGAGTTGAAACATGGCATTTTTTTCCCAAAGCTTCCAAGGTGATTTTAATGTTCAATTGAGTTGGAGAACCACAGAGGTAGAGGATCTGCAAAGCTCCTGAGGTTGACAGCTGACCTGTCCAAATACTGCATTTGGGATTCATCCAACCCCTTGACTGTCCTTCCCCCAATATACAATCACTTCAGGTTATCAAAGCCCAGGTGAAGCATTAAAGGACACTGTGTTTTGAGATCCAAATCAGAAGAAATCAAAATCCAGAACATGTGCAGTGAGATCCATGTGTCCTTACATCTCTTTGGAGTTTGCAAGGGCTAGATGTCTAATGATTTCCTAGTCATCACTGGCTCTAAATTTCTGCTTTTGTCATAGTGTTGCCACTTACTGATCTCTTCACTAAATACCTCAAATAAAAATTCCCACATAGTTTTGTCTGCTTTACATATATCGAAACCATTAGCACTTAGAGAAGGTATTAAACTTACAATGTAGACTCCTTAGGAAATTAAGGTAGGTGGAGTGAGGGCCACATCATGACAAGGAAAATAAATTGGTATTGAAAAATTAGTCACATCTCTTTATAAAATTTCCTTAATTCATGTTTCTCCAGTTGACTTTATTTAACCTTCCCAGCCTCTATCTGCTCTTCTATTTCTTTGCCTCCCAGTAATTTCACAACATATTCTTCATACTTTTTAGGCAGAGTGGTAACTTAGTTATACATGATACATGTAGCTCCATTCTTGCTTCTGAATATTCAAACTAGATTTAATAAACTTTTCTAAACAGTCAGCTCTCTTTTAAAATTCTGTGCTGACAGCTCAGAGTCTGGAGCCTGCTTCAGAATCTATGTGTACTTCTCTCTCTGCCCCTCCCCCATTTGTCCTCTCTCTTTCTCAAAAATAAACATTAAAAAGAAATTTAAAACTCTTAACCATTTCTCCCTCTCCTACTTGTCTATAAACAGGAAGAGAACAGTACAGAGATATAATTTGCCCAAATTTCAGATTTTCATGTGACTCTTCACTATCATGCTGATAGAAGGAAGAAACAGTTGCATTCATCTTTGGAACAAATAAGTTTTTTTTTTTTTTTAAGAAAAGTCTCCATTAATATATCATTAGTTATGTTTAATATAGCTTTTGATGTTGTCAAACCACATGATATTTTTCAATAAGAAGTAAAACTTTTAAAATTTATGTATGTTAGATTTTGCTATTTAACAATTGTCAATTATAGCTTTCTCATTTGGTAATAGCCAAGTAGCCTTAGCTGGTCTATTGTCACTAAATGACACCTGAAACAAATATGTTTGATGCTAAAGAAGTAAGCAAGTTGCATACTAAGCTGCCACTTGCCACTATTTCAAAATTATAGGGTAAGGAGACTATAAAGCAACCAGAGCTGCACACTGGAATTTTCTAGACTTACCATGATGACAAATAGCCTTTGTGCATGAATAATCCATGCACCAATGTTCACCTTGATTCTCTCTGCTCTAATTCCTGGGGTAAGATACCCTCAGTTAGCAGGGTAAATGGTTCCACCCTTGCACCGCATTTTTTAATCACAAAGCACCTGCAGTGTGATCCATGTACAAAATGTCAGATCTTGTCAGTATGTTGCTGAAAACACGGCAGTGGCTTCTCATCTCACTCAAGGTAAAAGCCCCAATCTCCTCTCATCTCTAGAACTTCATCTCCCTCCCATAATCTTTCCGGCTGATGATGTTCCAGTCATGCTGCCCCTTCTTTTCCTCAAACATACCAGGCACAGTATTATGATATATATGTGTATCAATTCTTCTACCCTTAAGAGGTAGGTGCTATTGTAACTGCATTTTTAAATTTTTTACGTTTGTTTTATTCATTCATTCATTCATTCATTTATAGAGAATGCAACAGAGAGAGTGGGAGAAAGAATATGAAGCAGGCTCCGGGACCCCGACAAGGAGCTCGAACTCATCATCTCAAGATCATGATCTGAGCCAAAATCAAGAGTCAAATGCTTAACCTATTGAGCCACCCAGGCATCCCTATGACTGAATTTTAATGGAAGAAACTGAGCTTTGCTAAAGATAGTTATTTGCCCTAAACCTCACAGTTATCACAGTAGCAAAGCAAACCTAAGCAATCTAGCTCTGGATTCAAATATTTTTTTAAAAAAAATTGTCACTGTCACAAAAAATTGTCACATTTGAACTATTTATATTTCTAAATTCATTATTTCAAAATGTGAGCATTCATTCACAAATGTCTCTCTTTCCTGGCACCTCCATTAATTTGGGGGAGGGTTTTAAGTAACTTCTTTTCATTTGTTAACCTTCAGACTCAGGGTGGTCTCATATACAGTTTTATCTTTCATCAGTACAAGGCTGTCTCCCAAATCAGAGTTTCTTAACTCAAGTTCCACCTTTCTATACCTCTACGTCCATCCTGCAGAGTTAATCACTAGCAGTTCTGTGTTACATTCTGCCCTCATTATTACACATTACTGAAAGTGTTTCTTTAAGCGTCTGTGCCACTGATGGGCTATGAGCACTGAGAAGACAGGGATTATGTTTCATTCATTAAAGTAAGGTCATTGAAGAAATGAATGCTTAGAAAAAAAATCAATGAATGATTTTTCTCTCCTGAGCTTCAAATCATGGTTGCTAGTTCTGAGCTAGTACATTTTCCCCATATTGGCATATATATTTTTTCTTTTTTTAACTAAGGCCTTATGTTTTTAAAACATTTTAAAGTTCACAGCAAAGTGAGGGTAAGATACATATACAACCTGTCCCCACAAATGCAGTGTCTTCAATTATGAAAATCTCCCAGGAGTGGTATATTTTGACAACTGATAAAACCTATATTGACACATCATAATACTAAAAATCCATAGTTTACATTAGGGTTCACTTTTGTTGTTGTGCGCACTATGCGTTAGGACAAATATATAAATCCATCATTATGGTGTCATGCAGAGTATTTTCATTGCCTTAAAAATCCTCTGTGTTCTATCTATTCATCCTCCCTACCCTAACCTCTGGCAACCACTAAATTTTTTGCCGTCTTCATTGTTTTGCCTTTTCTAAAATATCATATAATTGAAATCATAGAGTGTGTAGCCTTTTCAGGTTGGCTTCTTTCACTTAGTAATAAGCATTTAAGCTTCATCCATGCCTTTCCTTGGCTTGATAGCTCATTTCTTTTTAGTGCTGAATATTATCCCACTGTCTGGATGTGTTTATTTATCCATTCACTTACTGAAGGACATTTCGGTTACTTCCAAGTTTTGGCAATTACAAATAAAGCTGCTATAGACATCTGAATGCAGGTTTTTTGGTAACATAAGTGTTCATCTGTTTTGGGTAAATACAAATAAGCACAATGGATGGATCATATAGTAAGGATATGTTTAGTTCTGTAAGAAAATGTCAGTCTGTCTTCCAAAGTGGCTCTACCATTCTGTACTCCCACCAGCAACTGGTGAGAGTTCCTATTGCTCCACATTCTCGCCAGCATTTGGTATTGTCAATGTTCTAGACATTGGCCATTCTGCTATGTGTAACCATTGTTGCTTTAATTTGCATTTCCCTAGTGACATATGATTTAAAGCATCTTTTCATACCCTTACTTGCTAGCTGTATAATGTTCTTTGGTGAGGTGACTATAAGATCTTCGTTCCATTTCTAAAACCTGGTTGTTTCTTTTCTTATTATTGAGTTTAAGAGTTCTTGTATATTTTGTAAAACAGCCTTTTATCAGATGCGTTCTTTGCAAATATTTTCTCCCAGTCTGTGGCTTGTCTTCTCATTCTTTTGACATTGCCTTTTGCAGAGTTATTACTCTGCTTTTAATTTTAACAATGTCCAGCTTATCGTTTTATATTTTTTTTAATTTCATGAATTGTGTCTTTAGTGTTGTATCTAAAAAGTTATCACCATACCCAAGGTCATCAAGGATTTCTTCTATGTTATCTTACAAGAGTTATATAATTTTGATTTTAAATTGAGTTCTATGATCCATTATGAGTTAATTTTTATAAAAGGTGTGACTTCTATGTCTAGATTCACACTTTTGCACATGGATGTTCAGATTATGCCAGCATCACTTGTTGAAAAAAAAAGCTCTTTGTTTCCTGTATTGCCTTTGCTCCTTAGTCAAAAATCAGTGGATCATTTTTATGGAGGTTTATATGTAGACTCTATGTTCTGTTCAACTGATCTACTTGTCTTTCTTTCTTCTTGAACCAACACCACAATGTCTTGATTGCTGCAGTTCCATATTAAGCCTTGAAGTCAGATAGTGTCAGGGCTCCAACTTTGTTCTTCTCCATCAATATTGCATCGGCTAGTCTGTGTTTTCTGCTTATTCATATAAACTTCAGAATCAGTTTGTCAGTATCCACAAAATAACTTGTGGGATTTTGACTAAGATTGCATTGATTCTAGAGATCAAGTTAGGAAGAATTGACATCTGGGCAATATTGAGTCCTCTCATCATGAACATGGAAGGTATGAATCTGTATATTTATCTGTGTATCTTCATAGTCTTTTCATGTCTTATTGTCTTAGCTACAACTTCCAGTATTATATTAGAAAGGAAAGGTAAGAGGGGATATCCCATTAATTGTTAGCAAGTCAAAATAATGGAATCAAGGAATCCTTAGATCAGGTGTCCTCTATCAAGATCAATTTTGTCTATAAATGAGGTGATGTATAAACTACGTTGGGTTTTGCTGAAGGACTGAATGAAGCAACATATTTGAGTTGAGTGCTCAACTTGAGTAATCACTGACTGGGATCAATTACTGTTCCTAAAAATAAAATTGAAAAATTTTGATTATAAAAATATCATATGCCTTTTTTTAATTTGGGAAGATGGAAGAAAGTTTTACAAAAAGAATAAAAATCACTTCCAGTAATGTCATCATAACTTTTGGCAATTTGAAGTATTTTCTTTCATAGACTTTGTATGCATTTTATATACACATATATTTTGACAAATCATGATTATGCCTGAGAAATTCTGAAGACAGTAATGGTGCAGATCTGATATAACAAAAGTAAAGATATTTTAGAAAGGATTCTGGCTAATACTTTATAAAGGCAATGTGTCACAAAGATAGCATAATAAACTTATAAAGTCTTCTAGGGAATCCACAATGGAAGCTGTTTTCTTTGATACTGCTTAGTTGGTCTGTGGATGGACAGATAGGCTGAAGTCACCTCCTTTTAACTGACTACTAATCAGTTACTCCAAATATGCAAAGACAGAAAACTCTTCTCATATTGGTCATATTTCATTATTCCTCCTTCTCTCTTCTTTCTCTTATATCAAGTTTATCTTCCCTTTTGTTGGATAAAATCAATCAATGGATTCATCTGCCTTGCATATGAGTAAACAGCATGCTGGTAATTAGCTTGATATCTTTGACATATTTGCTTTTTATTACTTGTTTTATCCTAGAATGATAGTGATAAATAAGAGCTAGTAACGTTTACTCTCTATTTCTTCTTCCATTTCTAATTGCTTTTAATTTATATAATTAGTTAGCATTCTTTTTGTTACATAAACATTTTTAACTATTGTAAGAGCTGCCCAAACATGAATGGCATCTTATATCTAATATAAAACAACCATTTTGTTTCTTTTTATGGTTTTCACCCGAGAAGGTTATTGTGTCTGACATTTGTATTATATATTTCCCTTGATTTTGTTTATCTGAATCTGATCTATTTTATTCTTTCAGTTAGTCTTATTTTTTAATTTGTATTTTTAAATGTCTTTAAAAGTATGATTCATTAGGATTTTCATATCTTTAACTCAGAATATTTAATAGTCTCCTATCCAAGCATAAATTGAATATGGTTGAACGTAATTCTATCTTCTTTTACTTTAAGAAGTGTTTTCGTTGCTTTTAGTTTTTACTCTAATTTGGCGAATAAATATCCTGCTTTTTTTTCCTAATTTATTATTTTTTTTTTTACAAATAGTTTATTGTCAAATTAGTTTCCACATAACATCCAGTGNAGAACTCAGAAGTGGACCCAAAAGTATACAGCCAACGAATCTTTGATAAATATCCTGCTTTCGATGCAAATAACTTCGGACTTCTCCTTATGTAAGATGTGAAATTTAATAAGCTTTTACTTCTTCTATCCTTAAGATCAGCAATTCTTTACAAATATGATCAGAGGTTATTGATCATGACTATTATTGTTACTGACTTTTACTACATAACTTCTCTTTCAGGTGTTATTTTACCACAAATTTGTTGCTTTCTCCAAATTGAAAAAAATATTTAAACAATCTATATATTTAATCCTTATTAATGTCCACCAAAGTCCTTATATCCCCAATCTCATTTTTAGATTTGTTGATTTTTCTGTTTCACCTATCTTTGTGTATCCAATCCTAATTAAGCTGAAATATAATATCTGTTCATTCCCAGAATATCTGACAATATATTTTTGTTTCCTTTACTTTTAGAGTGGCATTTGGCTAGGTAATGTTACAGTCATCTAAAAATTTAAAAAACATACTCATAACAGTGGACACTGTAATTTTGAAATATTGGGGGCTCAGTCTTTTAAAGCGTCTGACTCTTGATCTCATCTTAGGTCATGGATCTCAGGGTTAATGAGATCGAGCCACACACTGGGCTCTGCACTGACAGCATATGGAGCAGGCTTAGGATCTTCTCCTTCTCTCTCTCTCCCTCTCTGTCTCTTCCCTCATCTCTCTCTCACTCTTAAATATAAATAAACTTTAATTTTGAAATATTGATTTGAAAAAAATTGAATATAAAAATATTTTGTAGAATAAATGCACAAGAAATGTTACTCTAGCATGGAGGAGGGCACTTGTGGGGATGAGCACTGGGTGTTATATGGAAACCAACTTGACAATAAACTATTTGAAAAAAAAAAAAAAAGAAATGTTACTCTATGTCAGACCTATGTAGCCCAGCATTTCATATTTTATAATATGTTCTATAATTTATGTTTATAATAATTGTCATGATTTTGTTGAAAATGATGAAGAACCAATTGTAATTTTTTTTCGCCCATGGGAGTAGAGATTTCTGAAAATAATGTGTTGTGAAAAACATAAATTATATATATATATATATTTATATTTTACATTTTTAATTTGAATATGTTGCATAAAATGATTAGCATCAATTCTGCCAATATTAACTTTGAGGTTATAAGAAATACTTCGGCTTTTGCATAGCGTTTCAATTTTAAAATCATTTCTGCCTCAATTATTCCATTTAACCCTCAGAGCAACCATGCTAAGTGGTATCATGTCCATTTTAAAGAGGAAGAAACTGAATGTTAAAACAAGTAAGCAATTTGCGCGTGTCTGTAAATCTTTCAAGTGGCAGAGTTCAGGCTAAAAGACAATTTTTTTTTTTCTCTGAATGCAGCATCCTACTTCTGTAAGGTATACTTTCCAAAATCTGGTCAAAATCCTTATGTATCAACACTCTTCTAGTAGAAATAATGATCCCACCTTGACTCCAATTAATTTATAATCTTTGCAAACAAAGATTGAATTAAGAGTTACTGGGAAGGGGGAGGGATAACTTTTGGAATGCTAAATCTAAACAGACAATCTATTTAGAAAAATCCTCACAAAATTAACATGTGGCCAATGAAAAACAAGGCAAAAAAAAAAAGGTAGGGGAGGGGTGAAGAAAAACAAGGACAGTGAGCAGCACCATAATCTGGTGGGATAGATAACACTTCTTATTTTCACTGTCCTAATTATGTTCCACATTATAAAAGTTAATGTTGCAAAAAATCACTTTAAAAATCATAAAAAGCATTCACTCTAGTGCATCATCCAGTTAAAATTTTAAAATAAAATAAAAACACAATACTTTAGTTATGTCTAGGTGCATTTTAGAAAGTTTTATTATAAAATTCAAATCTTTGTAGTAAGAAATATATGGTGATATTACAATTACAAGGCTATTCTCTATTAAACTATAGTTCATAATATTTTAACCATAATTACTGTCTGAAATAAATTTTCAAGTGCTGCAAAGCCAAATATTCTGTAACAAATAACCTTAACAACTAACAATATGCAGTCTTAAATATTTCTGATGAAATATTTTGTTGATATTTTTTCTCTTCTAACTTCGTTATGTGGTCAGTAAACTTCCCACAATTATAGAGGTGGAGGAATCTATAATTTAAACGAGGTTAAGAGATACATCATTATCCTGCTGAGTTTCCTTTAACATTCTTTCCTGCCAAAATTATAAAGTGCCTGAAAATTGAAAAGGCTAGCTGATATTCTTTATGATTGATATGATTGGCAAATAAAAGCACTGGTATCATCAATCTTCCATATCTCTATGAAGGCTACTATTAGGAAAACTGAAGCAAAATTTTCTCCAGTCTTCCTATGAGTAAGTATGAGAGTCTGTCACTATGCAACCTTCTCTTTTACTGTGTCCAAACACAACTGATTGCTCCCTTCATTATGAGAGAGTAACTCAAACAAGTCAGCTGTTCAATAGGAACCATCCGCACAGCTGAACAGGATGCTCTTGGTGAACTATGACATGTGGAGGATCTTACTCCTTAGGTTTTAAGACTGTTGTTTCATTTACTCAAGGAGTGAGTGAGTGAGTGAGTATTGCATGTTTAAAAAGCACATGAACAATTACAAAGACAGGCACAGGCACAGGCACACAGGACTCTACTCCAAACCTCATGCAGATCTAAAAACTCTCTTAGAAGACCCCATTTTGGAATGTTTGCAAAAAGGAGATTCAGTGTAGAACAACAAATTCAGTTCTACTCACAAGTGAGCTTGAATTAACCACAGACCAACTATAAAGAAACATTAAAAATAATTTTAAAAAAACCCTCCAAAACAAAAATAAAAATAGCTACTGTTTAGAGAGCTGTAATTATATTTGAGACAATAATAATATATTTATTATATGACTTAATACTCAGGAGGCACCCTTAGAGAGGATATTAATGTCTATTAGGAGAACACAGAGTGTTAGATCAAATAATTTGCTGGAGTGACAAAATTAGTGAAATAGCAAATATGCCTTCTTTAAGTCTGGTTTCCTATTAGACCAAGTTCTCTCCTCTCAATTGCCCCAGAGGTCTGCTTTTGAGTTTCTGGAGTCAAAAAGGGAGAGTTCTTTTGAAAACTAGTAAGAAAAGAATGGAATAACAAACTTTACATGATAAAGGGGTGTGTTTAATTTTTGTAAATTTGAAAAGAGTTCCTTTAACTTGGTTCCATGAACTAGTACCTATTACTTTACAGAGCATAAATAGGAGGGAATATTTCCATAGTATGGATAAATTTATTCCCATTGTTAATCTCTATATACTAGGCACTTGGCCCCTTTCAAGTTCATAGTTTAGCATGACTAAACTTTGCTTTAGTTCCATGCACATGTAACATCATTCTATGATCTCTGAACACTGTTACCTCCTCATGTCTACTTAGTCTGGACAATGGCTCTCTTTACAGCAATAGATTAACATATTTACGACATTCTGCATCAGCTAAATATTTCACATAGATTGTCTCAGTTTTTCTCTCAAAAACCATGTTGTTATAACTATTAAATATATATCATTATTAATGTAAAAAAATAATGTCAAAGAGCTGAATCAGAGCTAGTGATAGAAGACTTGAACCAAAGCTACCTAATATTTAGTAATCAAAGTAAGCATCCTAAACCATAATGCTAGTTTCCTAAACTTCTCCTCTTTTTTAATCACTGCATTATTTTTGGCACTTTGAAAAAGGCCAATGGTGTAATATTGCTTTTATTGTTGTTAACCAGCTCATTGTTTATCGTAATATATTTATACTCAAAGGAAACTCTGTAAGTTATTATGAGTGGAAAGTTGATGTCACTTAATATGTAAAGAAAACTTAAAATCAATATGTTAACTATAAACATTTAAAAATAAATGTCAATTATTCATATGTCAAGAAATGCCAGTTATCACATGTAAAATGATATAGCCATTCTTGTAAACAGTTTATCAATTTTTATTAAAGCTACAAATTCATTACCATACAACCAATACACCCTTAGGCATTTATCCTAGAAAAACTAAAACTCGTGTTGAGGCAAAAACATGTAGAGACAGGAATGCTCATACCAGTTCTAAAACTTGGGAAAATCCAAAGGCCCTTCAGTGAGTCAATGGTCAAACAAACCCTGGTACATCCATACCATGGAATACTACTCAGCAATAAAAAAGAACAAACTAATGATACATCCAACAACCTGGATGACTCTTTAGAGAATTAAGTTGCCTGGTAAAAACCAATCTCAAAAGGAGACATTCTCTGTGATTACATTTACATATCTTTCTTGAAATGTGATTATAGAGATGGAAAGAAGATTAGTGGCTGCCAGAGATTAGAGTTTGAGGGAAGTAGGGGGTAGAGAGTAGAAGAATGGGGGGTGATAGGAGATATAAATGATCAGCATAAAAGAATCTTGTGGTGATGACTGAACAGTTCTGCATTTTTATTATGGTGGTAGTTACATGAAGCTATGTATGTCACAAACTGATTAGAATTACACACACACACACATACAGAAATGAGTATATGTAGGACTACCAAATAAATAATGAGTTGGTCCAATGACAATATCATAGTGTTGCTATTAAACTGTAGTTAGACAAGATACTAACACTGGGGGACGGTGGGAGAGTAGGGTGCACAGGACCTGCCTGTACATTACTTCACAACTTCCTGAGAATCTGTAATATTTCAAAATGAAAAGTTAAAAAAATCTGTCCATCAGTATCTAACCTGAATCATCACCTTTGCTACCAGCAGCACATGAACCACACTCTGTTATACTGGACTCCATTATGCTGCCCTTTTTCCTCGTTTGCTTGATTAACAATAGATTCTCACTCACCTTCCAAACCTCCCTTCAAATGCTGCAACCTCTGTAGCTTCCCTTTTTCTCTCTACAGGGCAGGTTTAACAATGGGCCCACCTATTTTGATAAAAAGAAAATAACAATAAATAACTAAGAGGTATTACATTAATGGTCCCACATCCTTTGTACTTGGTGAATTGTGAGAAAGTATTCTCATATGTAAAGACATCTTGGAAAAAAGGGATTTTTTTGGAATTAATGATATCATGCCTTCTTGCTGTCTTATTTTAAACAATTATTTTACATTATAAAATAAGTGCATAGCTATTAAAGAAGACCTGG
This sequence comes from Crocuta crocuta, assembly GCF_008692635.1. Taxonomy (NCBI): domain Eukaryota; kingdom Metazoa; phylum Chordata; class Mammalia; order Carnivora; family Hyaenidae; genus Crocuta; species Crocuta crocuta. The sequence continues at coordinate 1,954,380 of NW_027528851.1, read as the reverse complement.
AAAATATGGAAAAGTTGGAAAAAACTGTTTCCATTGGCTTACTATCTTAAGACAATTACTACTTACATTTTGAACTAATATCCTCTATCATTTTTAAAACACGGCTTTAAAAAATAATTGTGAGTATAAATATGCACATACAATATGTTTTATCTAGTATAAGCATGGCTCTGAAGCCATGTTATTAAATTTATTTTCTTATATTATATGCTCAATGTTTGAGAAGCTTTTACATAAATTATCTCCCATTCTCACTACAACCCTTCCAGGAAGGTCTTGTTGTCCCTATTTTATAGATAAGAAAACTAAGGCTCCGAACAGTAATGTAAGATACTCAGGCTCATAAAGCTAGAAGGTGGCTGTGGTGGACGCGTGTTGTTTTGATTACTGACCATCCATTCTACTAAGACGAGAATCCAAAGCTTTATCCTGGGGAGCCACCCCTCGTCACTTCAGTTCCAGTGGTTTAGATAGGTCTGACCATACCTCCTGGCCTCCAGGTGTGGGCACTCAGAGCCCTGCCTCCATCTCCTCACAATAACTGGCTTAGAGACTGACACATGGCCTGGGCGATTCACTTCCCACTCTATCCACAAATCTTGGCTCTGTCTGCTATTTATGATCCCAGCCCTAACCTTTAACACTTGGTGTTTTCATCTCGTCTCTCCAGCTCATGACTATGCCTTCAAGGATTTTGAATTTGGTCCAACTTTCCTGAAGGCCAACCCTGAGGCCATTAATAAATACCTAACTTTATAGGAGAATTTTGAGCAACTACTTCAATCTTGACTAAAATCTTTCTGCAAACAGTGTTAGTGCTCTTTTAGTAGGAAGCAGCTGATTTTTAGGTCAAAAAATAACAACACAGAAAATACTCAATAAAACTCAAATCTGGTTTAGATGGGGACCATACACACATACACAAACATACACACACACAAGACAAAGCTGAAAGCTGTCATCAGTTCCTTAATGAGGAGAGCACTAGTAATTATTTCAGCAACATGACTCAACTAATGTGTAGTATACATGAGCTGACCAAAAAAATCAAATCTATATTGTGTTTATTTCATGGTTTGGGTTCACTCATTTTTATCAAACTTACATAGTATTTATAAAGGTTCAAGTTACAAAAATACGACAGAAAGAAAGAGGTAGATCTGCCCAGAGTAGACTCTCCCTGATTATGAAACAAGATTTAAGGTCCTATGTGCGCAGAACCAGAGACTGATGCTCACTCTAATAAAAAAAAAAAAAAAAAAAAGATTTAAAGTTATAAAATACACTATTTTAAAAACCGTATCCTAACTTCTTTGAGGTATACCTAAGGGAGGAGATGGTAAACTCTTTGGAGTAGCACTTATTCAGAAGGTTCTTTTGCATAGACACTAAAATCAATGTTCTTTCTTGGATGAACACCAACTTGCATGTGTATATATTCTCAAAAGCTGAGAAATTATCTTGCAAGGTTTGTTACAGATCTCTTGGAATTCTCTGTTGAAAATTTTCCCAATCCTAGTTTGAATGTTTGCTTTGGAAAAGTTATGGTACCCTAGCAGCATTTAAATGCTATATTGATTTTTATTCATGGAGTATCAAACTGTGTTTTTACGAATATGAATATATCTTTATAAGAGGCGAGGTGCATCTGGAAAACACAACAAGATGTGCAAAAGACAAGCATAACCTCTTCCTTTCCTTGATGTAACAGCATCAAAATACTGAGGAAACAAAATAACTTATCAAAGCTCATTTATATAGACTAGGTCTTTAAGCCCTGAATTTTGAAAAAAAATGTATATATTATGTGTTCTTGCATCTTTAACAAATAGTTTCCTGATTGTTCTTACCTTCTATGTATGTCAGAAAAACTAAAAGTTTGTTAGAATTTTTTTAACTGTTGAATTTAAATCATTTTTCCCTTCAAACGTGCCATTTCTTGAATTTCATTGTAAGGTAAAATCCCCCAGGGAAATTTAGTCTTTTGCTGAAAGGGTTAACATTTTCTTCTGTTGAAAAGTATACATTTAATATGCAAGTATATTTGATGTTCATTGACAGAGTCACAATAGGAATGATCTTGCTTTATGTACCAGTTACAAGGTTTAATATCATTATACTGCATGCAATATTAGTTTTTATTAGTCGCCATTAACAAGATGCTTTCTACTTGAATTCTCATTTACTTGTTCAATGTAAAAATTATCTTTGTAAAAGAGAAAAACACATCTTCAAGTGTCAGCTATATTAAATTAAAGAACTGTTTACCCTTCCTAAGAAAAGCATATGTATCTAAATAGGCATCTTTTACCGTTTGCATAGTAGATTGGAAATTAGCATTTTTGTTCATTTTCCCATGTATGCACAGTGCCTGGAAGAGTAATACTCCATGCATATCAGATCAGCCAGCCTACAATTTTTGTGCAATATATTATTTGGCAATCTAAAATTTGTAATTTGCATGAAATTGCTTAATTAAAATACAGTCACTCAGGGTATTAATTTCTCTGTCTGGCAGTTCAATGTACTAAAGGCGGGCTACAGAAAATGTGAAATCCTGTCAGATGTAACAGTAAAATATTAACAAAAAAAATTCCACTTCTGGCAACAAAGTGACAGAGCGATAATGCTTTTGCCCTGATTCCAGGTTCAAATATGAGCTTAGGTTGACATTGAAACCAACTAGGAAATTTACAATAGCAACTTTGGCTTTTTGCCAAGAAATCTGCATGGTCCTTTTGGTGAAAACTCCTTTTGCTGTAACTCTTGCACCCATGCACTCTTGTATACAAAATCACACCCACATACAGGTATGTTCCTCTCTCTCTCTCTCTCTCACACACACACACACACACACGCACATGCACAAACACACACACACCTTTTTTCCCCCCGTCTCTCTCCTCTAACCTAAGTTCATTACTATTTTTCTGGTAGCTTTTGCTTTTCAGTATTTGAAATCATCAGCAACCCTACTGATAAAATGATCCAATCAGTCCTTCCCAGTTGTCAAGACAACAGTTCATAATTGTACCAGCTCTTTTCATTGAAGCCAGACATTTCATAAATAGATAATTCTCTAATTGATCCAGCCAATCCTACTTTGCATACTGTGCCAAATAGGTAAGCCTGATTCCTATTGCCGTAACTTTCTCCAAAGATATGCAAATAAGCTTATTTACTGCTTTTAAGAGAAAATAGAAAAAAATATGCTGCTTTTATTTCCTACTAAAATAAACCTAGAATTTAAAACAGGTAAATAGCACTTGGGCTGCTATTATGT